>NC_053477.1:3429168-3729168 GCF_015227805.2 Hirundo rustica
GAGGGGTCCTGAGGTGACATCCCTGGATTTCATCCCTGGATCCCATCCCTGGATTTCATCCCTGGATCCCATCCCTGGATTTCATCCCTGGATCCCATCCCAGATCCCATCCCTGGATCCCATCCCAGATCCCATCCCTGGATCCCATCCCATTGGATCCCATCCCAGATCCCATCCCTGGATCCCATCCCAGATCCCATTGGATCCCATCCCTGATCCCATCCCTGATCCCATTGGATCCCATCCCTGCTCCCACAGGACGAGGCAGAACCCCTCCCTCCCTCATTCCCACATTTCCCGTGGGATGCTCTGCGTTCCTGCGGCTGCGTTTCTCCTTTGGCTTCCCAGAATTTCTCTCTCCTCGTGGTTTTTTAGGGGAAAATCTTCATTTCCCTGCTCCACCCTCACCTCCAGCGGAGCAGGAATCCGTCAGGAATCTGGGAACGGATCCTTTGTGCCTCCGGCATTTTGTCAGGAGCTTCCATGGGGGAATTCTCCTTCCAGCGCTCGATTCCTTCACTCCCTGCTCATCCCTGAGGAACCCCAGACAGGGAATGAGGAGCACTCGCCCAGCACTGGGATTTTCCTTCTTCCAGGAATTCCCGGAGCTCCCATTCCACGGAGATTCCAGCCCCTCCCAACCCTTTTCCTGAAAGGTTAAGGAAGGGAAAAAAAGGAAGATTTTCCCTGGGAATGCCTGGAACCATCCCCCTGCTCCCGCTGGGAGGAATTCTCTGGGATTCGGGTTTTTCCCACCTTGGCTGTGGGATTTTCCAGAGGTTTGGTTAACGGGGAGCTGCCCCATCCCTGGAGGAATCCCGGGCTGGGTTGGGATGATTTCATCCTTCCCACCTAAACCATTCCACGATTCTAAACTGGAGAAATTCCCACAGGGATTAAAACACCAAAACATCTATTTTAGGGGGGAAATGCCGACGAATTCCTCCAGAATTTTGGGATTTCTCAGCCGTTGGGATCCGGCTCTTCCATCACCCATGGCAGGAACTTCCCGCCGGATCCCTCGGCCGCGAAAACGGCCGCGAGGCCCTGAAATTCCTGCGGATTTTTGGGAATCTCCGGGATCACCTCCGCAGGGAAAAGCTTTTTTTTTCGGGAGCTGCTCCGGGAATTGGAGAGGTCGAGCTGCCCCAGGGGTGCAAACACCGGGATGGGGAGGGAATGAGCCTTTCCCAAAGAACCGCAAATGAGGGGAATTACAGCGCCCAGCGGGCCGTGCCCGATTTTTGGGAGCAGGGAGCGTGACCGGGACTCCTTGGTCCAAGCTCGGCTGCGTCCTTGGAAAAAAACCCCGGAGGGGGCCGGGGATGGGGCCGGGAATGGGGTCGGGAATGGGGCTGGGGATGGGGCCGGGAATGGGGCTGGGAATGGGGCTGGGAATGGGGCTGGGAATGGGGCTGGGAATGGGGCTGGGAATGGGGCCGGGAATGGGGCCGGGGATGGGGCACGGAATCAGCCGGGATCGGGATTTGTACAGGGAAAATCCGTGCGCAAAATCACCGGGTGCAAAAATCGGGATCCACTCTCATGGAACAGCCTCGGGGACCTGGGAAGATCCTTCTCTGTTTCCCAGATCCATTTGGAGCAGGATTTTTTTTCCCTCTGCGGAGTTCCCTCTGTGATCCCGAGCTCTTTCCAGATCCCTTTTGCCCTCTGAGCGCTTCTCCCTGGGTTTTACCCGGCTCCGGGATGAAGGGGGCGGCAAATTCCCTGAATCCAAGCTCGAGCTTTGCTGGATTCCTGCAGGACGCTCCATCCCGAGCTCTCCCTGCCATCAGCCGGGATTTTTCATGGATGCGCTGCTGTGTCCTCCCCCTTTCCTGCCTCATCCCTCGTCCCTCATTCCAGCCGGGAATTTCTCCCTGGAGTTTCTCCTCTTTCCCCTGATGGCCCCGAGCTCGCTCTGCCGAGGGCCAGGATCCGAATCCCGGTGTTTGTTCTCTTCCCTGAGAATTCCTGGGGCAGGGAAAGGGCCTGGGAGCTCATCCCATCCCAGCCCTTTCCTCTATCCTGGGTTACTGCAAATCCCAGAGATCCCAAATCCCAGAGATCCCAGAACCCAGAGATCCCAGAACTCAGAGATCCCAAATCCCAGAGATCCCAGAACCCAGAGATCCCAAATCCCAGAGATCCCAGAACCCAGAGATCCCAGAACTCAGAGATCCCAAATCCCAGAGATCCCAGAACCCAGATCCCACATCCCAGAGATCTCACATCCCAGAGTTCCCAGAGATTTTCTCTGGAAGTGACTTGGACACTTCCAGGGATCCAGGGGCAGCCAAAGCTCCTCTGGGAATTCCTTCCCAGCCCCTCCCCACCCTCACAGGAAGGAATTCCCTCCCAAAATCCCATTGATTTCCTTTAATTCCGATGCCAAACCCAGGGCAATTTCCCTTCCCAATAAAAGAACTTGGGAATTGCTTCCAGAGCAGCAGGAATTGGAACCAACTCAGTTTTTTCCAGCAGTTAAGATGGAGCTGGGCCCTGAAGCAGGAATTGCCTGGAGTGGATAAATCCGGTTGGGAAGGGATGGAAAAACTGGGGAAAGAGAATGGAAAAACTGGGAAAAAGGAGAAGCAGGGAAAACTGGGGAAAGAGAACGGAAAAACTGGGAAAAAGGAGAAGCAGGGAAAACTGGGGAAAGGGAGAAGCTGGGAAAAGGGAGAGTGGAAAAACTGGGGAAAGGGAGAGTGGAAAAACTGGGAAAAGGGAGAGTGGAAAAATTGGGAAAAGGGAGAGTGGAAAAACTGGGGAAAGGGAGAGTGGAAAAACTGGGGAAAGGGAGAGTGGAAAAACTGGGGAAAGGGAGAGTGGAAAAACTGGGAAAAGGGAGAGTGGAAAAACTGGGAAAAGGGAGAATTCTCCTGATGGGAATGTTCTTGGAGGGTTGGTGCTGCACTGATGGAAGCGTGTCCGGAGCTGGGCGTTAACCACGGAATTTTTAATCCCAATGAACAGAATTCAGTTGGAATTGCTGGGCAGGAGGATCCCAGAGGAAAACCCACGGACAGCGACCCCGTGCCAGGGCTGGAAAATCCACTAAAATGGGAATACACTGGAAAAATGGGAATGTTCCTCCCCAAGTTACCTTTGGGAATGTTTTCCTTCCTGTGTCCATCAACTTCCTGCTGATTCGTTTGAAAATTCCCACAGAACGGAGATTTAAACACCAAAGCCGGGGCGAAAATCCCGGGGAATATTTTGGGATTTGGGAAATGCTGCCCAAAACCGGGGCAGGAGACAGAATTCCGGGTTCTTCTCAGAGATTTGGAACCCACTCAGTTTCCTGTCATTCCCACACTTGAAGCGAAGGGAATAAAGAGAATTTTTGGGATGAATTAAACCCCGGCATGCACGGGGTGACTTCCAAACCCCCTGGATGAGGAGACGCCGGAGGCTCAGAACGATGTGGGATCGATCCAGCTCTGATTTTTGGGAAAAGAAAATAAATCTGGTCCCACCTGGGAATTCTCCGATCTGGGATTTGCTGGGTTTTTCCACGAGGAATTGTTTTTTAACCCTCGGGACTGCCAGGAGTGGGGAGTAACTGCAGGACAAGCTGGGATAATAATAATAGTTATTATTATTATTAATAATAATAATATTCCCTGGGGGGTTTTTGAGCTGCTGTAGGAGCGAGTTTGAGGAATATCCAGCAGCTGGAAAAGCGGGATGCTGAAAGGTTAAAGGTGTGGGAATCCCAGGGAATTTGGAGCAGCTAGAAAAACTAGATGATGAAAGGTTAAAGGTGTGGGAATCCCAGGGAATACGGAGCAGCTGGAAAAGCGGGATTTTGCTGCGGGATTAAGGGTGGGAGAATCCCAGGAATTCCAGGATGCAGCAATCACAAGGATTCAATCACCTCGGGGTCCTCAAACGTTAAAATTCCCCCTGGCGGAGCCGGGGATAACTCCCAGCGTTCATTCTCTGGGAACACCCGGAATAAAAAAAATCCACGTTCCTGATTTTTAGGAGGTTGGGGTTTTTTTTTTCCCCCTCTTTTTTTTCGGGAATCGCTCCCCGCGCTCTGCCTCCTGTCGGGAGGAGCGCCGAGCGGCGGGGGCGGCTCCGGGGAGGGGTTTGCGGAGCGAATCCAGTGAAATTTGGCAGGAAGCAGCAGCAGCGGCAGCAGCTCCCGGCCGCACATTTCCCTGCCCGCGGGAGGAATTCTGCTCTCCAGAGCCCGAGGGGATCGCGCAGCCCGGGAGGGAGAAGCGGATGAAGCCGGGACGGGGCTGAGCTTCCCCCGCTGGCAGCGCAGGCACCGCTCTCCGAGGTAAATCCAGCCCGGATCCGGGAAAATCCAGCCCGAATCCGGGAAAATTCAACCCGAACCGAGGGGAATTCAGCCCGGATCCGGGAAAATTCAACCCGAACCGGGGGGAATTCAGCCCGGATCCGGGAAAATTCAACCCGAACCGGGGGGAATTCAGCCCGGATCCGGGAAAATTCAGCCCCAATCCAGGAAAATTCAACCCGAACCGAGGGGAATTCAGCCCGGATCGAGGCAAATCCAGCCCGAATCCGGGAAAATTCAACCCGAACCGAGGGGAATTCAGCCCGGATCCGGGAAAATTCAACCCGAACCGAGGGGAATTCAGCCCGGATCCAGGTAAATTCAACCCGAACCGAGGTGAATTCAGCCCGAATCCAGGAGAATTCAGCCCAAATCGAGGGGTATTCAGCCCGGACCGCGGTGAATTCAGCCCCGGACCGAGGCAAATTCCCCCCTAATAGAGGCAAATTCAGCCCCGAGCGAGGCAATTTCAGCCCAAACCGAGGCAATTTCAGCCCCGCGAGCCGCGTTCTGGGCTCTGACTGCCCCAAAAAGCGGCGCCGATTCATTAATTTCAGCATTTCCCAGCTTTTCTTTCTCTCTTCTCCAAGTTTCATTCCCCTCCTTCTCTCCCAGCGCGTTTCTCTCCCTCCCCGAGCTGCGTTTGGCCGCGCTGCGGTGCCGAAGGTTTTCGGTGTCGCTTTTTAAAGAAATCCTGGCCGAGCTGGAGGTTTTATCCCCTTTTTTTTTTATCCTTTTTTTTTTTTGCTCTCAGCCATTCCCGGCTGGAATAAAACCGGAGCTGCAAACTTCCAACCGCGAGTTCGGGCAATGCCCGAGCTGGGATTTGGTGAAATATCCCGAATTTTGAGCAGAAAAAAAAAAAAAAAACAAAACCCCAAACCGGTTCAGCGTTGGGTAAAATCGTGGAGCCTCTTGGAGTTCTCCTCTCTGGATAATTCCCAAGGGTTTGGTTTTTTTTTTTTCAGAGGGAAAACTCCGGGGCAGATGTTTTGGCAGAAGGTGCAAAACGAGTCCTTAATTAAAGACATTTTCTGCTGTCACTGGGATTCTCCCAGCCTGCCGGCACCTCCTTAAAAGCTGCTTTATCCCGGTCGTTTTTAGGATTCCTCCGGGATATCCACCTGGAAAAGTGCCCCGGAGGAACGTGGGATGTTCCACCCGGCCCGGGCTGAGCTCCCAATTAACCTTGATGAAGATTTCCCTCCCCATGAGGTTTTGTTGCTCATTAAAGAGCTGTTGACAGCGTGTAGATGAAAGATCCAAGCCCGGATAATTCAGGATATCAGGGAGGAAGATCCAAGTTTGGGTTTCTGGGAGTGCAGCGGGAAAATAAATTCATTATCCCCACAACCAGCAGCGTAAAGGTGACGGCGCGGTGCTCCCGATTTTTCCTGGATCCATGGGTTTTTCCTGAAAATCCTGGGTTTAGGGCTCCTCCTTCCCAATTTTCCTCCTCATTGAGCCGCCCACGGCGGTGGAATTCCCTCGGCTGGGGAGCAGGGAGAGGTCCAATTAATATTAAATGAAATAAAAACGTGAATTTCTGGAATTCTCCGAGTGCTCGGGGAGAAATCGCGCCTTGGAGCGAGCGCTGGGTGCTCCAGGAGGGAATTTCCATCATCCTGGGCCCAAAGGGCGGGAGGACGTTGGGAAACGTCCCCAAAAAATGGGAATTTTTCATCCTCAGGCTCAGGATTCCTCTCCGGTCAAAGCCAGCAGGAGTTTGGGGTGCGGAAATGAGGATTTTAGGGAAGTTCCAGCAGGACTGGGAAAGCTCTGAGCATTGCAGAGGTCCGGTGACGCAGCCCAGGGTGATTTGATGGAGATTCCAGGTGTTTTGATGGAGATTCCAGGTGATTTGATGGAGATTCCGGGTGATTTGATGGAGATTCCAGGCGATTTGCTGGAGATTCCGGGTGATTTGCTGGAGATTCCAGGCGATTTGCTGGAGATTCCAGGCGATTTGCTGGAGATTCCAGGTGATTTGCTGGAGATTCCAGGCGATTTGCTGGAGATTCCAGGCGTTTTGCTGGAGATTCCAGGCGTTTTGCTGGAGATTCCAGGCGTTTTGCTGGAGATTCCGGGTGATTTGATGGAGATTCCAGGTGATTTGATGGAGATTCCAGGTGATTTGATGGAGATTCCAGGTGATTTGATGGAGATTCCAGGCGTTTTGCTGGAAGTTCACTCCTTCCGCAGGCTGAGACCCCCAAAACGCTTTCCCAGGAGCGAGCTCCGGGTTTTTAATCCATTATCAGATTCCCAAATTCATTGTCCTTCCTGTCCCCGCGCTCCTCTCCGCTTTCCTTTCCCTTCCTCCGTTCAGATCCATTTTTTTTCCCTTTTATCCCTTCTCCTCCTGAACATTCCAGACCATTCCCAGCGCAGTTTCCAACCCGAGCTCCCAATTCCCGGCACCGGGATCATTCCCACCTCACCCAGGTGATTTCAGATCCCTTTTTTTTTTTTTTGACATTTTCTCTCCCACTCGTGCCCATCCACAAGACCCCAAAAAACTCCCCGGGAGGAGGAAAAGTCCGGCTCCAAAGCCACGGTGGAAGTTTGTTATTCCGAGGAGGGATTTCCCAGGAGTAACAGCAGCCAGTTTGTCCCGCTGCTGGATGAGGGAGCGTTAATTAAATTGATTTAATTAAAACAGCATCGCTCGGAGGGATCCTTGGAGGCTCCCAGATCCACCCGGGAATCCTCTCCAGGGAAATTTGGGGTGTTGGACCCCGAGCCCGGCTCAGCTCTGCTCCCTCAGCGCACGCAGGATCCTCCTCTGCGGCCGATTCTCCTCCCTCGGGATGGATTTTTTTTGCTGTTTAAGACTATTTAAATCGACTGCGATAAATTGAATTTAAATTAAGACGTTTATATTTCAGATGTCGGGGTGATTTAAGGCTGGTTTAAGGTGATTTAAAGATGTATAAGGTGATTTTAAGGTGATTTAAAGATGTATAAGGTGATTTAAAGATGGTTTAAGGTGATTTAAGGATGTATAAGGCGATTTTAAGGATGGTTTAAGGCGATTTTAAGGTGATTTAAAGATGTATAAGGTGATTTTTAGGTGATTTAAGGATAGTTTAAGGTGCTTTAAGGATGGCTTAAGGTGATTTTAAGGTGATTTAAGGATGGTTTAAGGTGATTTTAAGATGTATAAGGTGATTTTAAGGATGGTTTAAGGAGGTTTAAGGTGATTTAAAGATGTATAAGGTGATTTTAAGGTGATTTAAGGATGGTTTAAGGTGATTTTAAGATGTTTAACGTGATTTTAAGATGTTTAAAATGTTTAAGGTGATTTTAAGATGTTTAACATGATTTTAAGGCGCTTTAAGGATGGTTTAAGGTGATTTTAAGATGTTTAAGGTGATTTTAAGATGTTTAACGTGATTTTAAGGTGCTTTAAGGACGGTTTAAGGTGATTTAAGATGTTTAAGGTGAATTAGAGTGATGCTGCTTAGAGATTAAAAAAAAATAAAGATCCAAACTCGGGCTTTTCTGCCGGAGATTGGGAATTTCTGCCAATTTTCTGGGATTTGGTGCCCCTGATCCTTCCCGGAACCTTCATGGCTCAGGTTTTTAGGAGTGGGAAGGAGAAGGGATTTAATCCACGGGGATTTAACCCTTGGGAAGCCGTGGCAGGGCAGAGACTCTTGGAACCAAATCTCATCCCAGGATTTTAATTCCCTTTAATAATTCTGGAGACGCTCCCGGCGGAGAAGAGGCTGGAGAACTCCGGGAAATCCTGTTCTCACCGCTGAGGAATGCAGGAATTCCCGGGATTCCCGGGGTTCCCGGTTCCGAGCGGCTGAACACCAACGGGACAATCGGGACAATTGTCCCCTGCTCCCGAGGGATGTGGAGCGTCGCTGGATCCTCAGCTCCCACCCAGAATTCCAGACTTCCCTTTTGTTGTCAGGATGAGGATTGGGAGCAGGGAGGTGCCTGGGTTTGGGGTGAAAAAAGGGGGAATTTTGGCTGGGATTCGTCTCAGGAGAGCAGGAGGTTGTGTCACAGCTGGGGAAGTGCTGGAGAAGGGAAAACTCGGGGATTTGGAGCTTTGGGAGGTCCCTGAAAAAAAGAGGGAATGAAATGGGCAGAGAAAAGGGACAATGGATTCAAACTGCCAGAGGGCAGGGACAGGTGGGATGTGGGGAAGGAATTCCTGCCTGGAATTCCCAGAGGAGCTGTGGCTGTCCCTGGATCCCTGGCAGTGCCCAGGGCCCGGCTGGGATAACCTGGGACAGTGGGAGGTGATTCCCTGCCACGGCAGGGGTGGCTCTGGTGGGATTTAAATCCCTTCCAACCCCAATCATCCCACAGTTCCATGACAATTCCATGGTTTTCCCTTCCTTCCCTTTCCCTTGCCATCCCGCGCCTCTGTTCCCTTCAAGAGCCAGGACTGGAGCTCTGGAGAGAGCTGAGTCAGCAGCCACCAGGATCCTGCCTGCAGTCCCTGAATCCCTAAATTCCTGCGGGGCTGGAGCTCAGCCTCCAGCCGGGAACACGGGAGGGAGACCTGGAGCGTTTCCTGCCCTCTGCTCCGTGGGTTTTTAATGCTCTGCCTCGGATTCCTTTGAATGGAGAGACCAAAATATGGGTCTGGAAATCAGGAATGGGTCTGGAATGGGTCAGGAATCAGTCAGGAATGGGTCAGGAATGAGTCAGGAATTGGTCTGGAATTGGTCTGGAAGTGAGGAATCGGTCAGGAATCGGTCTGGAATAGGTCTGGAATGGGTCAGGAATCAATCAGGAATGGGTCTGGAATGGGTCTGGAAATCAGGAATGGGTCTGGAATGGGTCAGGAATCAATAAGGAATCGGTCTGGAAATCAGGAATGGGTCTGGAATGGGTCAGGAATCAATAAGGAATCGGTCTGGAAATCAGGAATGGGTCAGGAATCAGTCAGGAAGTCAGGAATGAGTCAGGAATTGGTCTGGAAGTGAGGAACTGGTCTGGAATCGGTCAGGAATCGGTCAGGAATAGGTCTGGAATGGGTCAGAAATCAGGAATGGGTCTGGAAATCAGGAATGGGTCTGGAAATCAGGAATGGGTCAGGAATGAGTCAGGAATGGGTCAGGAATGAATCAGGAATTGGTCTGGAAGTGAGGAATAGGTCTGGAATCAGTCAGGAATTGGTCTGGAATGGGTCAGGAATCAATCAGGAATCAGTCTGGAATCAGTCAGGAATTGGTCTGGAATGGGTCAGGAATCAATCAGGAATCAGTCTGGAATCTGTCTGGAATCAGCCCGGAGGTGGTTGGAGGCTGTGAGGGGAGGGATGAGCCCAAGACCAAGGCAAAACCCAGCCCAAACCAAACCCCAGCCCGGATTTATCCTGGGGGATCTCGGCGCGTGCAGCTCCCTCAGCCCGGAGGGGGAAAACGCGTCCCAGCGTCGCTGCCGTGGTTTTGCTGGAATGTTTTCCACGTGAAGTGGTGTTCCTGCGGTTTCCTGGTGCCCCCCTGAACGTGTGGCTGCAGCCTGGTGCTGCCTTTGGAATATTTTGGGGTCTTTTTTTTTAAAAATCGCTGCTGCAGCTGAAGGGGAAGGGAGAATTTTCCTGGATATCCGAGGCCTAAAATGCCTCGGAGCTGAGGAGGGAGAATTCAGGAAAGGATAAATCCGGGATTTCTGCGGTTGTTGTGCTGCGGGGTGAAGGAACTGCCGGGCGGTTTTCTCTGTCTTCAGTCCTCTAAACAAAATCCCCAAAAAGGATCTGGGCGCTGGGGCTCGGAGCCATGGAATGGTTTGGGTGGGAAATCCCTAAATCCCGGCTCCTTCCACCACCCCGGGGTGCTCCAAGCCCGGCCTCGGACGCTTCCAGGGATGGGGCAGCCACACCCTGAGCTCCCCCGTGCCAGAATTCCGTGTTTTCCCTCCTGTCCACTCGGGACAGACGGAAAGCTGAGAGCCCATTTCAGCCTCGGGAATTTTCCCTGGATTCTGCTGCGTTCCTCAAGTTTCCCTGTTGGATTTGAGCTGGGTTTTTTGGGTGGGTTTTTTTTTTTGTGGGAATCCCAAGTCACGGCTGAGGACAAATCCCTCTGGATTCCGCTTTTCCTGGCTTCACCTGAGGGAATTTCCTCGAGCCCCTCCGTGGACGGGGGCTGTGGGAGCGGAAGGTTTCTGGTTCCTTCTGGGGGATGCAGAGCCCGTGGAAGTTTTCCCTCCCGGCGTTTGGGATCGGAGGGAGCGCAGGGCGCTGTCCCGCTCCTGTGCGGAATTCCCAGGGTTTTTTGCGGGTGGGATGGGATTTCTGAGCCTCTCCCGATCCCCCAGCACAGGTGGAACGCGGTGCTGCTCCCACCTGAGAGCCGTTTTTCCTAGGGGTGTGTTGGGAACGTTTTCCTACACCCTCAGAATTCCTTTTTCCCAGCCCGAATTCCCTCTCTGGCGCCGGGATTTTCCCGTTTATCCTCTCTCCCCAGGGTTTCTCCAGCTCTGGGAATTTTCTCCTTTCCCTGTGCCGGACCAGGGTTTGGACTCTGATCCTCGTGGATCCCTTCCAGCTCAGGAATACTCCACGATTCCCAAATCCCTCCGTTTCTGAGGAACAAAAGCACAAACCCATTCCAGAGCAGCCCCGGGCTCGGCAAAGCTCTGCCGAGAGTGAAGCTTCCACCTCCTGGATCCGCTCTAATCCCCATCAGGCTGATCCTGATCCCAATTAAAGCAACCTGGAACTCTGCCCTGCCCTTCCCCTCCCTCCCCAGCTGCTCCCGAGGTCTCCCAGCTCCGGGATTCTTGGAAAGGCTCCGGCCTCTGGCAGCGCCGGGGTCATTAACACCTCCAGGAGCCATCCCCAGCCCTCCCCCGCGCCGTTTCCCCAAATTTTTTTGTGTCTTTTGGCTCCAGCCCTCGGTGAAAGGTTGGATTTGAGCAGGGGAAGGGGAGGTCACAGCTTGGAGTTGTTCCCCGATCCCGAGGGATCCCCCGAAGCGGGGGTCCGTGTTTCCCGTGGCACGGGGCGGCTCCGGAGCCTCTCCTCCTCTCCAGTTTTCGGGTTTAGCTGACGCTGAGCTTTCTGGAGGCTCAGGAATCCAACAAAAATCACCCAGAGGGGAATTTGTTCGTGTTCCGGAGGGATTTGGATGGAGTTTTCCTGCTGGGTTTGTGGAGAAGCGGGAAATCACTCGCTACAACTCCCAGCTTAGGGAATTTTACCTTGGGATCTCCTCTGTGTGATTTCCCCACATTTTTGTGTCTCCTGGCTCCAGCCCTCGGTGAAAGGTTGGATTTGAGCAGGGGAGGGGGAGGTCACAGCTTGGAGTTGTTCCCCGATCCCGAGGGATCCCCCAAAGCGGGGCTGACACGGGGCTGGGTTTCCCTTGGGATTTGGATGGAGTTTTCCTGCTGGGTTTGTGGAGAAACAAGAAAATCACTCGCTACAAGTCCCAGCCTAGGGAATTTTACCTGGGGATCTCCCCAGCACCATTTCCCCAAACTTCTGTGTCTTTTGGCTCCAGAGGATTTTACCTGGGGATAAATTTTGGGGGTGAAGTTACGTGGCCAGCTGCCCTAAACCTCCAAACAGGGCGAGATTTCCGTTTGTTTTTCCCCCCCACAAGAACCAATTCCCCCAATTCCATTTTTCCCAGGCGCCGCCGGAGACGATCCCCAAGAGACGCCGGTTTTACCCCATCGCTGAACCTTAACTAAAACCCGATTTTTTTTTTTTTTTTTTTTTCCCTCCCAGCTCAGCCCCCGCCCGGATCCGACAGCGAGGACGGAAATGGGAAGCTCCCAAATTTTCCTCTCCAAGCCCTGCCTGGTGCTGCTGCTCCTGGCCCCGCTGAGCTGCGCCCAGCACGAGCGCTGGCCCGACCCCGCCGCCGACCCCGAGCGGGAATCGCGGCCGCTCCCGAGAGCCGCCGGCGTCCCCAGGATCCAGCTGAGGCTGGCGGGGCAGAAGAGGAAGCACAACGAGGGCAGGGTGGAGGTGTTCTACGGCGGGGAGTGGGGCACCGTGTGCGACGACGACTTCTCCATCCACGCCGCCCACGTGGTGTGCCGCGAGCTGGGGTACACCGAGGCCGTGTCCTGGCTGCCCGGCTCCAAGTACGGCAAAGGAGAAGGTGAGGGAGCCTGGGAACAAGGAGAGAGGGGTTTTCTGGATTGGAATTATCCCTGATTTCAGTTTATTTGGTGATTTTGGGGTGTTTCTCTCTTGTGCCGCGAGCTGGGGTACACCGAGGCAGCGTCCTGGCTGCCCAGCTCCAAGTACGGCAAAGGAGAAGGTGAGGGAGCCCGGGAACAGGGAGAGAGGGGTTTTCTGGATTGGAATTATCCCTAATTTCAGTTTATTTGGTGATTTTGGGGTGTTTCTCTCGTGCTGTGCTCTGTGAGGTAGAAAAAGTGCAAAATTATTGGAAAACATTCAAAGGATGGACACGGGGATGGGGCAGGGTCTGGAGCAGCTGAGGGCACATGGATTGGGATCCCAGGGAATTGGGGGGACCATTCCAGCTCCTCCAATAATCCCTGATTTCAGTTTATTTGATGAATTTGGGGTGTTTCTCTCTCATGTTGGGAGCTGGGGTACACCGAGGCCGTGTCCTGGCTGCCCAGCTCCAAGTACGGCAAAGGAGAAGGTGAGGGAGCCTGGGAACAGGGAGAGAGGGGTTTTCTGGATTGGAATTATCCCTGATTTCAGTTTATTTGATGAATTTGGGGTGTTTCTCTCTTGTGCCGCGAGCTGGGGTACACCGAGGCAGCGTCCTGGCTGCCCAGCTCCAAGTACGGCAAAGGAGAAGGTGAGGGAATCTGGGAACAGGGAGAGAGGGGTTTTCTGGATTAGAATTATCCCTGATTTCAGTTTAATTGGTGATTTGGGGGTGTTTTGTGCTGTGCTCTGTGAGGTAGAAAAAGTGCAAAATTATTGGAAAACATCCAAAGGATGGACACGGGGATGGGGAAGGGTCTGGGGCTGCTGAGGGCACTTGGATTGGGATCCCAGGGAATTGGGGGAATCTCTCCAATTCCCAAGAATCCCTGATTTCAGTTTCTTTGGTGGTGTTGGAGTTTCTCTCCCGTGCTCTGCTCTGTGAGTTAAAACCAGCGTGAAATTATTGGAAAACGTCCCCAGGACGGACACGGAGATGGGGAAGGGCCTGGAGCAGCTGAGGCCACTTGGAAAAGAGGAGACTGAGGGGAGATTTTTTGGGATCTGCTCCTGTTCCGTGCCAGGGACGGGATCTGGACAAAGCCGGAGCTGTGCCGGGAGGATTTCGGTTGGATTTTAGGGAAAATTTCCATGTCATGGTCTGGCCTGGGACTCCAAAATGGCCTGAACGTTTCATGTCCCGTGGGAATATTTTATGGGAATAATGATTACTGGATTATACGGGATTCAGCATTTTGGGGGCCCTCAGGCTGCTCCTGGTGGGGAAAAGCCGTTCAGCCTCATCCCGAATTCTGTCTCATGGAATCCTGGAACGGTTTGGGTTGGAAAGGAGCAGAAAATCATCCAATTCCCCCCTGCCATGGACAATTCCCACTGTGCCAGGGGGATCATCCTGGCCTTGGGCGCTCCCAGGGGCACAGGGGCAGCCACAGCTCCTCTGGGAATTCCAGCCCAGCCCCTCCCCACCCTCCCAGGGAGGAATTTTGTCCCAAAATCCCGGCTGAATTTCACCCTTGTCCTGGGGATGCGTTTTTCCGCCTCCTTCCTCGCCCTCTGAGTTTACACCCGGTGGAAACGTGGAAAATCCAACCCAAATCCCAAATATCTGCCGGGCAAACCCTTCGGAAAGGAGAATATTTGCGTGTGACGGCCGGGGAATTCCTGAAATCCCCGGGTTTGAGAAGGAAAACTCTGAAATAATCCGGGAATAACAACAAATCTGCGTAATAAGGGGACGCCCCGAGGGATTTATCGGGATTTGGGATTGGATCTCGTCCCGCAGAGGATTTTTCCTGCCCTCCCTGGAGCCCGGGGGATCCCACAGGGATAAAATCCCGCTCTGGAGGGCCGAGCGCGCCGTTTTGGGTGGATTTGAGCAGTTTTTGAGTGCTCACACCTATAAATGTCCCGTAAAAGAGCAAGCGGGGCCCGGGGGAAATCGAAAACCTTGGAATGTGCTCCCAAACTTGTGGATTTTGGCTCCGGAGGCAGAGCAGGAGATTTCCAAGCGTGACATCAGAAAACAAACCGGGCTGGCCACGGGGTTGAACGGGAGGGAGAATTCCCAGGGAAATCCCTCAAATCCCAAACCCAGGGTCCGGGGGAATTCTTCCCGCTCTGCTTCTGAGGAGCCTGGTTTTGAATGTATTAATTAAATATTTTAAATAATTAGATATTGTTTATATCTACTTATTTAAATGTATGTAATGGACAATAATATATATATATTTAAATTAAATCAACAAAATATAATATGTTATCATATATAATTAATCACAACAATATTAATATTTGATCAATATTGATATAATATTGATTGAAAAGATAACCCATAATATATAATTATATTTTTATATTACATATATAAATATATATATATAAATATATAGATACAAATATATAATTCAGTCAATAAAATAGACTCATATATAAGTGAATAAATGCATTTCTTTAATATTTTAAATCAGTCGATTCTTTGATATTTGATGAACATTTAATTCCATCAATCAAAACCACAGTTATCTGTATGTAAGCGAATCTATTTATTTAACATTTTGCATAACTAGATTCCTTCATTATTTGATGAATACATAATTATATCAATCAATCAAATAAAATTATATATAAGTGATTCAGGGAATCCAGCCCGGATTCCTCCCCTCGGGACCTCAGCTGTGTTTTCCTCCTTTTCCAGGGAAAATTTGGCTCGACAACGTGCGTGGCTTGAGCTGCCGCTTTGTTCACCCTGAATTTCATATCTTCATTTTCACACCCCAGTTTTCACACTGAGAATTTTCATCACTTGCCCCTGGAGCAGCACAGGCTGGAGGTGGATTTTATTCCCAAATGGATAAATAATGGGAAAAGCCACTGGGCCAGAATTTTTCCCAATCCATTCACTGTAATTTTCACACCGAGAGCCAGACCCAGCGCTTCCCTGGAACCCAGATTCAGGGAATCCAGCCCGGATTCCTCCTCTTGGCATCTCAGCTGTGTTTTCCTCCTTTTCCAGGGAGGATTTGGCTGGACAACGTGCATGGCTTGAGCTGCCACTTTGTTCACCCTGATTTTCATATCTTGATTTTCACACCCCAGTTTTCACACTGAGAATTTTTATTACGTATCCCAGGAGCAGCACAGGCTGGAAGTGGATTTTATTCCCAAATGGATAAAGAATGGGAAAAGCCACTGGGCCAGAATTTTTCCCAGTCTATCCACTGTAATTTTCACACCAAGAGTGAGACCCAGCGCTTCCCTGGAACCCAGATTCAGGGAATCCAGCCCGGATTCCTCCTCTCGGGATCTCAGCTGTGGTTTTTTTCCCATTCCAGGGAGGATTTGGCTGGACAACGTGCACTGCTCGAGGTGTCGCTTTGTTCACCCTGATTTTCACACTGAGAATTTTCATTACCTATCCCAGGAGCAGCACAGGCTGGAGGTGGATTCTTATTCCCAAATGGATAAAGGATGGGAAAAGCCCCTGGCCCAGAGCTTTTCCCAATCCATTCACTGTAATTTTCACACCGAGAGCCAGACCCAGCGCTTCCCTGGACCCCAGATTCAGGGAATCCAGCCAGGATTCCTCCCCTCGGGATCTCAGCTGTGTTTTCCTCCTTTTCCAGGGAAAATTTGGCTGGACAACGTGCATGGCTTGAGCTGCCACTTTGTTCACCCTGATTTTCATATCTTCATTTTCACACTGAGAATTTTCATCACTTACCCCAGGAGCAGCACAGGCTGGAGGTGGATTTTATTCCCAAATGGATAAAGGATGGGAAAAGCCACCGGCTCAGAGCTTTTCCCAGTCCATCAATCCTTGTGGTGCTGCTTTATTCATCGTGATTTTCACACCGAGAGCCAGACCCAGCACTTCCCTGGAACCCAGATTCAGGGAATCCAGCCCGGATTCCTCCCCTCGGGACCTCAGCTGTGTTTTCCTCCTTTTCCAGGGAAAATTTGGCTGGACAACGTGCATGGCTTGAGCTGCCACTTTGTTCACCCTGATTTTCACACTGAGAATTTTTATTACGTATCCCAGGAGCAGCACAGGCTGGAGGTGGATTTTATTCCCAAATGGATAAAGAATGGGAAAACCCACCAGCTCAGAGCTTTTCCCAATCCATTCACTGTAATTTTCACACCGAGAGCCCGACCCAGCGCTTCCCTGGAACCCAGATTCAGGGAATCCAGCCCGGATTCCTCCCCTCGGGATCTCAGGTGTGGTTTTTTTCCCATTCCAGGGAGGATTTGGCTGGACAACGTGCATGGCTTGAGCTGCCACTTTGTTCACCCTGATTTTCACACCGAGAATTTTCATCACTTACCCCAGGAGCAGCACAGGCTGGAGGTGGATTCTTATTCCCAAATGGATAAAGGATGGGAAAAGCCCCTGGGCCAGAATTTTTCCCAATCCATCCACTGTAATTTTCACACCGAGAGCCAGACCCAGCGCTTCCCTGGACCCCAGATTCAGGGAATCCAGCCCGGATTCCTCCCCTCGGGATCTCAGGTGTGTTTTTTTCCCGTTCCAGGGAAGGTTTGGCTGGACAATGCGCACTGCTCGAGGTGCCACTTTGTTCACCCTGATTTTCATATCTTGATTTTCACACTGAGAATTTTCATCACTTACCCCTGGAGCAGCACAGGCTGGAGGTGGATTTTATTCCCAAATGGATAAAGGAGGGGAAAAGCCACTGGGCCAGAATTTTTCCCAATCTATCCACTGTAATTTTCACACCAAGAGCCAGACCCAGCGCTTCCCTGGAACCCAGATTCAGGGAATCCAGCCCGGATTCCTCCCCTCGGGATCCCAGCTGTGGTTTTTTTCCCGTTCCAGGGAGGATTTGGCTGGACAATGCGCACTGCTCGAGGTGTCGCTTTGTTCACCCTGATTTTCATACTGAGAATTTTCATTACCTATCCCTGGAGCAGCACAGGCTGGAGGTGGATTTTATTCCCAAATGGATAAAGAATGGGAAAACCCACCAGCTCAGAGCTTTTCCCAATCTATCCACTGTAATTTTCACACCGAGAGCCAGACCCAGCGCTTCCCTGGAACCCAGATTCAGGGAATCCAGCCCGGATTCCTCCCCTCGGGATCTCAGCTGTGGTTTTTTTCCCGTTCCAGGGAGGATTTGGCTGGACAACGTGCACTGCACGGGCAGGGAGAGCAGCCTGGCCGCCTGCGGCTCCAACGGCTGGGGCGTCAGCGACTGCAAGCACACCGAGGACGTGGGCGTGGTGTGCAGCGAGAAGAGGATCCCCGGCTTCAAGTTTGACAACTCCCTGATTAATCAGATCGAGGTGAGCGGGGTGAAAAACCACGATCCAGAGCGTCCCCAGGGCAGGGAGGGCTGGGAGTGATGGGGATGGTCAGTTTATCCCGAGGGTTTATTCATATTGTCGGTTTAACCTGTGTTTATTCATATTATCGATTTATCCTGTATTATCCCATGTATTTATGCACATTATCAATTTATCCCACGGTTTTATTCATATTATCAATTTATCCTGTGTTTATCCCGTGTGTTTATTCACATTATCGATTTATCCCGTGTGTTTATTCACATTATCGATTTATCCCGTGTGTTTATTCACATTATCAATTTATCCCATGTATTTATTTACATTAACATTTTATCCCACGTATTTATTCATATTATCAATTTATCCTGTGCTTATCCCACGTATTTATTCATATTATCAATTTATCCCATGTATTTATTTACATTAACATTTTCTCCCATGTATTTATTCATATTATCAATTTTTCCAGTATTATCCCATGTATTCATGCACATTATCAATTTATCCCATGTATTTATTCACATTATCAATTTATCCCATGTATTTATTTACATTAACATTTTATCCCACGTATTTATTCTTATTCTCAATTTATCCTGTATTATCCCATGTATTTATTCATATCATCAATTGATCCCATGTATTTATTCTTATTATCAATTTATCCCATATTATCCTGTGTTTATGCACATTATCAATTTATCCCATGTATTTATTCACATTATCAATTTATCCCGTATTATCCCATGTATTTATTCACATTATCAATTTATCCCATGTATTTATTCGCATTAACATTTTATCCCATGTATTTATTCATATTATCAATTTATCCCATAAATGTATTCGTATCATCAGTTTATTCCATATTTATCCCTCATACTTATTCCCATTCTCAATTCATCCCTATTATCAATTTATCCCATATTTATCCCATTTTTATTCATGTTATCAATTTATTCCATATTTATGCCACATATTTATTCCCATTATCAATTTTCAATTGATTTATCAATTCATTTATCATTATCATTTATCAATTCATTTATCGTTTATCAATTATCAGTCCCATAATTATTCCATATTCATTATTTACATTATCAGTTTATCCCATATTTTTCCCTATTATCAATTTATCCCATATTTATCCCTCATATTTATCCCTAATATCAATTTATTCCATACTTATCCCCATATTTATTCCCATTATCAATTTATCCCGTATTTATCCCATCTCTGGGGTTAAAACAAGCTCTTGACTGCTCCTGGCTGGGCTGGAGAGGAAAACTCAGGTTCCAATTTCAGATTTGAACCACTCAGAGATTTATTTTGCGTTTTATTGTTTTGCATTTTATTATTTCCCATTTTAGTTTTTACATTTTATTTTACATTTTATTTTCTATAAAGTGCTGCAGTTCCTCCATCGATTTTTCCCAAGTCGAGACCCGTTCTTTCAATGTTTCAAAGGGTGAATTTAGGGTGGCAACATCTGCGTCGCGCTCCCAGAACTTCCCGATTTATTTGTTGTTGTTGTTCCAGTGGACCAAAATCCTGAGTTTTTCTCCCGTTTTAGCGCTGGGATGAGCCTGGAGCTCTCTGGGATGACGGGGTCGGCGGGAAGGGCTGGATTTGGGGTGGAATAATTCCCACAGCCACGAGTGGATTTATAGGGAAGATGTAAACGGATTTCTCTCCCGGTTTGGATAAGCAGTGGTGGGGATAAAAGTGTCGGGAGCGTTTGTGGGAACGTGGGATTAGAGCCGGGAGCGAGGACGTGGGGAAGGCTCTGGGCTGCCCCTGGGAGGCTGAGGGGGGGATTTGGGGAAGCGACAGAACCAAAGGCCCTGGGGCGCATCCCGGTGGGATTTCTGCGGGATAAAGCGATCTGGGAATGCTGGCCTGGGAGGGAGCTGGGATGAGCTCTGCAGAGGAGGAAAAAAAAAAAGGAATTTCTTTATTTTTATCCTTCATCTCCTCATCTTGGGGGACTCTGCCGATCCCTTTTCTCGGATTTTTCCCTCTCGATTCCTTGGCCAAAATTTACGGAGAGATAAATTTTAATCCACAAGCGTTTTCCAGAGCTCCTTTTGAGCATCCAGGGAAAAGCCCGGACGTGCCGCTCACCCCGGCGTGGTTCTCGGGGATGAATCCTGGTGTCTGTCCCTGGGCTGGAACGGGGATGGGATGAGCAGGCGGCGCTCAGCATTCCAGGGAAGGGATCCGAGGGATTCAGTTCCTTTCCTCGCCCTGACCTCGCCTCCCCTGGCTCGGGAGGGATCGTCCGGAGCCGCTCCATCAATGGCTCCGTTGTGTCCCGCGGAGCGAGGCGGGATCACGGAACGCCCGGGGTGGCTTTGGCTCCTCCGAAGCCGCCGAGAGTCCTCAAAGCACCCGGAGGAAAATCTGGTTTAGTCTAGACGAGAGGTCACCTCACCCCGGGGCTGCTCCGGCCATTAATCACGGAAGGTTTGCGGGGAAAAAGCTTTGCTTTTCCGTGAGCTCAGCGCCGGGGCCCGGCGGAGCCGAGCACGTCGGATAATCGGGAACGAGCTCGGCCGCCGCTCTGGGGGTGCTGAAATTCCGGGTGGATCGTCTGGAGCGATTCCTGGAGCGGAAACCCGGATCCTTCAGCAGGAGGAAGGGATGGGGAAGGGAGAAGTGGGTTTATTTTTGAGGAGCTGCGCTGGGCGGGGTGGGAGCTGCTGCAGCCCCTGCTCAAACCGACAGGGAGAGCAGGATAGAATTAGGAATTGGGGGAAAAGCTTCCCTGGGAGGGTGGAGAGGGGCTGGGATGGAATTCCAGAAAAGCTGGGGATGCCCCAGCCCTGGAAGTGCCCAAAACCAGGCTGGAGCAGCCTGGGAATCGTCCCTGCCCATGGCAGGGGTGGCACCGGGTGATTCGGAGCTCTTTTCCCACACAAATCATTCCGGGATTTTTTTTTTTATCTCCCTGAATGATTTCAAGCCCCTTTCCCACCCAAACCATCCCGGGATCGTTTCTTCCTGAATTTCATGAACCCTCATGAGATTTTTTTTATCTCCCTGAACAATTTTGAGCCCCTTTCCCACCCAAACCATTCCAGGATTCTGTTTCTTCCTAAATGACTTCGAGCCCCTTTCCCACCCAAACCATTCTGGGATCGTTTCTTCCTGAATTTCATGAACCCTCATGAGATTTTTTTTATCTCCCTGAATAATTTCGAGCCCCTTTCCCACCCAAACCATTCCAGGATTCTGTTTCTCCCTAAATGACTTCGAGCCCCTTTCCCACCCAAACCATTCCGGGATTTTTTTATCTCCCTGAACGATTTTGAGCCCCTTTCCGACCCAAACCATTCCAGGATTCCGTTTCTCCCTGAATTTCACGACCCATCCCACCGCACCACCGCTTCCATTCTGCAGTACCCAGCTGCTTTTTCCCTCTCTCCCTACAAAACAGAATCCCTGGATCCGAGGGATTCTCCTTCCCCTGCTGCTTTCCCGGAGGTGAGGCGCTGGAATGTTTGGGATGCCATCGTGGCTCCTCGTCCAACGTTCCCCCTCGGAGTTTTCCGTCTCTTATCTTTGCTTTATCTCCTCAGCAGCCACTTTTGGAGCCGAAAACCGGGAGCAGGGCGACTCAGGCCTCACAAAACCGGACGAGGTGGGGTCCAAAGCCTCCCGTGAGGGCGAGTTTGGAAGTTTTTGCCCTTCCCGGCACTCCCGGGAATTCTGCCGGTCATTCCTGGCATTTGTCGGGGGGAACATCATCGTTCCTGGGCTCCTCTGGAGCACAGGGCTTGTCCCAGTGATGTTTTCCCTTTGGAATGAGGGCTGAGGGGGTTGGAATTTCCCCTGAGCCCTGCTGTGGTCAGGATTCTCCGTCGGTTTTCACACTGACAGAGCAAAACCGGCGCGATCCCACCGGGATCGCCGGGGGAATGGGATCTGTCCGTTTGTCCCTCAGCTCTGCTGTTCAAGCCAGGCTTTACTAAGCCAGGCCTGGCTGGAGGTGCTGAACCGAGCTTGGGTGTTGGATTCTGGCTGAGATTCCCAGATGGATCTGCCTGTGGATTAACAGGATTTTGGTGATCCAAGGGAACGGCTGGAGCCGGGCCAGGGAGGTTTATTTGGATTTTGGGAAAAGCTTCTTCACATTCAGGGTGGACTTGGGCACTTCCAGGGATCCTGGGGCAGCCACAGCTGCTCTGGGAATTCCATCCCGCTCTCCCAGGCAGGAATTCCTTCCCAATATCCCGCCCCAAGCTCCCCTTTCCCAGTGGGAAGCCGTTCCCTGTGTCCTTGTCCCAAATCCCTCTCCACGTTTCCGTCGCTCCTTCAGGCGCTGGAACGCCACGATGAGCTCACCCCAAAACTTCCCAACAATCCCAATTTTCCCCCAGCCTTCCCTCATAAATTAGGAAGTCCTAAAGCCCCTTTGGTGCCAATTCCCTGTGGCTGGGAAGTGCTGGGAACATGGAAAATCCAACGTTTTGCCCGGCTGCCTCAGCTCTGCCCCACAAGGAGCCCCCACTCCTCCAGAAGCAGCTCGATAACCCTGGAGCCGCGTTTGTTTTCCTTGGACACCGGCTCAGCTCCGCTTCCCGGCCTGGAAAAGCTGCGGATAAGCGGGAGAGGGGGGGAAATTTTCCATAAATCACCGTGGCCATTCCATAGGGATGTGCTCAGCCAGATCCCAGCTCATGTTTTGAGGGTGGCGTCACTCCTCTTCCCATCCCTGAGCTTTTCCAGCCCTTTTCCCGCTGGGAAGGGGCAGTGCTTGACCTCCGGGTCAAGCCGGGAGGATTCATCACCGGGACACGACGAGGTCAGGGACGCGGAAAAACCGGAGTTTAGTTAAATTAATTTAATTAAATCCGCGCAAAACGAGCTCATTAAGCCCAGCCTCTGAGCGATCAGCGCCCTCTCACCCAGATCACCCCACTCCGTCCTTAGGGCAGGTTCAATATTTGAAAAATGATCTTTAAAGGCCAAAGCAGCCCAAACCCTGAAGAGTTTTGGGGCAGGGTTGAGCGGTGATGAGGAGGAGGCAGGCAGGAAGGGGTTAATCGACGCCAGAATTCCATCCCTCCCTTGTTAAAATTCCAGGGGTTTCTGCAGATCCGAGGGGATTCCTTGGAGGCTGATGCTGCTGCCGGAGCCTTTGCTGGGTGTCGGGAGCTCTGAAATCCAAACTCCCCCCGAGCTCCCCGGAGCTGGGAACGCCATCCCTGCTTTTCCAACAGCCTCCCTGTGGTATCCCAACTCACCCCATTCCCACCTGCAGCTGCTTTCCCGGCTTCTCCCAACCATTCCCGGGCCACGCCGCCCGATTCCTGCCCCAGTACATCCCCTGCATCGACACCCCAGAGGGATTTCATTGAACTCGGGCCCCAAAACATCCCCAAACGAAAATATTTGCTGTCCGCCTCCTTCCTCGGCCTTCAAACAGGCCAGGCTCTAAATATATCGAATTTCTGCGGCTTTTCGAGGCCGGCAAATAGCTCTGGTACCTGAGGCCAGCCCGGGGCTTTGGCCAGACGGGTCTGGCTCAGACCCCGCCGCTATTTCTGGCCTTTGATTTCCCCTCTGGACACCGGTGAGGCAGAAAAATCTCACTTCAAAGCCCAGGGACTGAAAGGCTTCGGTTGTGCCGGGTTCAGGGAGGGTTGAGCCGCCCCTGGAAGCGTCCGAGGCTGGGCTGGACGGGGTTTGGAGCAGCCTGGGAGGGCGGAAGGTGTCGCAGGGGTGGGATGAGGTGGGGTTTGAGGTCCCCTCCGGCACCAGCCGTTCCATGATTCTGGTTAATTCCAGGTTTTTTAATGAGTGGGAAAAAGGATCCTGCTCGGTCAAACTCCGGGAAGTTGTGCAAAACGGAGCGGAGGAGGGAGGGGGGGGCAAGGTTGTGCCTTGTCCCCAGGTAAATCTCCCTCTCTTTTCCAGCTTTTTGCCGTGGAAATCCGTGGAATCTCTGTGCCCGCCCTGGGGGTTTGTCACACAGGTCCCCCCCCTCTCCGTGCCCTGCAGCCCTCGCTGTTTAATCGGAAAAGTTTTATTTCAGTTTGTTGTGACAACGGGGTTTGAGCTTCCCTGGAGACGTTTACTCCTCCGGACCAGAGCCCGAGCGCGGCAGGGTTCCGCTGCTCCCCGGGTGCCTCGACACCTCCTCACCTCGGCAAAGCGTTAATGAGGCTGATTTTGGGGGATCCCTCCGTGTTCCAGTGCTGTGAGCTCTGAGTGAGCGCGGTCCAGGGTGCTGGAGTCGGGACCGTGGAAGGGTTCGGGATGGAGAGGGCTTTAAAGATCATTTTTTCCTGTTCAAATATTGAACTCCTCCTGAGGACAGAGTGGGGTGGGCTGGGTGAGAAGGCGCTGATCGCTCGGAGGTTGGGCTTAATGAGCTCGCAGCTCTTTTGCACAGATTTAATTTGATTAATTTGATTAAGCCTCCGTCCCCGACCTTGGCGATAAATTCTCCCGGCTTTCGGCGCCCGATCCAAACGCTCCGAGGCAGAAAGGACACGGGGAACGGCGAAGCTTTGTCCGTGGGAAATCCCCCAATCCTGGGGCTGCCAGGACAGGGCCGTGTCCTCCAAAAGCTGAGCCTGCCCTAAGCTGAGCCTGCCAAAGCCGCTCCGGGCTGCTCTGCTCCTCCCCGGTGTCCGCTGCCCACGGAGCCTTTCCCCGGGCTGCCCGTGGAGCCTTTCCCAGGGCTGCCCACGGAGCCTTTCCCCGGGCTGCCCACGGAGCCTTTGCCAGGGCTGCCCGTGGAGCCTTTCCCCGGGCTGCCCGTGGAGCCTTTCCCAGGGCTGCCCACGGAGCCTTTCCCCGTGCTGCCCGTGGAGCCTTTCCCCCGGCTGCCCATGGAGCCTTTCCCAGGGCTGCCCGTGGAGCCTTTCCCCGGGCTGCCCACGGAGCCTTTCCCAGGGCTGCCCGTGGAGCCTTTCCCCGGGCTGCCCACGGAGCCTTTGCCAGGGCTGCCCACGGAGCCTTTCCCCGGGCTGCCCGTGGAGCCTTTCCCAGGGCTGCCCGTGGAGCCTTTCCCCGGGCTGCCCACGGAGCCTTTCCCAGGGCTGCCCGTGGAGCCTTTGCCAGGGCTGCCCACGGAGCCTTTCCCAGGGCTGCCCGTGGAGCCTTTGCCAGGGCTGCCCACGGAGCCTTTCCCAGGGCTGCCCGTGGAGCCTTTCCCCGAGCTGCCCGTGGAGCCTTTCCCCGGGCTGCCCGTGGAGCCTTTCCCCGGGCTGCCCGTGGAGCCTTTCCCCGGGCTGCCCACGGAGCCTTTCCCCGGGCTGCCCACGGAGCCTTTCCCCGGGCTGCCCACGGAGCCTTTCCCCGGGCTGCCCACGGAGCCTTTCCCCGGGCTGCCCGTGGAGCCTTTCCCCGGGCTGCCCACGGAGCCTTTCCCCGGGCTGCCCGTGGAGCCTTTCCCCGGGCTGCCCGTGGAGCCTTTCCCCGGGCTGCCCACGGAGCCTTTCCCCGGGCTGCCCACGGAGCCTTTCCCCGGCTGCCCACGGAGCCTTTCCCCGGGCTGCCCACGGAGCCTTTCCCAGGGCTGCCCACGGAGCCTTTCCCCAGGGCTGCCCGTGGAGCCTTTCCCAGGGCTGCCCACGGAGCCTTTCCCCGGGCTGCCCACGGAGCCTTTCCCCGGGCTGCCCACGGAGCCTTTCCCCGGCTGTCCACGGAGCCTTTCCCCGGGCTGCCCACGGAGCCTTTCCCAGCTCAGCCAGGCTTCTGTCGGCCCAAATCCGCGCCGGGTTTGCTCCTGGCCCCTAAGCCTGGCTCAAACTCGGCTCCCTCGCCCTTTTGTGCAGCTCCTGTCCCCCGGCTTTGGTGTTTATTGAACAGCCAGGACCTTGGGGTGACTCAGAGGCTCAGCTCCAGATGTTCAAACCCAAACAGATTCCGCCCATTCCCGTGGATGTAAAGGGGGAAAAAAAAAAAAAGAGTATTTTTCCTCCGGTGGCTGAGGTTTGGGTGGAAGTTTTCCTGATGGACAAATCCCTCGAGGAAAGGTTTTTGTGTTGTGGATTGGACGGGGGTGCAAAAAAAGTTTTTTGTTCGAGTTTCGGCCTAAATTGCTGATGTTTGGGAGGTGAGAAATCCTGGAGCTCTGTTGGGAAAAGGATATAAATAGGTTTAATTTGAGGGGCAGCGGGATAGGTCAGGCATAGGGAAGGAAAGAGGAGCTTGAGGGGATCACAGAGCTCCCAAAGCAGGAGGGGAATGAGAACGGAAATGGAAAAACCCAAGGGCAGAGCAGAGGGAAATCCAAACCCCGGTGTGATTCAGCAGCAGGCAGCGCCCGCAGCCCGGGATTTCGAGGAACGGGATCCTCTCCCTCCCTGGATCCATCCCCGAGCATCCTGAGGGCTCTTCAAAAGGAAAGGGAGCAGCTGGGGTTTGGGCAGGGAGAAAACCCCAAAAATCCCGTCCTGGGCATCCCCTGCCAGCACAAATCCCAAGCAGGAATGTTCCCAAACCCGGCGGGATTTTACCCTCGGCTCCGGAGCCCTGGCGGAGCGCTTGGTTCAGAGCGTGGAAACAAAAGCGGCCGAGGCCGATGTGAAAACTTTTCCGAGCCAGGGATCCTTTTGTGAGGGCTCACAAACAAACCCTCTCCTCCGGGCTCACTCCCTGGTTTCGTAACGGAGCTCGGAGCCTCTGCCAGGGCTTTTGTGTCCCCGCCGGAGAGGAGCAGCGCTGGGGCCCTGGATGTGGCTGCTGGCAGGGAAGGGATTGGGACAGAGGGAAAAGCGGCCCAGGGTGGAAGAGTTTCACACGTTTTCCTTTCTTTTCTTTTCTTTTCTTTTTTTTTTTTTGTTTTAATTTGTGTTTTCGAATGCTGGCAGTCCCGGATGAGATGGTGGAATCCTGGAATGGTTTGGGTGGGAAGGGAGCTCCAATCCCATCCCCAGGGACACCTCCCGTTATCCCAGGGTGTTCCGAGCTGGCCTTGGGCACTGCCAGGGATCCAGGGGCAGCCACAGCTCCTCTGGGAATTTCATCCCAGCCTCTCCTCACCCTCACAGGGAGGAATTCCTTCCCAAAATCCCATCTAACCCTGCCCCCTTTTATTCCAAACCTTTTCCCCCATCCTGTTCCTCCCTCCTCATCCCAAATCTCCATCTCATCTTTGCCTCCCATGGTTTAACCTGGAATGGTTTGGGTGGGACTGGAATTTCAATCCCATCCCCAGGGACACCTCCCGTTATCCCAGGGTGCTCCGAGCTGGCCTTGGGCACCGCCAGGGATCCAGGGGCAGCCACAGCTCCTCTGGGAATTCCATCCCAGCCCTTTCCTTCCTTTTCAGAGAGGGATTCCTTCCCAAAATCCCATCTAACCCTGCCCCCTTTTATTCCAAACCTTTCCCCCATCCTGTCCCTCCTTCCCTTATCCCAAATCTCCATCTCCCTTTTATTCCAAACCTTTCCCCCATCCTGTCCCTCCTTCCCTCATCCCAAATCTCCATCTCCCTTTTATTCCAAACCTTTCCCCCATCCTGTCCCTCTTCCCAAATCCTTCTCCATCCCGGCTTTGCCTCCCCAGGACAACTCATGGGTTTGGGTTCAGCTTTTCCTCGATCCCAGAGTTTTCCTTGTTTTGTGGGATTGCTCTCGCGTGTCCATGGAGCAGGCAGAGGGGGATTTTGGGAATCTGCTTTATCCATTAGGCGATGTTTGCTCCCGATTTTCCTCTGGAATCTGCTTTCTCCATCAGCCCAGCTGCTGCTGGAGGGTGAAGCGTTCCTGCCTGGATTTGCATTATTGAACAGCCCCGGCTTTAAAAAAACCTCTGCAGCCAAAGGAAACCGTTCCAATCCCAAAAAACTATCGGGGAAAAAAGTCTCCCGTCAGCGCTTTCTCCTGGAGAACCCTCGGGGCGCTGATTCCCATCCTTTGTTCTTGAATTTTCCAATATAAATCCGGGCTCTGCAGCGGATTCCGTTCCTCTCCGGGGTTTTTGCTCCTTGTTCAGAGCCGGAGCGACCCTCGAGCTGCTCCATCAAAAATTCCCTGCTCTAAACCAGCCCTGGGAGGGAAAGGGGACAGGATTGGGGTTGGTTTTGCTCTCAGACAAAATTCCAAAATTCCCTGCTTTAAACCATCTCTGGGAAGAAAAAGGGGACAGGATTTGGGTTGGTTTTAGCTCCCAGACAAAATTCCCTGAGCTCCAGAGCTTTAAACCAGCTCTGGAATGGAAAAGGGGACTGGATTTGGGTTGGTTTTGCTCCCAGACAAAATTCCAAAATTCCCTGCTCTAAACCAGCTCTGGAATCGAAAAGGGATGGGATTGAGGTTGGTTTTGCTCCCAGACAAAATTCCCTGAGCTCCGGAGCTTTAAACCAGCCCTGGGAGGGAAAAGGGGACAGGATTTGGGTTGGTTTTGCTCCCAGACAGATCCTGAAAACGTCGCTGTGGTCTGTTGGAGCTATCAGGAGATGAATTCCCTCCAGGAATGAAATGCTGCCTCATTTTTTTTTATTTTTTTTTTCTGCTTTGCTCATTTTTTTTTTTATCCTCCTCGGCAAACACAGGCCAAGGGGAACAAAAATTGATGACAAAGGAGAAAAGTGTTGGATGCACTGAAGAGAATCCCAGGTCGGAGCAGGATTCCTTTTCGTGCCTGAGTCAGCATCTCGCGGAGAGAGGGATGAGAGGAGAGAGCCTGAGGTGGCACATTGGCCCCGGGAATGTTCTCCCAAATCCGAGAGCGAGAAATCCCATTTACACCTTGTTTTTCACACTGGGAAAAAAAAAACAAAAACAAAAAAACCAACAACAAGGACCCAGCTCAGTCGGTCAGAGGGGGAAGAAATGTCCAAATGCCCAGCTTGGAAGTGGGAAATAGAGGAATTTGGAGTGCTGGAGTGGGAAATACGGGGATTTGGAGTTCTGGAGTTGGAAATTCTGGGATCTCGAGTGCTGGAGTGGGAAATACAGGAATTTTGAGTGCCAGAGTGGGAAATACAGGAATTTGGAGTTCTGGAGTGGGAAATTCTGGGATCTTGAGTTCTGGAGTGGGAAATACAGGAATTTGAAGTTCTGGAGCGGGAAATACAGGAATTTGAAGTTCTGGAGCGGGAAATACAGGAATTTTGAGTGTTGGAGTGCGAAATAGAGGAATTTTGAGTCCTGGAGTTGGAAATTCTGGGATCTTGAGTGCCAGAGTGGGAAATAGAGGAATTTGGAGTTCTGGAGTTGGAAATTCTGGGATCTCGAGTGCTGGAGTGGGAAATACAGGAATTTGGAGTTCTGGAGTGTGGAATTCAGGGATCTCAGGTTCTGGAGCCGTGGATATCCCGCTCCTGCTGTGCTCAGAGCTCTTCTGGAAACAGCCGGAACAACTCCTTTTGATTTTGTTAAGCTGCGGAAATAATTGCAGAAATAACAGGCAAATCCCCGAGTACCTCCCAGCGTTCCCAGTTTTCCAAGAGGTTTTTATTCCCTTCTATCCTTGTGACTTTTCTCCTCCTCAGCCTCCGTGAGCTCTTCTCTTTCTCTGCCTGCCGCTCTGGCACCAGAAATCCCACAAAGGCATTCCCAGATCCACCCAGGGCTTTGGGATGTTAAAATCCACGCTCGAACAGGGAAAATCCCTGAGGTGGAGGTGCCTGGAAGGCGCAGGGATGCAGCAGGGAAGGATTTTGTCCCGTGGCACCTTGCTCAGGGCTCTCCCCTCGGCCTCAGGCAGCTGGAAGTGCTGGGATTTGGGGATTTGCCTGGCCGGAGGAGCGGGAGGAAAACGGGAAAGCTCAAATTTGTGGGATCAGGAGAGGAAAACGGAGCTGCTTTAGAGCTGGGGGTTCTGTCGCGCTCCCTGCTGCAGGAGGAGGCTGCAGTCCCATCCTCAGGATCCTGGGTAGGATTCCTGGGGGTTTTTTGCACCTTTGGAGAAGAAATTTGCTCCCTCTGAACCCGATTCCTGCGCAGAAGGAGTTTGGGAATTGCTGCTCCCTCCCAGGAAATCCTTAAGGCCGGGAAAAAACAAAACCTCCGAGATCAAACCTTGGACCCCTCTGTTTTTCCCTCGGGGCTTTTCCAGCTTCCCTGGGACGACCCAGCAGCGAGCGCAGGGATGTTCCGTGGCGAGGAGGAGGCGGAACGTGGGAATGCTGATCCTGGGAAGCTCCAGGCAGATGTTCCACAGCTGGAACTGCCCAGGACTCAAGGGGGATGAGCTGTGGAGCAGCTTCCTCACGGAGCAGGGCACCTGGAGCATCCCTGGCTGGGAACTCCTTCCGAGGATCAGATGCCGGTCTGAATCCAAGGAAAAGGGGCGGCAAAAACCACGCCCGGGCTTTAGCGCGCCGCCGGGGCCGGGGCTGGAAGGAAAATTTCCAATTTCCGTGGCTTTAACGCTCAGCAGAGCCGGTCCTCACCCGAGCACGGGTCTCAAACCCACTCGGAGCTTCCCGCAGGACGGATAAATCCCACGATCACGGGTGGAAATCTCCCTCTCCCGCTTCCCCAGCTGCCTGCACCAATTTCCTCCCGTTTCCCATCTTTTCCCAGGCGCTTTTCCAGCTCAGTTTGAAGCGTTGGCTCCCTGGCCTTTGGGGTTAATCCCTTTAAAAAGGCTTTTATTAAAAACACTCGGAGATCTCCAGCTCCCAGAGCCCTTTCCAAGTGGATTTAAGGCTTCGATTCCCTTTTTTTTTTTTTTTCCCTGGTGTAGGAAAACGAGGCAGGAGCAAAAGGAGGGGAACAAGGTTCCCTCTGACAGCCCTGGGTAAACGCGATTCCTGCATGGAGGCAAAAAAAGCTGGAAACATTTCCCAGGTGGCAGCAGGGAAAAATCGAGCTGCAGGGTTTGGAAAGCAGCCTGGGGAGGCCTGGAATGCCCCGAGGCTCCGATACCTTCCCGACAGCACGTAGACAAAAAAAAAAATAAAATTATAAAAACGACAAACCAAACCTGCAAGGTTTTAGGAGGAAATGCCGAGCTCGGGAGAGAAATAATTTGCATTCCTCAGGCTCCCTCCTTACACCAGGGCACCTGAAATCGCCTCAGATGTAACGGATTTGGGGGTTATTTTTCTAATTCTTGGGGGTTACGAGAGCTCTCCAAGCTGGAGCACAGCCTCTGAATCCTGCTTTCCAGGGGCCGAGGGATGCTCCAGCTGGGATTTTGGAGAATTGAATTCCTGCAGCTGAGGGGGAACCGGTGATTTGCAAAACTGGGGTGGGTAAATGCGGATATTTGCAGGAATTTGAGGATATTTGCAGTTATTTGCAGTTATTTGTAGATATTTGCAGGAATTTGCAGGTATTTGCAGGAATTTGCAGGTATTTGCAGGTATTTGCAGGTATTTGTAGATATTTGCAGATATTTGCAGATATTTGCAGATATTTGCAGATATTTGCTGATATTTGCAGTTATTTGCAGGTATTTGCGGATATTTGCAGGTATTTGCAGGTATTTGCGGATATTTGCAGGTATTTGCAGGTATTTGCTAATATTTGTAGATATTTGCAGTTATCTGCAGATATTTGCAGTATTTGCAGTTATTTGTAGATATTTGCAGATATTTGCTGATATTTGCAGGTATTTGCAGGTATTTGTAGATATTTGCAGATATTTGCAGATATTTGCTGATATTTGCAGTTATTTGCTGATATTTGCAGTTATTTGCAGGTATTTGCAGGTATTTGCAGTTATTTGCAGATATTTGCAGTTATTTGCAGATATTTGCAGGTATTTGAAGTTATTTCCAGGTATTTATTTTGTTTTATGAATAAAAGGCAGAAAAGAGGGGGAAAAAAATAAGGAAAAGGAGGAGGGAAGCCTTAAATGATTTGTCCAAGGTGGTGCAGGCAGAGGAGCAGAGCTGAGGATGAGGAGGAGGATGAGGATGAGGAGGAGGAGGAGGATGAGGATGAGGATGAGGATGAGGAGGAGGAGGAGGTGCCAACCTTTCCTTCCCTTTTCCCTGTTCCATTCCTTGCCCCTGACCCGTTTCCTGCCTCTTTCCCTCTTTCCAAACCCTCAGAAAGGAGCGGCAGCTGCGCTTCCCGCTCAGTTTGAACCTTAGGACAAGGAAAAGGGGGAGCTACCCTTAAATCAGACCCATAAAAAAAGCATTTCCGAGCATTTCCATTCCCTTCCGTGGGAAATAATGGGAAATGGGGGCTCCCTGTCCATGAACACCCCAAAAAGGAAGGAGAAGGAAGGGGTTGAGATCACGAAAGTCGCAAGGGAAGCGGATTCCCCCACGAGTTTGAACACCATTAAGGAAAAGGAAGATTTCCCCTCAGTTTAAACCCATTTTTCTATTTTTCTGGAAGGAAAATGAGCCTTTTTCTCTCTCCTTTCTCTCTCCTTTCTCTCTCCTTTCTCTCTCCTTTCTCTCTCCTTTCTCTCTCCTTTCTCTCTCCTTTCTCTCTTTTTTTCTCTCTCCTTTCCCTCTCCTTTCTCTCTCCTTTCTCTCTTTTTTTCTCTCTTTTTTTCTCTCCTTTTTCTCTCTTTTTGCTCTCTTTGCTCTCTCTTTGCTCTCTCTTGTTTCTCTCTTGTTTTCTCTCTCCTTTCTCTCTCCTTTCTCTCTCTTTTCTCTCACTTTTCCCTCTCCTTTCTCTCTCCTTTCCCTCTCCTTTCCCTCTCCTTTCCCTCTCCTTTCCCTCTCCTTTCCCTCTCCTTTCCCTCTCCTTTCCCTCTCCTTTCCCTCTCCTTTCCCTCTCCTTTCCCTCTCCTTTCCCTCTCCTTTCCCTCTCCTTTCCCTCTCCTTTCCCTCTCCTTTCCCTCTCCTTTCCCTCCTTTCCCCTCTGCCCTTCCCTGGGCTCTGTCTGTTACATCAGCACCGAGGGAAGCATCCAGGGAATGGCTGAGCCGCGGAATTTGCAGGACCCGGCAGGTCCCGCTCCCACCCCTGACCAGAGGCCCGTGGCCTTTTCCAGCTCCGGGCGATTTTTTGGCTTTTCCGAGCGGCTGAATCCGAGGATTCCTCAGTTCTGATGTAACCCCGAGCGGGAGCACGTGGCTCCGCACATAATTGACGAGGAAAGGGCTCCTGGAAGGGAATTTATCCTTTTTTGTTTTTTTTTTTCAGAAGCTCTTTCGTAACCTCTTGCCGCAGAGGATTTTTTCCAGCCTGGATCTGCTCCTGAGGTTTGTGTCCTCAGGGAATCTTTTCCAGCCTGGATCTGCTCCTGAGGTTGTGTCCTCAAGGAATCTTTTCCAGCCTGGATTTGTCTCTGGGGCTCTAAAGGGTTGGTTTGTGTCCTCAGGGAATCTTTTCCAGCCTGGATCTGCTCCTGAGGTTGTGTCCTCAAGGAATCTTTTCCAGCCAGGATTTGCCCCTGAGGCTCTGCAGGGTTGGTTTGTGTCCTCAGGGAATCTTTTCCAGCCTGGATTTGTCTTTAGGGCTCTAAAGGGTTGGTTTGCATCCTCAGGGATTTTTTCCAGCCAGGATCTGCCCCCTTCCAGCCAGGATTTGCCCCTGGAGAACCTCGGGGTTGGGTTTTGCCCTCAAGGAATCTTTTCCAGCCAGGATTTGTCCCTGGGCTCTAAAGGGTTGGTTTGTGTCCTCAGGGAATCTTTTCCAGCCAGGATTTGCCCCTGGAGAACTTCAGGGGTGGGGTTTTGCCCTCAGGGAATCTTTTCCAGCCTGGATTTGCTCCTGAGGCTCTGCAGGGTTGGTTTGTACCCTCAGGGAATTTTTTCCAGCCAGAATTTGACCCCTTCAAGGCAGGATTTGCCCCTGGGATCCTGCAGGTCTGGTTTGTGACCTCAGGGATCTTTTCCACACAGGATTTGCCTTCTCCAGCCAGGATTTGATCCTGAGGCTTTGCAAGGTTGATTTATGCCCTTCAAGGAATCTTTTCCAGCCAGGATTTATCCCTGGGGTCCTGCAGGGCTGGTTTGTGACCTCAGGGAATGTTTTTCCAGCCAGGATTTGCCCCTGGGGTCCTGCAGGGCTGGTTTTTGCCCTCAGGGATCTTTCCCAGCCAGGATTTTGCCCCTGGAATCTTCCAGGCCTGGTCTGTGCCCTCACGTAGGTCCCACATGTGAAATCCATTCTGCTTCCATGACTCACTCCGGGCTGTGGAGGAGGAGCCGGAGGAACGCTGCTGTCAGCACGTCGGAATCCCAAATTCCGCGTGAACTCACGGCTTTGGATGAAATCCCCAAAGTCCTTCCCTGCCAGGGCTCCCCGCACCTGGAACGGCTCCGTGCTTAAGGCTGGGCCTAACAAAGCCGAGCTTGGTTTATTTCCACAGGGACAGGGACTGAATTAAGGGGAAAACAGCGCTGGGAGCTGAAGTGACGGAGCAGATTTGTTATAATAAATTAGAGCTTTTTGTTTGTTTGTTTGTTTTTAATGAGGAACAGAATCCTCTTCCAGAGGATGGATTTACACAAGGTGGAAGAGTTTGTTTCGCAAAATCCCAGAAAGGTTTGGGTTGGAAAGGAGCTTAAAAATCATCTCGTCCCACCCCTGCCGTGGCAGGGACAAATCCCGCTCCTGCCGTGGCAGGGACAAATCCCGCTCCTGCCGTGGCAGGGACAAATCCCACTCCTGCCGTGGCAGGGACAAATCCCACTCCTGCCGTGGCAGGGACAAATCCCACTCCTGCCGTGGCAGGGACAAATCCCACTCCTGCCATGGCAGGGACAAATCCCGCTCCTGCCGTGGCAGGGACAAATCCCGCTCCTGCCGTGGCAGGGACAAATCCCACTCCTGCCACGGCAGGGACAAATCCTGCTCCTGCCATGGCAGGAACAATTCCCACTGTCCCAGGGTGCTCCAGCCCGGCCTTGGACACTGCCAGGGATCCAGGCGCAGCCGCAGCTCCTCTGGGAATTCCAGCCCAGCCCCTCACAGGGAAGAATTTCTCCCAATATCCCATCTAACCCTGTCCTCTGGAAGACTGAATCCCTCTTTTCCTGTCACTCCTCTGCCTCCCTGCCCTGTCCCTTCCTCAACCCTCGTCCTTTCTTCCCTACCTGACCCCAGCTGGACTGTGACACCACCTGGAATTCCCAAACTCCATTTCCCTACAATCCAGCACCATTCCCAGTTATTTTCCGCCCACAGGAGTTGATCACAATTGAGCTGTGATCCCACCTGGAATTCCCAAACACCGTTTCCCTACAAGAGCGCAACATTCCTGTTTATTTTCCACCCACAGGACTTGACCACAGCTGAGCTGTGATCCCACCTGGAATTTCCAGCTCAGCATCGTTCCTGTTTATTTTCCACCCACAGGGCTGTGACCCCACCTGGAATTCCCAAATTCCATTTCCCTACAATCCAGCAACATTCCCGTTTATTTCCACCCACAGGACTTGACCACAGCTGGGCTGTGACCCCACCCGGAATTCCCAAACCCCATTTCCCTGCAGCCCAGCACCATTCCCAGTTATTTTCTGCTCACAGATCCCACCTGGAATTCCCAAACCCCATTTCCCTACAGCCCAGCACCATTCCCAGTTATTTTCTGCTCACAGATCCCACCTGGAATTCCCAAACCCCATTTCCCTACAGCCCAGCGCCATTCCCAGTTATTTTCTGCTCACAGAAAGTGATCACAGTTGTGTTGTGACCCCACCCGGAATTCCCAAACCCCATTTCCCTGCAGCCCAGCGCCATTCCCGTCTCTTCTCCTCCCCCAGAACATGAACATCCAGGTGGAGGACATCCGGATCCGCGCCATCCTGGCCACCTACCGCAAGCGCGTCCCCGTCACCGAGGGCTACGTGGAGGTGAAGGACGAGGGCACCTGGAAGCAGATCTGCGACAAGCACTGGACCATGAAGAATTCCCGCGTGGTCTGCGGGATGTTCGGCTTCCCCAGCGAGAGGAAATACAACACCAACGTCTACAAGTGAGGGCGGGGGTCGGGTTTTGCTGGCGATGAAAGGCGGTGGGGAGGTGCGGGAGAAGATTCCTCGTGGCATGGCTGGATCCGCCTCGTGGGGGAGGAGCTGGTGCTGTTCCTGCCGGGAAAGTGTCCCCAGCAGAAGTGACAGCGCCGCCATGCCGTGTCCCCATTCCGTGTCCCCCGTTCTGTGTCCTCCATTCTGTGTCCCCCGTTCTGTGTCCCCATTCTGTGTCCCCCATTCCATGTCCCCCATTCCATGACCCCATTCCATGACCCCATTCCATGTCCCCATTCTGTGTCCCCCATTCCATGTCCCTATTCCATATCCCCATTCCATATCCCCATTCTGTATCCCCCATTCCATATCCCCATTCCGTGTCCCCATTCTGTGTTCCCCATTCCATGTCCCCATTCCGTGTCCCCCATTCCGTGTCCCCATTCCATATCCCCATTCCTTGTCCCCATTCTGTGTTCCCCATTCTCTGTCCCCTCTCATGTCCCCGTCCCCTCTCATGTCCCCTATCTCATGGCCCCCATTCCATGGCCCTTATTCTGTGTCCCCATTCCGTGGTCCCCATTCCACATCCCCCATTCCACATCCCCCATTCCACATCCCCCATTCCACGCCCTCATTCCCTGTCCCCCATTCCACATCCCCCATTCCCTGTCCCCCATTCCACATCCCCCATTCCCTGTCCCCCATTCCCTGTCCCCCATTCCACGCTGGACCTGTCCTAAGCTAAAATTGTGCAGCAATTTTCCCAGGTTCTGACACAAATTCTCGGCACGCAGCTCTGTCCGCTCCATCCAGGAACCTCCAGCAAGGCTCCGTTGTTTTTATTACAGCTGGAATTTCACTGACCCTGCTAAAGGCAGTGGTTCTTCCCTACAAACCAGGCATTGGGACATTTTCCCAATGACACGGGCGTTTCATTTGTCGAAGGCGCTTAAAAACCCTTTATTTATTTAAAACCAAACTTGCATTTCTACCCCGTGTCTGGGCGGATTTACGAATCCTCATTTCCCGGGAGGTTTTAACTCGGCCCTCGCATCCTTGGACGCTCCTGGGCTGTGTGGATGGGATCCAGCGGGCTGGGCTTGGTGGGAGCCACAAACATTCCTTGGGACACTCGGGAACGACGTTGTTCCCGATGCAGGTGGGCAGGTGGCACCTGGGGGACCCCGGGGTGGGAAGAGCGCTCCGTTGGTTCCTCCAGGTGGGAATTTCCCGTCCGTGGGAATGTTTGGGACGTGCAGCGTTTCCTGGTGCAGGCAGGGCAGGCCTTTGATCCTCTCCCGTGGGATGCAGATATCCATGAGGATCAGCGTTTGGCAGGGCCTGGGATGGGAGATGGGACGCTTGGCCCCCCCCAAAAAAATAAATTTATTTTGGAATTCCAGCTGGGGGATGAACATTTCCTATTTCCTCCTGCAGGGATGGGACCAAACTGCTCCCGCTGTCCCAGTAAATCCATCAGCTGTGAGAAAACCATGGAATGGTTTGGGTTGGAAGGGATTTAAAATCCCATCCAGTCCCACTCCTGCCAGGGTAGGGACATCTCCCACTGTCCCAGCATGCTCCAGCCTGGCCTTGGGCACTTCCAGGGATCCAGCCACAGCTCCTCTGGGAATTCTGTCCCAGGCAGGAATTCCTTCTCCATATCCCACCTAAATCTCCCCTTTCCCAGTGGGAAGCCATTTCCTGCATCCCATCATTCCATAATGTGAATCTCCCACTGCTCACCCCATCCCTGTGCAGAAATCCAGCAGTGGGATCAGTTCTGGATGTGCTGGAATCTCAAGAAAATCCACCTTGGAGTAAAAGGATCCTTTTCTGTCCTTCCTTGTGCCCGGGTTCCTCTTTCCCACCCGGAGCTCAATTCCTGCCTGAGCATCCCGGGAGGCGCCGGGCAAAGGATCCTCCGTGATCTCAGCGCTGCTTTTCCTGCCTGGATTTGTAGATTCCTTCCAAATGCAGGAAGAAACCAGTGATTTATAGGGAGAACATTGTGTTTTCCAGAAAGGTTTAGGCCGTTCCTAGGGAGCCAGGAGCCCTGGATTTTATTTGTTGTTGTTGTCATTTCTTCTGTTTGGTTTTTGTCACCAGCTCTCATCCCAGACCGGGCTCTTCCCACACCGTTCCCTAGGAAAAAAAAAACCAAAAAACACCTCAAAGCAGATGTAAAAGAGTTTAAATGAAATTCAGTCAGGTTCCTTTGCTGCTCCGTGAGCTGGGGAGTGGGAGAGCAGCTTCAGGGGAGGGCTGAACGCTCCGGGCAGGAGCCGTGGTTTTCCTGCCCGCTCCTTCAGGCCTGTGGAATTGCTCTTTCCGAACGTTCCCTCTGGATCAGCCTGGCCACCTTTCGTTTCTCTCATTAGCAAGATCCCGATCCGCTGATGCCTTGGCTCGGAATAGCCCAAAGCCCACGGGGAAAATCAGGGATGAAGAACCCGCTGGAATTCTGCCTGCGGGATTCCCGTGGAGATGAGCAGGGAATTCGTCGCCCGGACACCGGTTTTGAGGAGGGTTTGCTTCCGCCAGCGCAGCGCATTTCCCTCAAACCCATCCCCGAGATTCCCACCCCCCTGCAGGAGCAGGGAATAATCACCTCCAGACAGAGCGAGCAGATTTTCTCCCTGCTTCCAGTTGTGGCCTGTCCAAGAAAGCATTAACGGGAGCATCTGGAGCCATCTGCCTCCAATCAAAGGGTGCTCAGGGGTTGTCCCGTCTCTCGGACACACGGAAGTGGAAAAAACTGACGGGAGGTTGTTCGGCAGCAGCTCAGCACCGCTGAAAAATCCCATGGAACTGAGCTGGAATCAGGAACGTGGAGCGCTCCCAAATCCCAGCCCGGGAGATCTCTGCTGCTGGAGAGCCTCAGCGCCCCGAGAACTCCCTCCCTCCCCTCGTTTTCGGCCTTGCTGGGCTCCAGCACCCACAAAACGTTTTGGAAAACACGCCGAGCATTATCCCAGGGATAAAAAAAACAGGGACAGGGTTTTATTGGATGGGAGAGGCTCGTAAAGCCCTGGCAGCTGCGGGGTTTTGTTTGTCAGCAGAGTTTGAAGATGGATTCTTCCCCGGGACGCTTCCCTCTGCGGAGTGGGAGGTGCGCCGTCGTGTTCAGCTGGTGTCACTGGGAAAGCTCCCGGTTCTGGCCGGGAATGACCTTGGATTTGTGGTCAGGGCACCGGGATGATGGCCGGTGGGCAGCTTCTCACCTGGGATTCTTGTCCCACACGGAGAGGGAACAGCTCATCCTCTGGAATTGCTGATTCTGAGCTTTCCCTCTGGATCAGCCTGGCCACGTTCAGTTTCTCTCCTTGGCAAATCCTGGTTCTCCAGAGAGGTCCTGGCTTGGAATAGCCCAAAGGCACACAGGGAAATCGGGAATAAAGAACCCACCGGGATTCTGTCTGCAGGATTCCCAGGGTGCTCGTTTTGCAGAGGGAAAGCTCAGCCTGTGGAATTGCTGGTTCTGAGCTTCCCCTCTGGATCAGCCCTGGCCACATTTCGTTCTCTCATTAACAAAATCCTGGTTCTCCGGAGAGGTCCTTGGCTTGGAATAGCCCAAAGCCACGCAAGGAAACAAGGAATAAAGAACCCACCGGGATTCTGTCTGCAGGATTCCCAGGGTGCTTGTCCCACATGGATTGTTTTGGGGAGGGAAAAGCTCATCCTGGAGCTAAACCCCCTCTCCCTGTGAATGTGAAGCGGCAGAAAAGCCCTTTCTCCTCACTCCCCCCTTTAATTTGAGAATCCCCTCCTCCCTGGAGCAGATCCATCCCCGCTCCTGCTCCCAGAAAAGCTGGGATCAGGTTTCTGCTGGCCAAGGGATCGAGTTTCTGCCCCTTCCCACATCCCCCCGTCCCACTGCCCCCAGTTGTGCTCCTGCACGACGCTGGGAGGTGAAACCATCTGCAGATGGATCGTGAAAGAAAACAACTGAGTTCATCCTTGTCCCGCTGCCAGGGGTTTATTCCTGACTGGAACTCGGCCTCTGGAGCTGACAGCAGGATTTATGTTCGGAAATGGAACAAATCTACAGCCGAGTCCCCGCTCTTGTTCGCTCCTCACGGTGGGCTCTGTGCAGGAATTGCTGTAACTCCTCCTGCCAGCTCCTGCTCTGGCTGGGAAAGCAGAATTTAATGCATTTTCCTGACGGAGAGAGGAGAAATTCGGGATCACAGAGACGGGCCTGGTGCCTTTTGGAAACCTTTGTGACTTGACAAAGAAACGGCTCCAGGATCAAAGAGCGGCTCCCAGTTTGACCAGTCTGCTCCCCGAGTTGTAAACCCAGTCAGAGGTGCTGGGCAGCTCATCACTTCAATATTTGCAGTAGGAACTCTCCTGGTTTGTTTTTCCCTGGAAAATCTGGGATCTGAGGGGCTTTGGCTGGCCTGGCTTCCCTCCCTCCTCCCCAAGGCTGAAGGCAGCTCCTCGATAACTCCAGGAATTTCCTAAATTCCTAAATTCAGAGGGTGGCAAGCTCTGCTCAGAGCCCCGAGGGGGAGCTCAGTGAGATCTGGGTGAAGTTTCCTGGAGTTTGTGTGCAGTGATTTGTTCTCTGCTCCCCAAGCCGTGGAGCATCCCGAGTTCTCCTTAACCAACCCTCAGCCCTTCCCACAGCCCTTGGCTCCGCTTGTGCTTTGTTTAAAGCTTTTCTGGGATGAAAATCCCTTCTCTCCTCACCAGCAGAAACGGTTTGGATTCCAGCTTGACCTGGAACTGGCCGAACTCCCGGCAGGAATGTTCGTTCCCACCTCTGCCCTGAGCAGCGTCGCCCTGGGCTCCCACCGATCCCAGCTGGATCCTTTTGTGTCAAAGAGGAAACATCAGCAAAGCCCGAGTTTCTGGCTGTAAAGATCAGCTGGATTTGCTTTTTTTTTTTATTTTATTCTTTTTTCACACAGATTCAGTCTGGGGACACGAGGTGGGGTTTATTTCTCCCCCGGCCTCCCGAGGGCTGTTAATACCATCCAGATGTGGATGCCTGACGAAATTTCCAGGATGAGGTCATGTTTGCTATTCTGAGGCATCCCCATCCTGCTTCCCTAAGCCAAGCTGGTTCTTGTCTGCTCCGGAGCTCCTGGAGCTCTCCGGAGCTGCGTGTGGAGGATGGAAATGCTCCTTCAGGTCCCCTCTGTCCCGAGCACAGCTTTGTACTGCATCCTCCCCGGGGTTCATTTGTTTTTTTAAATTTTATCTCTGTTCCTCTTTTCCCATCCCTTTTTTGTCTCCATTCCCTGACAGCTCTGCCGTGCCAGGGGTGGGCTCTGACAGCCGCTTTTCCCTGGGATGGATCTCAGCCCTGCTTCCTCCTTTTCCGGCATCTTGGGATGCAGTCACAGCTCCCTCTCCAGCCTGCCTGCGGCCATCCCCAGCCCCAGCCCGGGCAGATCGGGTTCCAGGAAGGATTAGTGAGAGGCTGGGAGCCAGGAGAGCCTGGAGAAACGCTGAGCTGGGCAGCAGAGCTCCGTGAGCACAGGGGAGAAAAGCGTCCCCTCAACCCTGCAAACATCGAAACCCTAAAGGGAAAACCTGGGAAAAGCTGGAGCTGCCCAGTGGAGTTCCCAAAAAGCCCCTCAGAGAGGCTCTTGGCCCCTCTCCAGCTTCAGCAAAGCGCAGCTGCCGCTTTTCCACCCCAAATTCCGCCCGGCTCGCTGTGCCCTTTGTCGCAGCTCATCCCTGGCTCCCAGCTCTGGAATGAGGAGCAGCACCGGGATCACGCAGAGCCACGTGGAGATCCCAGCAGGGCTCGGGATCGCTTCCCTGTGTTTTAACTCCTTTTCCAGGCTGACCTGACGCGTATTTCCATTCCTCTCCGCTCCGGCAGCCTCCCGGTCAGGAGGGAGCTGGATTCCTTCCCTTCCCAGTTTATCGCACGTGCCCCTTCCTCCTCAGGAGTGCCTGGAGCAGCTCCAGGGAGTTTGGGAGCGAGGAGCAGGAGCTGCTGCCAAGTCAGCAGGGGAACCGCTCGTGCTCTCGGAAATTGCTCTCAGGTTGTTAACACAGACTCGGAGAGCCTTTGGATTTTTCCCAATCCCAGCTGATAGCTGCTGGGCAGCAGAAGGGGAAGGGTTTTTGGGGGGCTCTCCAGCGCAGTTGGGAATTAGCTGATCCCTGTCCCTGCCTGGGGTGGGATCTGCACTCCTGGGAATTTGTCGTTTGCTGGAGCTGCTCCTTTGATTCCTGCTCAGACAGGGATTTATTTCCTTTGAAGTGGTTGATGACCTTGGATGTCTTTCCCAACCGGAACGATTCCAAGGTTTTTTACGCGACACCTCCACAGACTCACGGTGTGGATCAGCCTCCAAATAACCCTGTCCCATCCTCCCTCCATCCCAGGGCATTTTTCCTCCCCGGAAACCCTCCTCCCAAAAATCCGCTTTGCTCACGGATCCCACCTTCTCCCTCCTTCCTCCCCGCTTCCTTTCAGGATGTTCGCCAGCAGAAGGAAGCAGCACTACTGGGCCTACTCCATGGAGTGCAGCGGGAACGAGGCTCACATCTCCAGCTGCAAGCTGGGAAACCACCTGACGGGCGCCGGGGAGAACAGCAGCTGCCAGAACGGCGTGCCCGCCGTCGTCAGCTGCGTCCCCGGCCGCGCCTTCGCGCCCAGCAGCCACAGCGGCTTCCGGAAGGCTTTCAGGCAGGAGGTGAGCGGGGAGCAGCGCCTCCAGCCCCAAAATGGGTTTGGAAAAGCCTTAAAAAAAGATCGTCTGATCCCAGCCCGTGGGCAGGATGGTTTCAGCTGGGCGTGTTCCAGGCTGGTGCCTCCAGGGGTGATTCTTTGGGAATTCCGTCCCAGCGCTTCACCGCCGTCTCAGAGGGGAAGAGTTTGTTCCCAGTATTCCATTTGTTCCTTCCTTTCTGGCAGTGGGAAGCCATTCCCTGTCCCTCCAGGCCCTTCTGCCCAGCGGATTCCCAGAGTTCAGGGCTGTTCCTGCAGCATTCGCTGAGAGATGTGAAAACGGAATCCTGGAATGGTTTGGGTTGGAAGGGACCTCAAATCCCACCCAGTGCCAGCCCTGCCATGGGCAGGGAATCACCTCCCACTGTCCCAGGGTGCTCCAGCCTGGCCTTGGGCACTGCCAGGGATCCAGGGGCAGCCACAGCAAATCTGGGAATTCCAGCCCAGCCAGGAATTCCTGCCCAAGATCCCACCCCAATCTCCCCTTTCCCAGTGGGAAGCCATTCCCTGTGTCCTGTCCCTCCAGGCCCTCCTGCCCAGCAGATTCCCAGAGTTCAGGGCTGTTCCTGCAGCACCCACAGATGGATGGGAAAATGGAATCCTGGAATGGTTTGGGTTGGAAGGAGCTGAAATCCCATCCAGTGCCACCCCTGCCATGGCAGGGAATCACCTCCCACTGCCCCAGGTTATCCCAACCTGGCCCTGGGCACTGCCAGGGATCCAGGGGCAGCCACAGCTCCCCTGGGAATTCGTCCCAGCCCCTGCCCACCCTCCCAGCCAGGAATTCCTTCCCAACATCCCATCCAGCTGCGAGCAGAAAGCAAACCCCTGGACGTGTGAGCGTTCACCGCCAACTCCCGCAGTTCCCCTCTGCAATTCCCCTCTCCTGTGCACCCAGCTGAGCTCCCACCCTCCCAAATTCCAGGTTTTTCCCTCCAAAGGGCGGGAGGGCGGCTCCCAGGGCAGCTGGCAGAGCTGGGGGCGAGGAGTGAGGAAATCCCGGGGTCACGCTCCTGTTGGAGCTGCTCGGTCGGAGCCAGCTGAACCCGTGCCCGGGCCGTGCCGCTCCACAGGCGCTGGAATTCTGCTGGAATTTCCCTGTGGAAATCAGCTGGCATTTCCTCTACCTCCACTCGGAGAGGAAATGCCCTGCAGGGGAGACTGGGAAAACACGAGTTTGGAAAGCTGGATTTGTTTAGCCTAGAGAGGAGGAGAGCGCTGAGCGGGGCGTGATGAAAATCCCAGGAGAGGCAAAAATGTTGGAAAACGAGGCTGGAATTGGTGTTCCCAGTGTCAGGACAGCCCGGGGGGTGCCAGGGGAAATATTCCAGCTGCAGCCTTGGGATAGAGGGGGAATCTCGGAGATTTCTCGCCGGAGAATTCCGTGGATTTGTGAAACTGTGAAAATTTGGATTTTGTGGCTGTCCCTGAGTGGTTTTGGGGGAGGTCTTGGGCTCTTCCCAATAGTGGGAATAATGATTGGTGGGAATAATGCAATCCCAGCCTGGATCCCAGGCTCTTCCCTGCACCGGAGCTTGCAGGATTTAGGCCCGGGAGGTGAAAGGTTTTGTAAATCATTGTTAATCTCCCGAGCCGCACGCGCTGCCAAGTAATTCCTTAAGCCTTTGTTTGGGATTTGCGTGTCCTTGGTGTGACCCCAGCCTGGAGGAGAAGCTCCAGGCACGATCCCAATCGGAAAAGAGAAGGATTTTTGGTGTTCCCAAACCTAAAGCTTTGCTCTCAGCGCCTCGACCCAGGAACTGGCAGCTCCCAGCTTGGCGCTGGGGAGAGGAGTGGGTGATTAAATCAGATCATTAAATACCAAATTAAATCCTTTTTAAAATTATTTAAATGTTTATTTAAATTTTAATTTATAGACATTGATTAAAATTTAAATATTATGAAGACAGAAATGCGAGGAACTGGAGCTGCGCCTCAGCTGGGCATTCTCCTCGTGTTTAGTTGAGGGTGTGGGGCTGGGCTGGACTCGATGATCTTGGAGTCCAGCTCTTCCAACCCCGTGATTCTGTGTGTGTGAAGGCATGTGTGACGAGTACAGAGAACACATCAAAGGGGAAAAAAAAAAGGCAAGACCCAAACTGTGGGGTTTTGTCTCTTTTCTTCTCTTAGAGCCGGGATTAATTGCACAAGAGATGGATTTTGTGTCCGGACTCAGATGTTTATTTAATTCTTATCTGTGTTACAGTCTCACAAGCTGTGAGTTCTGTTAACAAAGTGGAAAATGTTCTGCTCTGACTCTTCCCAAGGTCTTTAAGCACAAATTGTCCAATTCTGAAATGACACACCTCAATTATTTTCACTTTAACCCAAGAAACCAAAACACCCCTGGCCGCAATGCGGATCTTTATGCCCAATTCCAAAATCCCACCCAGACCCAGGAAGAAGAAGGTGAAAAAGAAGGACTCAGCCTCTGCCCTAAATCCTCCCATCTCGTTCATCTTGTTCCTGTGTCTGAACCCTTCAGCTCTCAGTTCTGCACCCTGTGCTGTCACACACTTCTATCCCAACCACACACCCACAATCCAGCGCTGTCACTCCATTCTGGAGCCTTTTCCACGGCCTCGGGTCAGTGCAGGGTTTGCTGGGGGGTCAGAGCCTGGCGGCACAGAAAGTTCTGGAATTCTCCGTGCCCAGGGCTCCAAGATCAAATGGCATCAGCGCTCCTGTGTCTGCCTCTTCCAGCAGCTCCTGGTGAGGAGGAAAGAAAGGAAGGAAAGGAAGGAAAGGAAAGGAAAAAAAAGAAAGAAAGGAAAGGAAAGGAAGGCAAGGAAAGGAGAAGGAAAGGAAAGGAAAGGACAAAAAAGAAAAGGAAAGGAAAAAAGGAAAGGAAAGGAAAGGAAAGGAAGGAAAGGAAAGGAAGGAAAGGAAAGGAAAGGAAAGGAAAGGAAAGGAAAGGGAAAGGAAAGGAAAAAGGGGGAAAGGAAAGGAAAGGAAAAAGGGGGAAAGGAAAGGGAAAGGAAAGGAAAGGAGAAAGGGGGAAAGGAAAGGGGAAAGGAAAAGGGGAAAGGAAAAGGGGAAAGGAAAAGGGGAAAGGAAAAGGGGAAAGGAAAAGGGGAAGGGAAAAGGGGAAGGGAAAAGGGGAAAGGAAAAGGGGAAAGGAAAAGGGGAAAGGAAAAGGGGAAAGGAAAAGGGGAAAGGAAAGGAGAAGAGGGAAAAGGGGAAAAGGAAAAGGAAAACCCATGCAGTGTCACCACTCCTGTGTCTGTCTCTTCCAGCAACCCCTGGTGAGGCTGAAAGGAGGAGCCAACACGGGCGAAGGCCGGGTGGAGGTGCTGAAAAACGGGGAGTGGGGGACGGTGTGCGACGACAACTGGAACTGGTGTCGGCCAGCGTGGTGTGCCGGGAGCTGGGCTTCGGCAGCGCCAAGGAGGCCATCACGGGAGCCAGGCTGGGCCAGGGTAAGCACCGGGGAGCGCCGGAGCCGGGGAAAATCCACCACCACACAACACAGAGGAGGCAGAGGAGTCCTGGAACTTTATTGGAATAAAGGGAGAGGTCACGGGGCGTTCCCATGGGTGCATTTCCCATGGGGTCTCTCCAGTTTTTAGGGGACCCAGCCTCTTTTCAATCCTAATTTTCCAGCCACGTTTCCCTCTCTCTTTCCCCATTGGCTGAGGTGCTGAGAGGTACAGACTTCCCAAACCAACTAAAACTTTTTTTTCTCTTTCTATGGAATTTATGGTTCCTCCCATTGTCTCTCTCATCTCTCAGCATCCGATTTATTCATCAGCAGACCCGAGGTTTGTAAAGAGTCTCAGGAAAATGAATCCACACACCCAGAGGTTTGTGTCCAGAAAGGAGGACTGAGGAGTCCTGGAACTTATTGGAATAAAGGGAGAGGTCACGGGGCATTTCCCATGGGGTCTCTCCAATTTTAGGGGACCCAGCGTCCTTTCAATCCTAATTTCCTTCTCTCTTTCCCCATGGCTGAGCAGCTTGAGAGGTACAGACTTCCCAAATCACCTAACACTTTTTTTCCTCTTCCCTATGGAATTTTTGTCCTCCCATTGCCTCTCTCTTTTCTCAGCATCCGATTTTATTCACCAGCAGACCCGAGGTTTGTTTGTAAAGACAGATCCCTCTCGTTCCATTTATCAATCACAGTTGTTTCTTTCATCTCTCCCTGCCATTTTTTATCCACAGTTTGTAAAGGCAAATCCCTCACTCCTTTCACCGGTGCCCTGAATTAAGGAATGTCCCATCCCCAGGAACATCCCGTAATTCAGGGCACGGCGGATTTTTTTGTTGGGATGTTCAGTTTGAGGGCCAGGAAATTTCTTCCCTAACCTTAATAAGTTAGTCTTGAGGCCGGACTGGAATTCTGTGGACTTAGAAAGATCCCTGAAAAAAAACAGTCTGGGGATGATGAGTTGACTTTTGCTCAGGCAGATGTTCCAGTAATTAATTCTTAATTATCTCATCTGCTGCTCTGAACTTCCCTTTGAGTTCCACAGAGCCACGCCATGGTGTAATGCATTACTAGAAGGGTTCTGGCAAAAAAGAAATCTGGAGTCAGACTTCAAACGCTCCAATTTAAGAGCGGGACAGTAATTTAGCTCGTTATAAATAGAAGGGCATTCGAACAGCTCAGAGCCAGGTTTGGGTTTGGATTTCCTGTCTTTGGGAGTTGGTTTAAATCCCAAAATGTGGTCAAGGGCGAACTGAAACCACCTGGTGATTCCCACACCTCGTTCCTGGGGTGGAAATCCAGAAAAGAAAAAAAAAAGGAAAGAGAGCAAACCCTTGTTGTGAGGATAACAACAACAAAAAAGGAATTAAACCAAGCCCTGGTTGTGAGAATAACCAAAAAAATAAGCACCAAACCTTTGGGAGAATAACCAAAAAAAAAAGTCACCAGTCCCTCTTTGTGAGAATAAAGGAATGGGGAAATTCCTTCAGCTTGGAGAAGGGGAGAGAAGGAAGCAGCACGTGGGTGTCCTGAGTCTGGGAAGCTTCAAAATGTGACCAAATCCAGAGGATTTGCCAAACCCCCTCTTTGTGGTGGCTGGAATCTGCTGATGTGTTAACGGGATGTAGGAAACAGCTTCATCATCGCGGGGGCTGCCACGTGAGGGAGGAGAGAACGTGGAACGCGCGTTCCTGCCCGGATCCACAGCCTGGAATCCCCCTCTGGATTCCCACATTTCCATTTTTTTCGCCTTTCCATTTTTTCCCTTTCCATTTTTTCCCTTTCCATTCTTTCCCCTTTCCATTTTCCCCTTTCCATTTCTTTCCCCTTCCATTTTTTCCTTCTCCATTTTTCCCTTTCCATATTTCCCCTTTCCATTATTTTCCCCTTTCCATTTTTTCCCTTTGCATTTTTTCCCCTTTCCATTTTTTCCCCTTTCCATTTTTCCCCCTTTCTCATTTTTTTCCCTTTCCATTTTTCCCCTTTCCATTTTCCCCCTTTCCATTATTTTCCCCTTTCCATTTTTTCCCCCTTTCCATTTTTTTCCCCTTTCCAATTTTTCCCCATTCCATTTTTTTCCGCTTCCCATTTTTTCCACTTTCCCTTCTGCTCATCCATCACTTCTCCCTGTCAGGAGCATCCCTTGGGGTGGGTGACGTCCCTGCAGCAGCCAGAGCATCACATTTTGGTTGGAAAAGGAGATTTTTAATTATTTTTTTTTTGGCCCTGGATGCACAGGGAGCTCTCCAGGCTTCCCAAGGCCGTGTCCCTGTTCACACTTCATTCTGCTCCAGCTGCATCTCCAGGGAATTTGGGTTTCCCGAGGGTCCCTTGAGGGAGCGGCCTCACCCTGGGTGTGGGAGGCTAAAATCAGCTCCCAGTGGCTGAACTGGGAATCCCAGTTAGGGCAAACTGGGAGAAGCAGCGCCTCGCACAGAGCTCAGGGAACGGCAGGGGGATTTATCCCGCCCTGCGTGGACTCAGGTTAAACGATTTATTCTCATCTCCACAAGAGCAGCAGACACCCAGCCCAGAGCTCATGGGTGCGTTGGTATCCTGGGAGGGAGAACGTGGGATCAAACTCCGAGGAGTAGGGAAAAGCAAATGTTGGATGGACAGGCCTAATCCTGGGGGTTTGAAGTGCAGTGGCGTGGAGGAAACACAATTTTCCCAACACTTCTTCACATTCTGGCTCCATTTCTGTGCCCCCATGTGCCGTAATTTCCCCAAGAAGAGCAGCTCTGCCAGGCTCCTGTGGCTCGGGAGGCCCTGCCCTTGTCCTTTGTCATCCTTGTCACCCTTGTCACCCCTCTGGAATGGCTTTTCCAGGCTGGGAATGCCGGCCTGGCCCCCTCCTGCATTCCTGGAGCTTCCCCCTCCAGTTCTGGTCAAGGTTTTCCTCCCCCTCAGCCCTTCGGTGGCTGCAGAGGGACCAGGGAACTTCTGCCAGCTCCAGATGGGAACCACAAACAAGGCTTTAATGCGAGGGAGGCAAAAAACACCAGGACAAGATTCCCATTTCCCAGCAGGCTCCCTCGGGAATGTCCTCCCACCCCGTCCAGCTGCGGCGTGAAGGGTGGACACGGGGCTGGCCCAAACCCCGTTAATTAACTGTGGGTGAAATTAAAACCCAAGGCATTCCCATCCCTGCCTCGTTGTTCTTCCCAACAAGCTTTGGAAGTTTTGCGGGAGGATCATTCCCTCCCACGTTTTCTGATGGAAATTCCGATTCTCTGCCGCTGCTCATCCCAAATTATTCCGTTTCTCCCCAGCACCTCGAGCCCGTTCTCTGCAGCGGTTCTCTGCTGGAATCCTCGAGCTGCCCCAGGTTTCTTTTCCCTGAGCTCCTCGTTCCGCGCTGTGGATGTTTTATTCTCGTTCCACACTGTGGATGTTTTATTCTCGTTCCGCGCTGTGGATGTTTTATTCACAGCCAGCGCATCCCAGTTCAGCAGGATTCCCATTCAGGAATGTCAGGACTCAACCGGGAGCGGGTTCTGGCCCAAAGACGCAGCCAAAAGGTGGCAATCTGTGAATACCTACAGCTGAAGTTTGTGGATTATCAAAGACCGGAAACTTGGCTTTTCCTGGGATTCTCCCACGCTTGAGTGGCAGAGAACACTGGAAAAATATTACCAGTGAAAATTTCAACAGCAATTTCACAGATTTTTGTTTCGTTTTTACCAAAAATCAGATTTTTTCCAAGTTTTTGAACGCTGGCGGTCTCTGTGCTGTTCACAACCTTCCGGGGCCATTCCCTCACCTCACACTTCCTTGTTTTTTTCCCCCGAGGAATGGGTCCCATCCACCTGAACGAGATCGACTGCACGGGCTTTGAGAAGTCGGTCACGGACTGCAAGTTCAACACCGAGTCCCAGGGCTGCAACCACGAGGAGGACGCTGCGGTGAGGTGCAACGTGCCGGCCATGGGCTTCCAGAACCAGGTGAGGAGCCGGGGGATCCAGGCGTGGGCGAATTTCGGACGGGAATTTCGGGCAGGATTCGTTTTACCCAAGGCATGAGTATTTAATTCAGGTTTTATCTAAAAAAAGAGGAGGGAAAATGAGGAGGAGCGTCGTGTTTATTTGAGTTTTGGGCTCCTCTGGACATGGCACGGTCATTAAAATGAGGAAAGGCAGGTTGGACAGGGCTTGGAGCAACCTGGGATGGTGGAAAATCCCTGCCCATGGCAGGGGGTGGCTCTGGATGATTTTTAACCCAATTTTCAACCTTTTCCAACCCAACCATTGCACGATCCTGTGCTGACCCGACACAGACTCCTCTGAGTGCTCCTTCCGAAGGTCTAAAGCAGGGAAGGGAAGAAGTTTTGCCAGGGAATGTTCTTCCTGCAGCTCCTCCAACCCATTGAGCTGCTGGGCTTGGCTGGACCATCCCCTGAGTGCCCTGAGTCGTTTTCTTTAAGGAAAGATTGGGAATGTGTTCATCCAGCTTTGTCAGAATCCCTTTTTGAGGGGAAATCCCTCACCGGGGTTTCTCCAGCTCCGTGCTGAAGGGGGATTTGTCTGCTGTGCAGGGCCTGGGTCACTTCCAGCTGGGGATATCCAATCATTCCGAAACTTTTGAGGAACAAAACTTTCTTCCCCACTGTGGTTTTCTTATCTTCTTTTCTTCTGTTAGAGCCAGGATGAATTGCAAAAGAGATGGATTTTGTGTCTGGACTCAGATGTTTATTAATTCTTATCTGTGTTACAGTCTCACAAGCTGTGAGTTCTGTTAACAAAGTGGAAAATGTTTCTGTCTCTGACTCTTTCCAAGCTCTTTTAAGCACAAATTGTCCAATTATGAAATGACACCTCAATTATTTTCACTTTGAACCCAAGAACCAAACACCCCTGGCCCGCAATGCGGATTTTCTCCCCAGTTCCAAAATCCCACCCAGACCAGTGAAGAAGAAGGTGAAAAAGAAGGACTCAGCCTCCACCCTAAATCCTCCATCTCGCTTTATCTCTGTTCCTGTGTTCTGAACCCTTCAGCTCTCAGTTCTGCACCCTGTGCTGTCACACACTTCTATCCCAACCACACACCCACGATCCCAGCGCTGTCACTCCATTCTGGAGCCTTTTCCACGGCCTCGGGTCAGTGCAGGGTTTGCTGGGGGGTCAGAGCCTGGCGGCACAGAAAGTTCTGGAATTCTCCGTGCCCAGGGTTCCAACACCCCACCCGTTTCCCTTTCCCTTGGAAGTTTTCCGTGGATTTACGGGTCCCGTGTCCCCGCAGCTTCGCCTGAGCGGGGGCCGTAACCCCTACGAGGGCCGCGTGGAGGTGGGCCGAGCGCAACGGCACCCTGAGGTGGGGCACGGTCTGCAGCCACAACTGGGGCACGTGGAGGCCATGGTGGTGTGCCGGCAGCTGGGGCTGGGATTTGCCAGCCACGCCTTCCAGGTGAGCCCCTGTCCCCACCCGGCCTGGGCGTCGCCTCTGGATGGGCGGGTTGGGGGTGCTGGAGGAGGAGGAGGAGGAGGAAGGGTCACTCCAAAGGAGCTTCAAGGGTTGAGCTGGAAGGACCTGGAGGGTGAATTTTTGAGGCCGTGGAAGGGGGATTTGGGAGCTGTGGATGATGAGAGGAGCGGGAATTTCGTCGGGGACTGGAATGATGGGACAAGGGGGAATGGATTCCTACTGCCAGAGGGCGGGGTTAGATGGAATACTGGGGATAAACTCTTCCCTGGGACAGTGGTGAGGTCCTGGGATGGAATTCCCAGAGGAGCTGGGGTTGTCCCATCCCTGGAAGCATCCAAGGCCAGCTTGGAGCAACCTGGGATAGTGGAAGATGTCCCTGCCCATGGCATGGGGTGGGACTGGATGGCCTTTAAGTTTTTTAGGATTTGATGACGAAACTTCTGCTTCCCTGAGTTCTCCATTGTTTTCTCACAGCTCAGGCTTCCCAACATTCCCTGATCCTGCTTGGCCTGGTGGCTGCATGCAGGTTCTTGTCCCTCCCTGAAATGCAGAGGTCAGGCTCAAACTGGTGTCAGGCCTCCTGAAAAAAAATGGGATTTTGCTCCTGACGTCTCTCCAGTGCAGCCCTGGGCAGCGGGGCTGGATCCAGCTCCATGAATTGTTTCCTTCCCTGCTCCTCTCCTGCTCCCTGACCGTGCAGGAATGACAACCTCGGTTCTGCTGCGCCCCTGGGAGCGTCCAAGGCCGGGTCAGACTGGGCTTGGAGCAGCCTGGGATGGTGGCAGTTGTCCCTGCCCATGGAACGACCTCTAAGGCCCTTTCCAACCCAAACCATTCCATGAATTCTGCCACGCTGGGCTGATGGACAGGTCCCAGCCATTCTCCACGGCCAGGGAGGGATCTGCAGGGCTCAGGGGACACTCCGAGCTTGGACACCCAGTGGGGAGGAGGCTGGAGCTGCCCACCTGCTGCTGGAGCCATTCCCTGCTCCAGCAGCTTCCTCCAGCCCATTTCCCCCCAAAATCCCGGCAGCCGAGGATCTCCGCGTCCCTGAGCCGTGGCTTTTCCTGGCTCTGTTGGCGCAGCCCTGAGAGTCCAGCGAGGAAAAGGCTGGAATTTTTTTATTTCCCCTGAGCTGAGGCTGCTGGAATTTGGAAGAGAAAAGGCTCTTGTGCTGCCCCAGCTCCGGGAGCATAAAGCCCCAGTGTGCAGAACAGGGCGGCCCTGTGTGCTCCCAGCATTCCCAAACAGCCGGAGCCAGCGGGAGCCGTGGGACACCGGGGGTTTCTTTTCCTGGAAACTGCTCCCAGCTCGGACACGGACAGGTCTCATCAGGGTTTTTTTTTTAGGTTCTTTCTCCCCTCCCTTTCTCCCAAGTTTTGTGGGTTGGGTGTTGATGTTGTGTCGTTCCCAGTTTTGTAGAACTGGGTGGGTGGTGAGAGGAGAGGGAATTCCGTCAGGAACTGCAATGGTGGGACAAGGGGGAATGGCTTCCTACTGCCAGCGGGCAGGGTTATGTGGAATACTGGGAATAAACTCTTCCCTGGGAGGGTGGGCAGGGGCTGGGATGGAATTCCCAGAGGAGCTGTGGCTGCCCCTGGATCCCTGGAAGTGTCCAAGGCCAGCTTGGAGCAACCTGGGGCAGCGGGAGGTGTCCCTGCCCATGGGGTGGCACTGGATGGGATTCAAGGTTTTTAAGGATTTGGTGACACAACTTCTGCTCCCCTGAGTTCCCTGCTCCAGCATCCTTCGGCAAGATCCTCCTGGATAATGCGGTGTCTTGCCCTGATCTTCCCTGGAGGCAGAATCCACATTTTAGGCTCCACCAAACCCCAGGGAACGTGTAAAACGCCTTCTTCTGCCTTTTTTCCTTCGCCCAGGAAACGTGGTACTGGCACGGGGACGTCAGCGCCGACGACGTGGTGATGAGCGGCGTCAAGTGCTCGGGGACGGAGATGTCCCTGTCCCACTGCCGGCACGACGGGGCCCACGTCTCCTGCCCCAGGGGAGGGGGGCGCTTCGGGGCCGGCGTGTCCTGCTCGGAGAGTGAGTAACTCGGGATTTATCCCACCTTGGCGCGAGGGATGTGCAGGAGGAATGGGGTGACCGGGAAACGTCAAAGAGCGCGGCGAGTTCTTCCTCCCGGAGAGGTTCTGGATGTGGCTGCGCCGTCCGTGGAAGTGTCCAAGGCCAGCTGGGATTGTGGAAGGGGTCCCTGCCCATGGGGGGTGGGATGGGATGGGATGGGATGGGATGGGATGGGATGGGATGGGATGGGATGGGATGGGACGGGATTTAAGGTCAACTATTCCTGTATGGTGAACGGTTCCCTCCCAGGCTTTTCCCACTCAGAGTAGGATCAATTTGGGTATTCAGGAGAAATTGTTCTTTTTGAGAGTGAGGAGGGGCTGGGATGGAATTCCCGGAGGAGCCTTATCCCTGGAAGTGTCCAAGGTCAGCTTGGAGCAGGCTGGGATTGTTGAAGGTGTCCTTGCCCCAGGCAGGGGATGGAATGGGGTGGGATTTAAGGTCCATATTCCTGTATGGTGAATCGTTCCCCACCAGGCTTTTCCAGCTCAAACTCAGAGTAGGATAAGATTGGACATTCAGGAGAAATCCTTCCCTGGGAAGGTGAGGAAGGGCTGGAATGGATTTTCTGTGGCTGCCCCACCCCTAGAAATACCCAAGACCACATTGGACAGGGCTTGGAGCATCCTGAGACGATGGGAGGTGCTGGGGCTGGAAGTGGCTGATCCTCAAAAAAAAAACCCCCTTCCCACGCAAACCATTCCACGGCTCCCCTTCGCCTGGAGGAGCTGAGCGTCCGGGACCATCCTCCACCTCCGGCAGCCGCTCCCGTTTAATCCAACCCATCCTTCCCCGGCTCCAGCCGCCCCTGACCTGGTGCTGAACGCGGAGCTGGTGGAGCAGACGTCCTACCTGGAGGACAGGCCCATGTTCCTGCTGCAGTGCGCCCTGGAGGAGAACTGCCTGGCCAGCTCGGCCCACAACACCTCGCTGACCTCGGGCTACCGCCGCCTGCTGCGCTTCTCCTCCCAGATCCACAACAACGGCCAGTCCGACTTCCGCCCCAAGAACGGCCGCCACGCCTGGGTGTGGCACGACTGTCACCGGTGGGTGTCACCTTCCGGCCCCTCCTCCTGCCGCCGAGGGCGCGCGGAAAACGGGAGTTGTCCCGGCGCACGGAAAACGGGATTTGGCGGCTGGGAGCTGTGTCCCGGGGGTTTTGGGAATTCTTCCTTCACTCGGTTCTCGGGCAGCCGGCTCCACGTGCGGAAAACGGGATTTGTCCTGGCGCACAGAAAACGGGATTTGGCGGCTGGGAGCTGTGTCCCAGGGGTTTTGGGAATTCTTCCTTCACTCGGTTCTCGGGCAGCCGGCTCCGCATGTGGAAAACAGGATTTGTCCGGCGCGCGGAAAACGGGATTTGGCGGCTGGGAGCAATGTCCCGAGGGTTTTGGGAATTCTTCCTTTGCTCGGTTCTCGGGCAGCCGGCTCCACGTGTGGAAAACGGGATTTGGCAGCTGGGAGCTGTGTCCCAGGGGTTTTGGGAATTCTTCCTTCACTCGGTTCTTGGGCAGCCGGCTCCACGTGCGGAAAATGGGATTTGTCCCGGCGCGCGGAAAATGGGATTTGTCCCAGCGCACAGAAAACGGGATTTGGCGGCTGGGAGCTGTGTCCTAGGGGTTTTGGGAATTCTTCCTTCACTCGGTTCTCGGGCAGCCGGCTCCGCGTGCGGAAAACGGGATTTGGCAGCTGGGAGCTGTGTCCCAGGGGTTTTGGGAATTCTTCCTTCGCTCGGTTCTCGGGCAGCCGGCTCCGCATGCGGAAAACGGGATTTGTCCTGGCGCACAGAAAAGGGGATTTGGCGGCTGGGAGCTGTGTCCCAGGGGTTTTGGGAATTCTTCCTTCGCTCGGTTCTCCGCGTTCTTCGCAGGAAGCCACCCATGGTCCTGTGGAGACGCAAGGGAGCGCTTTGCTCCCGGTTATTAAGGGAAAAGGATCCTTAATTTGCCCCGTTTCAGGGTTCTTAATCAAAACCAGAGGATTTTATTTTAATTTTGTCCGTGCGCTGTTGGAAAAATGTCTGAAAATCAGAGGATTGGGTTCTGCAAAAGAGCTGTTAAAAAAACTATAAAAATATACAGCTTTACCTGGACACTTTTTCCCGGGCAAGGTGTTCAGGTTCACTCCAAAAATAGGTAGGTGTGTTAATATTATTAATTATATTAATAATAGTAATTATAGTGTTAATGTTGTAATATTATTATTAGTGTGGTTATTAAATATATTAATTATAATATAGTCATATTATAATTAATTATATTGATACTGTTAATAATGTTGCTACTATTAATAATGTTATTGATGGTTATTATTCTACTAGGTATTATATTAATAGCTATTAACTGGAACGTGAAAATATCGGCTGATTCAGACAACAGCTTAAAGAAAATTCAGTTTAAAGAAAATTCAGGAAATTCTGGAATTCCCAGAGGAGCTGTGGCTGCCCCTGGATCCCTGGCAGTGCCCAAGGCCGGGCTGGGATAATCTGGAACAGTGGGAGGTTCCCTGCCATGGCAGGGGTGGCACTGGATGGGATTTAAATCCCTCCCCACCCAACACATTCCAAGATTTTCTGACACCTGGCAGCTGAGTTTGCACAGACAGGACGTGGGAGCTCTGGCCCCACCACGTGCAGATTACCCGAGCAGTTTCTCACTTGGAAAAGGACCCCAAAAAATGCTGGAATTCTGCATTTTTAAATGCCTCTCAGCCCCACTAAAGCTGTCAGCGGCTGGGAGGTGTTTTTGGGCTTATTTCTGACAGAATCCCTCCCATAAATGCATCATTTTTCAAGGAATTGAGAGAGTTTTGGGAAAATTGGGGGAGAAAAGGGAGCTGGAGGCCACGCAGCTGGTACAAAGTGGATTTTTCCCTAATTTGAGTGAAAAGGCAGTGAAAATAACTCCATGCACAACTCCTGTCCTGTTTAAAAACAACAACAAAAAAAAAAACCGGGGAAAACACCAGAGTGACAAACTTAAAATCTGAGAGTTCCCTATAATCTTCCCAAAGAGCTGAGATGTGCAGGTAGCGCCGAGATAAAAGGGGGAGCTTGGAGGAATTTTGTGGGAGAGAGGTGGGATGGGAAAAGGTGAGGAAGAGGCCAGGAGCCGTCTGTGCTCGGAGCTGGATCCGGTTTAGATGGACAGGGATGAACCCAACCCCGCCTCAATCTTCCAGCCGAGCGTGTGAACAGCCCAGGGAGTGACTCAGGCATAGCTCAGGAACTGAGTCAGGCTCGAGAAGCTAAACTCGCATCAAATTCCTTGATTTGAGCCAAATCTGCCTCAAATCCACAGCTCAGCCTCGGGCCTGTGCTTTGCCTCCTGCCCTGGGAGCTCCTGCTTGGACGTGGAGCGGAATGAAAAACGGGAAAGACCCCGAGCAGGGAGTGAAAAATTATTTCATCCCGGCAGGTGGCGATTTCTGGATTTTAATTATTTTTAGTGAGGGGGAAAAGCAGGAAATAATTCTCCTCCCTTCCCTCTTTGCTCCTCCCCCACGTGTAAATCCGTGAGCAACGGTGGAGGTTGGAAGTGTTTAAGCCTTGATTATTTTTACAGCTGGAAAGGAGTGGATTTATGCACTTTTTTCTTTTTTTTTTTTTCTTTTTTCTTTTTCCCCCTAAGTTCTTAAGCAACCGGTTCTGAGTTAGGCCCAGTCTGTGCCTCGCTCTGAGCTGAGCTTTGCGGGGCTCCAGGGCTGGGATGGGCATTCCCAAAGCTGGGATAGGAACTCCTAGAGGTGGGGTAGGCATTCCCAAAGCTGGGATACCCATTCCCAAAGCTGGGATATCCATTTCCAAAACCAGAATATCCATTCCCAAACTGGGATATCCATTCCCAAAGCTGGGATAGGAATTCCTAGAGGTGAGGTAGGCATTCCCAAAGCTGGAACACCCATTCCCAAAGCTGGGATACCCATTCCCAAAGCTGGGCTATCCATTCCCAAAGCTGGGGGATACCCATTCCCAAAGCTGGAATACCCATTCCCAAAGCTGGGATATCCATTTCCAAACCTAGAATATCCATTCCCAAACTGGGATATCCATTCCCAAAGCTGAGATAACCATTTCCAAAGCTGGAATATCCATTCCCAAAGCTAGGACAGACATTCCCAAACAGATATCCATTCCCAAAGCTGGGATACCCATTCCCAAAGTTAGGACAGACACTCCCAAAGCTGGGATATCCATTCCCAAAGTTAGGACAGACACTCCCAAAGCTGGGATGTCTATTCCCAAAGCTGGGATATCCATTCCCAAAGCCGGGGTGGCACGGAGTGGTTTCAGGTCCCACTCCTGCTGTCTCCTGATCCCTCACGCCCTGGATTTGCTCCCGGTTCCCAGGCTGGGCTCCAATCCAAGGCGTTGCACCAGCATCACCCGCGCTGCCGTGCCCGGCCCTGACCACACGGAGCCACCCCTGGGCTTTAATCGGAGCTTCCAGCTCATCCCTGCTCTGCAGATCCGCGGGGTCCAGCTGGGCTAAAGCTCGGTTTGATTCTCTGCTGAGCCAGCAGCGGGGTTTAAAAACCCCCAGCGTCCTCTGAGTCCATCACCCAAACCCTGCTGGGGTCTGGCTTTGTTTATCTGGGATCTAAAACGCGGGCTCTGGGCTCTATCCTGACTTTTGCCGTGCCCGGCAAGCGCTGGAATGTTCCCCAGCGGGGCTGACTCCGACACATCCCAGCTTAAAACCGGGAAATGTCTCCTGGGTGAAAATCCAGCTCCGAGCAGTGGTGGGAGAACCCGCCCAGCTGTTGTGTTTTTGCTGATAAATTCACATTCTGTTCTCTGGTTCTGTTCTGCCCTAAAATGGATCATTGAAAGCAGCCAGGAGCTGGGCTGGGCACACCCAGGTGTGGAATATTCCTGGGAAATGAGGATGCTGTCGGCTCCGAGGGATGGTTTTTGGTGGATTTTTTTGCCCTTCCTGCCACATTAAAATAATTGTGATCACCCACAAAAAGTTGGAGCGAGGGTTTGATAAATGTCCCAGGCCACGGTTGGATGGAGCTTGGAGCAACCTGAGGCAACAGGAATTGTCCGCGCTGTGGGCAGGGATGGAACAAAATGATCCTTAAATCCCAACCAGGCTGGGATTCCATGCAAATAAATGCCAGGATGGGTGATGGAGCCATCATCCTCGGGAATATTTCCTGGCTGGACTTGTCCCACTCCTGCAGCTCCACCTCGGCTGGGAGTTAAAATTAATTCCAGGGGTAAATGAATTATTAATTACAATTAATTGTGCCCCGGGATGACCGCGCCTGTCTGTCGCCACAGGCACTACCACAGCATGGAGGTGTTCACCCACTACGACCTCCTGAACCTCAACGGCACCAAGGTGGCCGAGGGACACAAGGCCAGCTTCTGCCTGGAGGACACGGAATGCGAGGCAGGTCTGTGCCGCAGGGCCCCGTCCCGGGAATGCCGGCCCCTTCCCAAAGAGGCGACGGCTCCCGAGGGCTGGATGCGGCCTGGCAGGAGCCGGGAACCAGCCCTGGAGGGAGGGATGGATAAAGGATGGATGGAGGGATGGAATGGATTGATTGGATGGATGGAGGCATGGATGGGAAGGATGGATGGATGGATGGATGGATGGATGGATAAAGAATGGATGATGGATGGATAGATAAAGGATGAATGGATGGATGGATGGATGATGGATGATGGATGGATGATGGATGGATGGATAGATAAAGGATGGATGATGGATGGATAGATAAAGGATGAATGGATGGATGGATGGATGGATGATGGATGGATGGATGGATGGATGATGGATGGATGGATAGATAAAGGATGGATGGATAGATAAAGGATGGATGGATGGATGGATGATGGATGATGGATAGATAAAGGATGGATGGATGGATGGATGAGGATGGATGGATGGATGATGGATGGATGGATGATGGATGGATGGATAGATAAAGGATGGATGGATGGATGGATGATGGATGGATAGATAAAGGATGGATGGATGGATGCAGGGATGGATGGATAGATAAAGGATGGATGGATGGATGATGGATGGATAAAGGATAGCTAAAGAATGGATAAAAGTATGGACAGATGGATGGAGGGACGGATGGAGGGAGGGATGGATGGATGGATGGATGGATGGATGGATGATGGATGATGGATGATGGATGGATAAAGGATAGATAAAGAATGGATAAAAGTATGGACGGATGGATGGATGGAGGGATGGATGGATGGATGGGTGGATGATGGATGATGGATGGATGGGAACCCCCCAGGTCCCCCAACCACTTTTCCACCCTCACCTCCCTCCATCCCAACTCCGAGCTGCTCCAAACCCCCAGATTCTGCATTTTCTGCTCCCTACCAAGTGCAGAATTCCAAAAGAAGCCTCCAGCTGCTGGGCTTGGAAGGTGGCAGCTCCTCAAACCTCACCCCAAACACCACACCTGGATTTCACCACTGCCCACGGGGAACAACCAGGAATTTTCCGGGAATCCTGCTGCGGATTTAACGCTTTTTTGTTGTTGTTTTGCCTCCACCCTCCTCCCTCAGATGTGCAGAAACAGTACGAGTGCGCCAATTTTGGGGAGCAGGGGATCACGGTCGGCTGCTGGGACGTTTACCGGCACGACATCGACTGCCAGTGGATCGACATCACCGACGTCCCGCCCGGGGACTACCTCTTCCAGGTGGGAGGAGCAGCCTTTGTGACACCCCTGATGCTTTCATCTCACCCAGAGTTTACCAAATTTGTTCATTTGGCGCCTCCAGCTTCTGCTTGTGGAGGGATTGTATTCCCAGACGCCTCAAAGATAAAGGATTATCCACCAGGATAATCAACACACGCTCCCGAGGGAAAAAACAGGGCCCATGACTGCAGTTTGGAGATTAAAATCTTAAAAAAAATCCATGTCCAGCTAATCCTGGACGGGCCCAGCCCGGCTGATGTTGTTGACAGTGTTGTCACGTTCCCCAGAGCACAGCATCCCTCCTTTTGGAGCTGGCTGTAAGCAACATTCCCTGAATTTTGGGATTAAACCGTTCTGTTTGTGGTGGTTTTGTAGGAATTAGGGCCAGGCCTCCGTTCCGTGCCCACGGCGGGAATTCTCTGGGTCTAAAAGCAGCCACTGGCACTGGAGGGGAGGGAAAGGAGAGGAATTGTTTCTGTCTGAGCTGTGCGAAATGGAAAATGGGGATTTGGGGGGAGATTTTGGGACACAGGGGGAGGTGTGGTTGTGGTGAGCTAGAGATGGAGAGGGAAAGGCTGAGGGAATTGGGAATGTTCCCCTGGAGCAGGGAAAGGCTCCAGGGAGAGCTCCGAGCCCCTGGCAGGGCCCAAGGGGGCTGCAGGAGAGCTGGAGAGGGACTGGGGACAAGGACTGGAGGGACAGGACACAGGGAATGGATCCCACTGGGAAAGGGGAGGTTGGGCTGGGATTTTGGGAAGGAATTCCTGGCTGGGCTGGAATTCCCAGGGGAGCTGTGGCTGCCCCTGGATCCCTGGCAGTGCCCAAGGCCAGGCTGGGATAACCTGGGACAGTGGGAGGTGATTCCCTGACCGAGGTTTTATCCCCTGATCCGGCTTTATTCGCTTCATTCCTCTCTCTTTACGAAACGAACCGTATTTTCATTTTCTGCTAAAAAAAAACCAAAAAAAAAAAAAAGCTGTGAAAAATAAAACCCAAACTGATTCTGCATCCTGCCAAATCCCCCTCTGAACAACTCCACCCCTCCCAGGTCGTGATCAACCCCAACTACGAGGTGGCGGAGTCGGATTATTCCAACAACGTCATGAAATGCCGGAGCCGCTACGACGGGCAGCGCATCTGGATGTACAACTGCCACATAGGTGAGGCTGGCGATCCTCCAGGGATGCTCCAGGGATTCCTCTCCGACGGGGAATTCCGTGTTTTCGAAAAGCTCCGGGTGCGATCCCGGAGCCGGCGCAAGGGGGGAGTTCCTCCTTCCCGAAATCAGATTATTTGGCCAATTCGTGGGATCTCTTCGGAGCACAAAGCTTCTCTTGGAAAAACAAAGGAAGCAGTGGAAAGAAAAAAAAAAAAAAAAAAAAAAAAAAGTAAAAATAAAAAAAAATTAAAAAATTAAAAAGAAAAATAAAAAATTTAAAAAATAGAATATAAATAAAAATAAAGAATAAAATAAAAAATAAAAGGAGCCCATCGTGCCAGGCAGGAATTAAAATGTCCCTGCAGTGTCAGGGAAATCTCTGTTTTCTTGGAAGGATATTTGAAATATTATCATTTGCTTTTTTCGTTTTTGGTCGTGGAAATATCAGAGCCAAACCCATTCAAGTTTGGCTTAGTCCACTGTCAAAACCATTAAAAATGGAATTAACTCGAGGGCTTTTCAGGACTTTTTACCACAAAAAATGAATTAACGCAACTGCCTGCCCAGCTCCAAATAAAAAATTCCCTTCTTCAAGGAATGTTTTTCCTGGAAGAAAAAAAAAAAGAAATCCACGTAACCACTGATTTTTTTCTCATTATTTTGTTGGGATTTTAGCAGAAAACTCTCGCCTTGTGTGTCACATTTCGGGTTGTGACCTAGTTCAGGAAAGTGAAGCCCGTTCCAGCTTCGCTTTCCAGCCGGGAGAGAATTCTGGTTAAAAACAAAAGGTTTTAAAGTTTCATTTTGTCCTAGTTAGAGCGAAATTAGGGTTTGGTTCTGGTTCAGACAGAGCCCACACGCCCTCACAGGCCTTGTTAGGCCTCGCTTTATTTTTTAAGCCCCAAACCAGTGAAATTTGGGGAATTCGGGATTTCCAAATCCACAAAGACCAACCCAGTTCTCCTGGGGACTCCTGGCTGTGCCAGTCAGGGCGAGACTTAATTAAACCTTCATTTAATTAACCCCAGACCTTGCGGCCCTGCATTTCCGGGGTGCCGCTTCTGCCCAATCCCGATATTCCCAAGTGTTTTCCCTGCTCTCACAGAATTCCCAAGAGCTTTTCCCTGCTCTCCCGATATTCCCAAGAGCTTTTCTCCACTCCCCCAATGTTCCCAAGTATTTTTTCCCTGCTCTCCCGATATTCCCAAATGTTTTTCCCCACTCTCCCAATGTCCCCAAGTGTTTTTCCCTGCTCTCCCAGTTTTCCCAAGTATTTTTCCTTGCTCTCCCGATGTTCCCAAGCCCTTTTCCCTGTTCTCCCAGTTTTCCCCAGTGTTTTTCCCCACTCTCCCGGTTTTCCCAAATTTTTTTCTCTGCTCTCCTGATTCCAAAGTTTTCCCTGCTCTCCCAATGTCCTGAGTGTTTTCCCTGCTCCCCAATGTTCCCAAGCTTTTCCTGTTCTGGTTTCCTGAGTGTTTTTCCTGCTCTCCCGCTGTTCCCAAGTGTTTTCCCTGCTCTCACGGTTTTCCGAGTGTTTTCCTCCCCTCCCGTTTTTCCCGAGTGTTTTTCCCCACTCCCGCTGTTCCGAGTGTTTTTCCCTGCTCTCCCGCTTTTCTCGAGTGTTTTTCCTCACTCTCCCGCTTTTCCCGAGTGTTTTTCCTCACTCTCCCGTTTTTCCCGAGTGTTTTTCCCTGCTCTCCCACTTCTCCCGAGTGTTTTTCCCCACTCTCCTGTTTTTCCCGAGTGTTTTTCCTCCCTCTCCCGCTGTTCCCGAGTGTTTTTCCCCGCTCCAGCTGACCCCCCCTGCTCTCCCCCGTGGCTTTTCCAGGCGGTTCCTTCAGCGAGGAGACGGGAGCAGGAAGTTCGAACCACTTCAGGGGACCTCACAAATACACGTCGTCTCGGCCCGGTTAGAATTCCCACTAATTTAAGGCAGCCAGGACTCCTCCTGCTCCGGCCCTTCCCCGAACCACTTGCACCCCCAGGAGCTCGAGCCTCAATCCGGCTCGGAATTTCAGGTGGATCATCTCCCCGGAAGAATCCTCTCCCTTCCCGGTTAGGTGCTGGAGGGCCACCCCCTCGGTGCCTCCTGGCCATTTCCAGCTCTCCTCAGCCTCCAGCTCTCTTCGCCCGTTCCAAAGGCTCCTCCCCGCTGTTTTTCGCATCCCGCAGCAGCTCCTACGCCTCCGCGCCTCCTTCTGGGCGGCCCAGCCCCCCCAGAAAAAGTGCCTTTATCCTTCGTTTCCGAGGCATGTCTTTGTGGGGAATCCTCAGCTCCTTTGTCCACTCCCCTCTTTGTGCTGGCTGCTTCCTGCCACTCCTCAGCGCCGACTCCCGCTTGGCAAGGAAAGGAAAAGAAGGAAAGGGGGAAAAAAAAAAAACCCAAATAAAAAAGGAATAAAAGGAAAAAAAAAAAAAAAAAAAGGAGCAGCTTGTTGTGAGCGGAACAGCGTAAAGCTGAATTTAATACCGCAGTGAAAACGCTTGGATCCAACAACCGCCGCGCTCCGGAGGGGAGCCAAGGCAGAACACGGAATTCACCAGGAATTCGTTTCATTTCATTTCATTGGAATTCATTTAATTCATTTCATTTAATTTCAACCCAGAGTCATTCATTTCACCTGGAATTCATTTCATTTCACCCGGAATTCATTTCATTTCATTTCACCCGGAATTCATTTCATTTCACACAGAATTCATTTCATTTCATTTCACACGGAATTAATTTCATTTCACACAGAATTCATTTCATTTCACCTGGAATTCATTTCATTTCATTTCATTTCACACAGAATGCATTAATTTCATTTCATTTCACCACCTGGAATTCATTTCATTTCATTTAATATTACTTAATTTCATTTCACCCGGAATTCATTTCGTTTCATTTCACACGGAATTCATTCATTTCACACGGAATTAATTTCATTTCACCCAGAATTCATTTCATTTCATTTCACATGGAATTCATTAATTTCATTTCATTTCACACGGAATTCATTCATTTCACCCAGAATTCATTCATTTCACATGGAATTAATTTCATTTCACCCAGAATTCATTTCATTTCATTTCATTTCATTTCATTTCATTTCACAAGGAATTCATTTCATTTCACCCGGAATTCATTTCATTTCACACGGAAGCCATTCATTTCACCCGAAACTCATTTCATTTCACCCGGAATTCATTTCATTTCACACGGAAGCCATTCATTTCACCCGAAACTCATTTAATTTCATTTCATTTCACACAGAATTCATTTCATTTCATTCCACGCGGAATCAGAGCTCCCTGAACTCGGCAGATTCCCGGGGCTGAGGTTGGGAATTCCCACCCCAGCGGCTGCTGTGCCCATCCCAGAGCCACCCCCTGACTGGAGATTCCATCTTTTTTTATTATTATTATTTTTAAAGGATGAATTTGAATCCTCGTGCACGGGGAATTCCTGGCTCCCGTCCCCCCCTTCCCAGGGATCTGCTCCTGTGGGAATTCCCTCTGTTTGTCTGAGGACACACTTTGCTACAGAGCTCCAAGAAAAACCTTTTTTCCCTGGGGAAGAAAGAAAAAAAAAAAAAAATCACTTTAGGAGCCCTCGGTGTATTTCTCCTGGAAGTTTGGGGTGGTTTTTCCTCCCCTTTCTACAACCAGAAATTATCTGAAATTCCAGCTGATTCCACAGGGGAATTCCAGCCGGCTGCCAAGCGTCCCCCAAACCCCCCCTCACAGGGACGGTGCGAGGCTTGGAGAAACGCAGGGAATATTCCGAGGATTTCCCACTTCTCCAGTGGTCCGGAGGGCAAAGGAAACCAGCCCGGACCCGCCGGCAAAACCGGAAATTCCATTTCTGCCCGGGAATTCCAGACGGGAGCGCCAGCAGAGCCCGGGATGGGGGTGGAAGCTGATTTTAACCCTGGGCGAATCAGCACAGGCAAATCCTGGGGTTTTGGGGGTTTTTTTCCCCCGCTAAGGAGCAAATCCCAACTTTCCTCACCGACAGGGGAAGCTCAGGCTCTCGAAACTCTGTAAGTAAGGGGGGGAAAAAAAAAATCCCCCAAAACTCGGATTTCACCGCCTGTCAAGTTTTCTGAACAGCAACAACAAACGTGGAACAGATTTTCCAAAATTCTGGCCAAAAAAAAAAAAAACCCCAAAAAAATCCAATTTTCTCACCCTCCATGCCTTTTTTTTTTTTTTTTCCTTTTTTTTTTAATGGAAAACAAAGCAGGAATAAGGAATAAAGAACCACTCTCCCTCCTTATTCCCACAGCCAAGAATTCCAGCACTTCCCAGGGTGGGGAAAAAAAAAAACAAACAAACAAACAAAAAAAAAACCCCAACAAAGAAAACTTTTCCCATTCCCCCAACTTTTCCAAGCTTGGCGCTTGATCCATAAAGGAGCAGCTCCCGCTCCGTGGGCGCCGCCTGCTCCGCGTTTAACGGCACAGCCACGCTCATCTCTTTTTGTTTTGATTTTTTTGGGAGGATTTTTTTTTTGGGGGGGGGGGATTATTCCTCCTGATCCAAAGATTCTGGCTGGAGAACTTCAGTCCCTGCTGCTTCCTGCTGCCTGTGTTTCCAGCCCAGGGCGTGGGACACCAATCTCCTGGCCACCGCTGCGTCCGTCTGCGGCCTCTCTTTTCCCAGCTGAAGGAGTTCTAGGGGGGAAAAAAAAAAAAAGGGAAAAAAAAAAATCGGAAAAAAAATTTTAACCCAGCTGGGGTTTGGTCAGAGGAAATTCGTGGTTAAATCCCAAAAATCTGATTTTTTTTTTTTTGGTTATCGGCGGCAGATCTTTCGGTCTCTGTGAATAAATTGTGGGGTGGTTTTTTTTTTTCTTTCTGGGAGATGGAATTCCCGCGTTTTGCAGTGGAGTTGTTTGGTGGCTTCGGGTCGCTTCTGCTGTTGGAGGGGGAAAATTGTTCCTCGTCCTCTTCCAGGAATCGTTCCTGAGAAAATTCCCATTCCCAAAAAATTCCATTCCCAAAAAAATCCCGTTCCCAAAAAACCCATTCCCAAAAAATCCCATTCCCAAAAAAATCCCTCCCAAAAAAACCCCGGGCCCAAAAAAGCCCAGCCAAAAAAGAAAAGCCCAAAAAACCCAGGCCAAAAAAGCCCCAAAAAAACCCCAGGCACAAAAACCCCAGGCCCAAAAAAAAGCCCAGCCAAAAAAACGCCAGGCCCAAAAAAGCCCAGCCCAAAAAAGCCCAGGCCCAAAAAAGCCCAGGCCCAAAAAAGCCCAGGCCCCAAAAAAAGCCCAGGCCCAAAAAAGCGCAGGCCCAAAAAAAGCCCAGGCCCAAAAAAGCCCAGGCCGAAAAAAGCCCAGCCCAAAAAAACCCAGGCCCAAAAAACGCAGGCCCAAAAAAGCCCAGCCAAAAAAAACCCAGGGCCCAAAAAAACGCCAGGCACAAAAAAGCTCAGGCCAAAAAAGCCCATCCAAAAAAATCCCACCCAAAAAATCCCATTCCCAACAAAAATCCCATTCCCAAAAAATTCCCATTCCCAAAAAAATCCCATTCCCAAAAATCCCATTTCCCAAAAATTCCCATTCCCAAAATTCCACCCCCAAATCCCATTCCCAAAAATCCCATTTCCCAAAAAATCCCATTCCCAAAAAAATCCCATCCCAAAAAATCCCATCCAAAAAACCCCCATTCCCAAAAAATCCCATTCCCAAAAAATCCCATATCCCAAAAAATCCCATTCCCAAAAAATCCCATTCCCAAAAAAATCCCATTCCCAAAAAAATCCCATTCCCACCCTCCCATCCCCTGTGAAAACCCGGGGAATTCACCCATTAAAATTTATCCACATAAAGCTCGATCCCAACCGAAACTCCTCAAAACCAGCTGTGGAAATCCTTGGAAAACAGCAACGAAAAGGGAAAAAAAAAAACCCGAAAATCTGCATTTTTAAACGACATCTAAATATTCCAGTGACTTGGGAAGCCCCCTGCGTTTTTTTTGGGATCGCCGCGATTCCATCTGCAAGGAATAAGATAACCCCCGAATTTTGCCGAGTGCACAATAATTTGGATTTTGGGGGCGAATTAATTAATCCCGCCTCGATTTGCAGTTGTGATCCACACAGCAAGGGCGGCTCTGCTTTTTGTTCTTCCAGAAGTTTCAGTCATTTTAAAAAAAATAATAATAATAATTAGAATTTAGAAAGAGACGCTGTCAGCCGATCAAAATCCCAATTTGTGTATGAAAAATAATCAGTTGAAACCAGTTATGGTTAATTATTATATTTAATGATTACTTTTAATTGAACCCGATTCAGAAGAGTGAATAAATGAAAAAAAAATAATTAAAAACCAGATGCAGGGGAGGTGCAAATGAAGCAAATTTTTGGGTGTTTCCTTTAAATCCAGCAGTGCTGAAAGACTCGGGAATTTTACCGGTGTGACAGCGCTCCATTAAAACATTAAAAATTGGAATTTATCCCGACTCCAGGGAGCTGGAAAAATCCCAGGAATCGTCGGTTCAGAGTCTGTGCTGCTGCTGAGGTTCACGGCTTTGCTTTCCTGTGGCAACTGGACCCTGATCAATCTGATTGAAATTAATTTAATCCATGATCAATCGATCAATCAATCGATCGACGGCTCAGCTTCACCGTTTCTCCTTCCTGAATAAAATCATGCCAACCACGAGCTCGGGTTTGTCTCCTTTGGGGGGAAAAGAGGGGAGAGAAAATTCCTGGGAAATTCGGTGGCTTGGCTTTCCGAAAAAATAAAAAAAAAATAAAATTCCAGCACATCCCTTCCCTTCCAAATCCCCAAAGAGAGCGGAAAAATTCACAGCGAAAAAGCGAAATTTAAATCTGAATTCCAGCAAAACTCCACGCCGCAGCTGGAAAAAATAAAATAAAATCAGCCAGGAAACGAACCGGTCCCCAAAATGAATTTCCACATGGATTTGTCACCTGGGCCGGGTGCGGAGCGGGAAACGGAAAAAACGTGGGATAAATTCAGGGAAGCGTGGGAATTCTGCCTTACTCGGTCTCTGGAGAGCTCTGATCCGCGATTGTCTCGTGGCGTGGATCAGGGGCCGGATCTTCAGGCACGGATAACGGCGGCCCAGGGCTTGGGATGCTGCAAGGGAACGGAAACTTCTGGAATTCGCCCCCCCCCCAAAAAAATCCCGATTACGGCGCGAGAACGTTCGACAGTCGGAGCCTTTGCTCAAGGCTCGGGCCGAAGCCGCGGGAGGAACGGCAAAAAAAAAAAAAGAGATTTAAACGCTCTTTTCGAAGAATCTCGGCGCTTTTAGAGGAAATCCCGAATGGAAAAAGCAGGATCTGGTGGGATATTGGGATGCAGGAGGATGGGAACCCCTCCAGGGCTGGCTCTGAGCTGAACTCGGGGCCAAAAAAAATGAGTTTACACAGAATTTTGGTGCCATCCCGCTCCCAGTGTCCCTGGGAGGTGATTGGGTGTTTGCAGGAATTTTTTGGGGTGTTTGCAGGAATTTTTTGGGCGTTTGCAGGAATTTTTTTGGGCGTTTGCAGGAATTTTTTGGATGCTTGCAGGAATTTTTTGGATGTTTGCAGGAATTTTTTGGGGTGTTTGCAGGAATTTTTTGGATGTTTGCAGGAATTTTTTTGGATGTTTGCAGGAATTTTTTGGATGCTTGCAGGAATTTTTTGGACGTTTGCAGGAATTTTTTGGGGTGTTTGCAGGAATTTTTTTGGATGTTTGCAGGAATTTTTGGATGCTTGCAGGAATTTTTTGGATGTTTGCAGGAATTTTTTTAGGTGCGTGCAGGAATTTTTTGGATGTTTGCAGGAATTTTTTGGGGTGTTTGCAGGAATTTTTTGGGGTGTTTGCAGGAATTTTTTGGATGTTTGCAGGAATTTTTTTGGATGTTTGCAGGAAATTTTTTGGATGTTTGCAGGAAATTTTTTGGATGTTTGCAGGAATTTTTTTAGGTGCGTGGAGGAATTTTTGGATGTTTGCAGGAGGAATTTTTTTGGACGCTTGCAGGAATTTTTTTGTGAGTTTGCAGGAATTTTTCAGGGGTTTGCAGGAATTTTTTTGAGTTTGCAGGAATTTTTTTGGACGTTTGCAGGAATTTTTTTGTGAATTTTCAGGAATTTTTTGGGGGTTTTCAGGAATTTTTTTGGATGATGTTTGCAGGAATTTTTTGGGGATGTTTGCAGGAATTTTTTGGATGATGTTTGCAGGAATTTTTTTGGGGTGTTTTCAGGAATTTTTTTGGGGTGTTTGCAGGAATTTTTTTGGATGTTTGCAGGAATTTTTCAGGGGTTTGCAGGAATTTTTTTTGGTGAGTTTGCAGGAATTTTTTTGGATGTTTGCAGGAATTTTTTTGTGAGTTTGCAGGAATTTTTGGGGGTGTTTGCAGGAATTTTTTTGAGTTTGCAGGAATTTTTTTGAATGCTTGCAGGAATTTTTTGGATGTTTGCAGGAATTTTTTTGGATGATGTTTGCAGGAATTTTTCAGACGCTTGCAGGAATTTTTTTGGATGATGTTTGCAGGAATTTTTTTTCCCGGTTATAAAACCCTCCCAAAAAAATGGGAAAAATAAGTGAAAAACCATCATCATCTGTAACTCCACACAGGCGCAGCCAAGGCGGTCAAAACCCGGCTGCCGCGTCCCATCCCTGAAATTCCAACTCCCTCCCGGGAAAAATGAAAATTAAACGGGACGAGCCCAAGGAAATCCCAGTGCAAACCAGTTCAGGGCACTGGGAAGGGGCTGGGGAGCTCTGGGACGCCTCAATCCCACCCCAAATACCTGCGGAGAGGCTGGAAAAGATCCCCAGGGCGTGGGTGTCGTCCACCCACTGGATTTTGAAGCCGCTCTCGCTGCAGGGAAAGAGAAAAATCCGAATTATTGGCAAGGAAGAGGAAGCTCCCGGTGAAAAACCCAGGAGGGGTTCCGCTGGGTTTTATGGGGACGGTTGGGTGTTCCCAAAGCGTCATTCCCCTTTTAAACGGAGGGGGGAAAAGGGCAGGAAAAGAAGGAGAAGAGGACAAAAAAAGGACGTTAAATGTGCCCTTCTCGAGGCCACGATGCGAAATGACCCCAAAATTCCCCTTTTCCTCTCAAAACCCAACCTCGGTTGTCAGGGATTGGCTTCCAGCACCAAATATTGTTATTTTTGAAGGTCTGAAGTGAAGGAAATGCCCCCTTGAGGCAGACGAAGAGGAGAAGGCGAAAATAAAATTCAGAATTTGGGGTGCCTGAACCCTGGAGTAAAGCTGGGCTTTAAACCAGACCTAAACTGTAGAAAATGCTCTTTTGAGGCAGAAAAAGAGGGAAAGGTGAAACTAAAATTCAGAATTTGGTACCAGTGCCCTGGAGTAGAGCTGGGCTTTAAACTGCAAGAAAATCTTATGTGAGGCACACAGAGAGGGGAAGGTGAAACTGAAATTCAGAATTTGGGTACCAGAGCCCTGGAGTAGAGCTGGGCTTTAAACTGCAGGAAAATCTCATCTGAGGCACACAGAGGGGAAGCGAAACTGAAATTCAGAATTTGGGTGCCCAAACCCTGGAGCAGAGAGCTGGGCTTTAAACCAGACCTAAACTGCAGGAAAATCTTATTTGAGGCAGAAAAAGAGGGGAAGGTGAAGCCAAAATTCAGAATTTGGGTGCCCGAACCCTGGAGTAGAAGCTGGGCTTTAAACCAGACCTGAATCTTGTCTGAGGCACACAGAGAGGGGCAGGCGAAGCAAAATTTGGGGATTTTGTGTCCAGTCCCCGGGCTGACCGCGCTCCCTCGGGCTCCCGGGCAGGAACTCACTGGAAATCCGCGAACATTTCCCACCAGATCCTCGGTTTTCAGGGATGAGGGGAATTCGTAGATCTCGGGTGACGTGGCCCAGGTCCCCCTCGTGATCGCGCCCTATCTCCGTAGCTGGAACATTCCACGCTGATCCTCTCGATGCTGACGTCCTTCACCGTCAGGTCCCCACGATCTGCGAGAATTAAAAACACAAAACCCGAGATCCGGGGGGTCGAGTTTCACCCTCTCAGAGCCCAACCCTCGCTCCAAACCTCCCGGGGCACGGAATTTCCTTCCTTTTCCCTCTTTTTTTCCCCGAATTTCTCCCCAAATCACCTCTGCCAGGAGCTCAGCCGTGCAGTCGTCCTCCAGGCCGCTCGGCCTCGTCCCCTCTCCGTCCCCCGCGGCCAAATCCAGGCTCCTGCACAGCTCCTGCGCCACGTCCGAGCTTTCTCTGTCCTCCCTCTCCCTCCCCGGGAACCTCGGGAAACGCCGGGATCACCCACCACGGAGCAGCTCAGGAGCCTCACCCGGCTCTTCCAGAACGTTCTGGAGAGGTTTTTGCTCCACCTCAGCTGCGCCCGGCTTCTCCTGCTCCGGCGTGGAAAAACTCCCCGGGGTTCCCTCGGCATTCCCGGGACGCTGCTGCTCCGCAGGACGGGATTTGCTCTCCAGGCTCTGGATTTGCGGATTTCTTCCTGCTGCTCTGGGATTCCGGTTTTCCGGAGGTTCAGGCACGGCCGGGTCCGTCCAGCTGCCAGCGCGTTTTTCCCAAGGGAAGGAGCTGCTCCCGCGCTCCCACCCCAGGGAAGCGCGGCACGGTCGGTTCTCCTCTCTGGGCCGAGCCTGGAATTCGCTGCATCCCGCGGCGGATTCCTGCTCCTCGGCTTGGGGCGGGCGTTTGCCCAGGGAACGGGAACAGTCTTGATCCTGCTCACAGGAATCCCGGCTGTTCCCGAGGGACGGCGCCTTTCCACCGTGCACAGGATGCTCGGCGCTGCCTTTTCCCGGAATATTCTCCTCTTTCCCAGGAACATTCTCCTCTTTCCCAGGAACATTCTCCTCTTCTCCAGGAATATTCTCCTCTTCTCCAGGAATATTCTCCTCTTTCCCAGGAATATTCTCCTCTTCTCCAGGAATATTCTCCTCTTTTCGCGGAATATTCTCCTCTTTTCCAGGAATATTCTCCTCTTCTCCAGGAATATTCTCCTCTTTCCCAGGAATATTCTCTTTTCCCAGAATATTCTCCTCTTTTCGCGGAATATTCTCCTCTTCTCCAGGAAAGATTCTCCTCTTTCCCAGGAATATTCTCCTCTTTTCGCGGAATATTCTCCTCTTCTCCAGGAATATTCTCCTCTTCTCCAGGAATATTCTCCTCTTTCCCAGGAATATTCTCCTCTTTTCGCGGAATATTCTCCTCTTTTCGCGGAATATTCTCCTCTTCTCCAGGAATATTCTCCTCTTTTCGCGGAATATTCTCCTCTTTCCCAGGAATATTCTCCTCTTTTCGCGGAATATTCTCCTCTTCGCCAGGAAGATTCTCCTCTTTCCCAGGAATATTCTCTTTCCCAGGAATATTCTCCTCTTTTCCCAGAATATTCTCCTCTTTCCCAGGAATATTCTCCTCTTTTCGCAGAATATTCTCCTCTTCTCCAGGAATATTCTCCTCCTCGAGCTCCTGCTCCTTCCCAGGCCTGCCTCCACCCTTTCCCACCTCCTGCTGCCCGTCCCCGCTGGAATTCTTGGGGCGGCTCTCTCCTCCCGGAGCCGCCTCGCCGCCGTCGCTCTCCCGCTCCCTCCAATTCGCCTTTTTCCGGATCCCTTTGGGCACGTACAGGGCTCTGTCCTGCTTCTTCCTGGGAGGCCTGGAGATCCTTCCCGAGCCCACGGAGGAGCGGGAATTGTCCCCGTGGGCCAGCCGGGTGCCCCGGCCCCCCCGGCCCCAGGGCGCCGCCGGCCGCTGGCTCCGAGCCGCGCCGCTCCCGGCTTTTTGGTCGCCCGCGGCCTCGTTGGGAAGCCTGGGAAGGAGGGGGATGAGGAGAGGTGAGCGGAGGGGATGTGGGGTTTTCCAGAGCCCAGGGATGTGGGGTTTTCCAGAGGGAAAGGGGGGGGGCGGGGGGGAAAGCATTGAAGAATTCCCAGAGGGAAAAATCCCGCCGTTCATCGGGGTCTGGGACATGGTGGCTTTGTGCTCGATCCGAGGGGTGGAGACCCTCTGGAGCGGGGCTGGGAGAGCTGGGAATGTTCCCCTGGAGCAGGGAAAGGCTCCAGGGAGAGCTCAGAGACAATTCCAGGGCCCAGAGGGGCTCCAGGAGAGCTGGAGAGGGGCTGGGGACAAGGGCTGGAGGGACAGGACACAGGGAACGGCTCCCACTGGGAAAGGGGAGATTGGGGTGGGATTTTGGGAAGGAATTCCTGGCTGGGCTGGAATTCCCAGATTTGCTGTGGCTGCCCCTGGATCCCTGGCAGTGCCCAAGGCCAGGCTGAGAGTGGGAGGTGTCCCCCGAAGGTGACAAAGGCCGGCACTGGGATGAGTTTCAGGTCCTTTTCCCGAACCATTCCAGGATTCCAGGCTCGTCTCCAAGCTCACCTGACGGCCGAGTGACAAATGACCGTCCTCCTCCTCCAGCCCTCTCCCACCGAGAAGCTGCTCAGCAATTCCATGTTTTCCACGGTCCGATGGATCAGGTACCGGAGGCGGCTGGACAGGGGCGGGAACAGGAGCACCCTGAGAGGAGAGAGGCCTCAGGGAGTCAGAAACATCGGGAAAAATTTAACAACCCCGTCCCCAAGGCATTCCCAGCACGGGATTTAAATCAGGGGGAAAAAAAAACAAAGCCAAGAAGGGTTTGATGGAATTAAAGAGCACAATTCCCGCAATTCCCAGATTTGCAGCGGGACACGTTTTAAATTTTAAAACGGACCCCAAGGGCTTGGCCTGGGCTCTCATTCCTGCAGTCTCCATGTGGGAAAAGCTGGGAAGCACCAGCAGGAAGCTGCTCCTGATCCCCTCCCTCCACAAGTCCCGAGTTCCCCACTCCGAGCACGCTCCAGGAATGAACCGAGAAGGGATAAATAAATAAAACTCCGGGTTCAACATCACCGCCGTCACACGCGGCTCTGTCCCCGCACGGGGAATTTCTCTGCCAAATATTTTATTAAAAAAAAAAAAGGAGCGAAACAAATATTTCAGGTAACAAAAAGCGAGCTGAGCTGAGCTCCCCTGCTCCTGCCCAGCACCATCGGCACACATCCAGGTGAACCCAGGCTGAGCAGGAGCGGCTGTAAAAGCCACAAAACTCCTCCTGAAGGAGGGACCAGAGGAGAGGATCCAGCGTTTGGGGGTTCCTCATCCAGCCCCCAAACTCTGCTGCTTTCAGCCCAGGAAAACCAGGAGAAGCGCGAGGCCAAAATGCCGAGGTGTCCCTGGTGCTGCCCCGGCGGTGGGGATGGGTCACCCCCGGTCACAACGGGGTCACCTCTGGTCACCCCTGGTCACCTCCTGGTCACTCTGGTTACCCCTGGTCACTCCCTGGTCACTGTGGTCACCCCCTGGTCACTCTGGTCACCTCCTGGTAACTCTGGTCACACCTGGTCACCCCCTGGTCACCTCCTGGTCACTCTGGTCACCCCCGGTCACCCCCGGTCACCCCTGGTCACCTCCTGGTCACTCTGGTCACACCTGGTCACCCCTGGTCACTGTGGTCACCCCCTGGTCACACCTGGTCACCCCCTGGTCACTGTGGTCACCCCTGGTAACTCTGGTCACCCCCAGCCACCCCCGGTCACCTCCTGGTCACTCTGGTTACCCCCGGTCACCCCCGGTCACCCCCTGGTCACTCTGGTCACCCTCAGTCACACCTGGTCACAACCGGGTCACCTCTGGTCACCTCCTGGTCACTCTGGTCACCCCCGGTCACCCCCGGTCCCCCCCAGCCCTGTCACCCACCGCTGGTGCTGCCCCTGCACCATGAAGTTCTCCAGCTCCTCCGCGATCCTGCCCACGAACTCATCCTCGGTGGGCGACAGGAAAACGCCATCCATGGAGCGCAGCGCCAGGGTGGCGGCGAGGGCAGCCTGCCCAGGGACACGGGGACACACGTGGAGGGACACGGGGACACACGTGGAGGGAGGGACGGCCGCAAACCCCCGCCCGTGGGTGCCGAGCATCCCCTACAAACCTCACCCGCTCCCCGTGCTGCTCTGCACCCCGTTATCCCCCTGTCCTGGCCACCCCAAACCCCCCCCTTCCTGGGAATCCCCAAATCCCCCATCCCCGGCCACCCCCAGCCCCTCTGCACCCCGTTATCCCTTTTCCAGGAGTCTCCATCCCGCTCTCTGCACCCCCTCTCTTCTCCCTGCTCCTCCTCCTCCTCCCAGCGCACCCCCAGTGCCACGTGCTGCCTCCTGTCCCCGTCACCATCATCACCATCACCATCATCACCATCCCCACCATCACCGCCCCGACCCCCGCAGCCCCCGCGCCCCCCGCTCCCGCACCCCCCGTGTCCCCCCCGGGCTCCGGCCGCCCCCTCCGGGGTCCCCCCGCGTCCTCACCGCCAGGCCCGGCCCAGCAGCGGATGCCGCTGCGGCGCCTGCGCCCGGTCCCGGCTCCTCCTGCCCGCTGCTGGCTCCTCCCGCCCGGCCCCGGCTCCTCCCGCCCCGTCCCGGCTCGGTCCCGACCGGTCCCGGTTTTGCCGTTCCTGTCTCGGCTCGTCCCGTTCGGTCCCGGCTCCTCTCACCCTGTCCTGGTTCTTCTCCTCCATCCCGGTCCTGTCCCGCTCGATCCCGGTTATTCCCTCTCCATCCCGGTTATTCCCGCTCCATCCCGGTTCTGTCCCGCTCGATCCCGGTTCTTCCTTCTCCATCCCGGTCCTGTCCCGCTCGATCCCGGTTCTTCCTTCTCCATCCCGGTTCTTCCCGCTCCATCCCGGCTCCATCCGAGCCATCCCCACGCTGGTGCCCGCAGAGCTCCGGGCTCTGCTCTCTCCAGATCCATCGAATTCCTTTGGACGGGGACAGCCAGGGATGATCCCAGGAGTTATCCTGGGAAATCCATCGAGTTCTGATCACAGGGACAGCCAGGGGTGATCCCAGGAGTTATCCCGGGAAATCCATCGAGTTCTGAGCACAGGGACAGCCAGGGGTGATCCCAGGAGTTATCCCGGGAAATCCATCGAGTTCTGAGCACAGAGACAGCCAGGGGTGATCCCAGGAGTTATCCTGGCAAATCCGTTCCCTCCTTCCCACATAATCCACGGTTTTTCCATGGCTGGAGGTGCCGCAGGGCCCAGCACGGCCCCAGGGAGCGCCAGGCAGGATTGTCCAGCTCTGCCAGCGGCAGCTGGCAACCAGGGAGCAGCTGGATTTGGCCAGTGCCCATCCAACAGCCTTGGGCCAGTGCCCAGCTGGATTTGGCCAGTGCCCATCCAGCAGCTCCAGGACAGTGCCCAGCTGGATTTGGCCAGTGCCCATGCAGCAGCTCCAGGACAGTGCCCAGCTGGATTTGGCCAGTGCCCGTCCAGCAGCTCCAGGACAGTGCCCAGCTGGATTTGGCCAGTGCCCATCCAGCAGCTCCCGAGCCAGTGCCCAGCTGGATTTGGCCGGTCCCCATCCAGCAGTCCCGAGCCAGTGCCCAGCTGGATTTGGCCGGTTCCCATGCAGCAGTCCCGGGCAGTGGCCACAGGACGTGGTCAGTGGCCAAAGCCGCCTCTCCCCTCTCAGGTTTTCACTCCCTGACCCCGGAGAGGATCAGGAGCCTGAACCAGCTCTGCTCTCCAGCTGAAGTCACGAGGAAGTGGAATCCCAGCCCTTCCATTTCCATCTGTTTTGAGGGAAGCGAGGGGTTTGTTCCCGTGGGTGAACCGGAGAAAGCAGCAGCACAAATCCCTGCTGCCCACCCGGGCTGGCACCAAACCTCAGCCACAAAAACGCGGCCGCGGACACCCGGGGAACCGCTGGGTGACGCAGGGTGGAGCACCCTCCTCATCCTCAGCTCCTGGAGAACGGGCAGCGCCAGGAACATCCCGGCTCCCCTCTCCGCCTGCTGGAGACATTCCCACCCCTCTTCTCCCGGCCCAGGCACCGTGGAAGGCGCAGCAGGGAAATCCTCCCGGGCCGGACGGGGGTTCCACGCTCGGAAAAGGAGCTCGGAGTGGGAAAAGAACCTGGAGAAACCTTCTCCAAAGCCACCTGGAGCTTCTCCACCTGCACGGCTGGGGGTGACCGAGGGTGGGATGGGATGGGATGGGATGGGATGGGATGGGATGGGATGGGATGGGATGGGATGGGATGGGATGGGATGGGATGGGATGGGATGGGATGGGATGGGATGGGATCCATGGGATGGGATGGGATGGGATGGGATGGGATGGGAGGGGATGGGATGGGAGGGGATGGGATGGGATTGGGATCCAATTTGTCCAATTTCTCAGCATTTTGACGCAGGAATCGCTGCGGGTTCTGCTGTCCCAGGCAAACCAAACGCAGCCGCTCCTCCTGTGAGATCCAATCTCCTCCCCTGAGGAAGCTGCATTATTTTATAATCAATTCAGCAGCTATTTTTTTTTCCCCCCAGGCTCGAGTTAAGCACTATTTTAAAACAGCTCTCCAGCATCAAAAGATCGCAGTTCGGTGGCAATTCAGCTCGAAGCTTTTTATATTTCATTTCCTCACCCAGCAAGAGGCTGCCCTTGATTTCCTCTCCCTGCTGTCTCACCAAAATATCCCGAAAATTCTCCGTTCAGGCACCCTGATTGCAGCCCCCACTCTGCATCAAAGGCAGAAAATTACCAGGCTCTCCAAATAAAGCGGCAGCTGCCGGGGTTTAACTCCTGGATGTCACTTCCAGCACGGCTGATGCATCCCAGGATTACAGGGGAGAGTTTATTCCTGCAGGAATCCCTGCAGATTTCCAGGGAAGGGACAAGTTCGGAGATCAGGGGAGAAAGGAGGAGTCAGAATTCCAAAACAAAAATCCAGGTTGTAGGCGAGACCTGAGCCCTGTAAAAAAAAAAAAAAAAAAATCCATGGGAGCTCCCCAGGGATCAGCTCAGATCAGCCAGAGGAAACAGCACCGACAGCCTGGGAATTCCAGGTTTAGGAATCGTGGTTCAGAGGGAAATTTGGGTTTTTTATACATCAGGCCACTCAATTTACATCGATTTTCTTCAGGTAGAGGGAAAACCAGTACCAGGCTCCCAGTCTGGGCTGCTTGAATTGCAATCAGAACGAGAACCTGGGTGAAAAACTCCCAAAATCAGCTTTAGGAATTGTCTGGCACAAAACCAAGGGGTTCATCAGAACTGATTTCCTTTTCTCCATGGGCAAAGTGGTTTAGGCAAAGGGCTGTGAGTCTGGAAAGTGATCAAAAAAGAAGGGGAAAGATAAGGAAAAGCGGGAATTGTGTCCAGAACGACACCAGGAATGAAGGCAGTGCCGCCCAAAGAGCAGCAGAGGCCGCTCAGGAAAAACAGACAAATGATTAAATGTGGAAATATTTAATGCTGGGCTTTTCAAAGCCAGGCTGAAGTCTGGTGGAGCAGTCGCTCGGTTTGGGTTTGGATGAAGCGGCCCAGGATTATCCCGGATTCCAGCAGAGCTGGAACAGGGAAAAGAGGGAAAAGCCCCGAGCCCAGGGTCCCTCCCTGCCCTGCTGTCACACACAGGCAGAAAACACCGAGGTCTTTCTCCCGTTTACTTCCAGAGGAAAGGAACACAGAGCGTCATTTCACATCATTCCACGGGGAACCGGGAGCTGCACCGGTGAGGGGGGACAGAGGGGACACAGCCCCAGGGACAGGGCAGTGCCACCCCCAGTGCTGGGGACATCCCACTGCCACCCTGGGAACATCCCACTGCCACCCCCAGTGCAGGGGACATCCCACTGCCACCCTGGGGACATCCCACTGCCAAGAGGAGATCACCAGCAGGAGAAACTCCAGCCCCCATCATCCCAAACTGCCACTGAGGAATGGAGTCTGGAGAGGCAGCGTGGAAGGGCTGGAACACATTCCCAGTGGGGCTGGAACAAATTCCCAATAGGGCTGGAACACATTCCCAGTGTGTTGGGGATAAATTCCCAATAGGGCTGGAACACATTCCCAGTGCTGTGGGGATAAATTCCCAATGGTGTGGAACACATTCCCAGTGCTGTGGGGATAAATTCCCAGTGCTGTGGGACACAATCCCAGTGCTGTGGGGACACAATCCCAGTGCGTTGGGGACACATTCCCAGTGCGTTGGGGACACATTCCCAGTGCGTTGGGGACACATTCCCAGTCGGGAGAGGGGCACAGGGCTGGAGATCCATCCACAGGCAGCCAGGCACTCCCCTGCCACGCCCAGCAATCCCAGGGAAGGGCACATTCCCCTCCCGGAAGCTCCGTGGGTTTTTTTTTTTCAGGGATTTGGGGCTTCCCGCGGCGGTGAGGGGTAAAAAGTGACCTGCGAAAGATTCGTGTTCGGTCGGTGTGGGGAGACGCAGCCCTGCAGCAGCTGCAGGGGTTGGCACTCAGGGGTTTTGTGCACCGAAAACATCCCCAGGGATCGGGGTTGGGGATTTTTGGGATCCTGTGGGATCGCAGCGCCGGGAGAGCCGAGGCTGCTCCGTGGAGCTGTGCTCTCCCAAGGGATCCCTTCTCTCCCCAGCCCAAATCCCTCCGTGGCAGCGCAGGGCCATCACCCCACAGCTCCCGGGGAGGACACAAAACCAGCCACAGCTCCAATTTCCAGAGGAAATCCAGCAGGAAGAGGCTGGAGACAGCAGCACGGGCCCAACTTTTGCAGGTCTCCCTTTTAAGGCCTCCAGGTCATTACAGACAGAGGGATTTGGGATTGTGCTTGCCACGGCTGCCCTCTCGGAGCAGCACCAAAAATCTCCTAAAACTGAGCAGTTCCGGCGCCTGGCTGCGCGTGCAGGATGCAGAGGGAGGGACACAACAAGCACCGGGCCGGGACTGATGTGCCAAGTGTTGTGAACAACCACACAAAGAGCTGAACGCTGCTGTGCTGAGATCCTCAACATCAGCCACAGCAAAGGGACAGAAACCAAACCCTAACCCCAAACCCAAACCCCAGCACCGCTATGGACACAGACAGGAGAGTTTTGTCCTCGCTGGAGCCGCGTTCCCAGGAGGGAAGGTCGGACGTGGCAGAGTCAGACCGAGACCGGCGCGGATGTTGGCACAGAGATGACACCAGAGCAGCTGGGGCCGGGTCCAGAGCGGATTGTCACGGCAGGAGCTCCTGCTGCTGAGCCAGGACGGATCCAGGAGGACAGGGAGCTGAGCCCCTCTCCTTGGAAGTTCTGGTCGTGAGTTAAGGGACACCGAGACAAATTCCCGAGCTGCGGCAGCAGGATTCTGTTGGCTCCTCAGAGATTCAGTCCCGGAGCTGTTTTGGGTTCAGAAGAGGCAGAGGGAGCCTTTTGTGCCGGGTCTGTGAGGAGAAGGGCGACACAGGAGAGATGAGAACTCATCAAACACATCCACAAACACCCAACAAAACTCCAGAGAGCCTCGGCGCTTCCCTGCTCAGCTCCATCTCCTGGGAAGCAAACATTGCATCCTCCTGGAATCACATTCTATCCCTCTGGAATCCCATCCTCCATCCTCCTGGAATCACATTCTATCACTCTGGAATCCCATCCTCCATCCCCCTGGAATCACATTCCACCCCTCTGGAATCCCATCTTCCACCTCTCTGCAATCCCGTCTTTCACCCCTCTGGAATCACATTCCATCCTTCTGGAACCCCATTTTCCATCCCCCTCCAATCCCATCTTCCACGTCTGACAGGGAATGCTCTGGAAATCGAGGTTGTAACCCGCCCAAACAGAAGGAAAACTGAAAGCAGGCAATCCAGTGGGATTGTTGATGGACAGATTCCCAGAAGGAAATTTGAAATCGTGTCCAAGACCAGGTGCAGGGGAAGCTCAGTTCAAGCCCACAAACTCTGGTCATTCTCTGTTACTAAACCATTGGATGTCCTGAGTTGGAAGGGACCCAAAAAGATCATAAATACATCATCAAATATGATTTATTTATCATTCTTATTATTTATTTCCTGATGAGTAAATAAAGCCCCGTTTAAGCAGGCCTGTCCCACACAAAGAGCATTCCAGGGAAGATGCTGAGTGCTGGACAAACCCTGTCAGTTTTATCCCTTCCAACACTGCCTGGCTTTGCACAACTTCCTTAAATTTAAAAAGGCAATTTAAAATTAGTCCAAGCAGCAGCTCCCTCACAGAGCCTTCAGCTTTCCCTCCACCCCTGGCAAAGGATCCAGGCACAATTCCCAGCTCTCTTAGAACTGGGTTTAGCTCTGCTGAGCCAGGATTCAGGCACAATTCCCAGCTCTCCCAGGATCCAGGATAATTCCCAGCTCTCCCAGGATCCAGGCAGATTTCCCAGCTCTCCCAGCATCCAGGCAGATTTCCCAGCTCTCCCAGCATCCAGGCACAATTCCCAGCTCTCCCAGGATCCAGGCACAATTCCCAGCTCTCCCAGGATCCAGGAAGATTTCCCAGCTCTCCCAGGATCCAGGCAGATTTCCCAGCTCTCCCAGCATCCAGGCAGATTTCCCAGCTCTCCCAGGATCCAGGATAATTCCCAGCTCTCCCAGGATCCAGGCACAATTCCCAGCTCTCCCAGGATCCAGGAAGATTTCCCAGCTCTCCCAGGATCCAGGCACAATTCCCAGCTCTCCCAGCATCCAGGCAGATTTCCCAGCTCTCCCAGGATCCAGGATAATTCCCAGCCCTCCCAGGCCTGGTTTAGCCCTGCTGAGCCCCTGTGCTGCCCAGGGCTGTCCCAGCTCCCAGAGCAGCTCCCTCCCAGGCCGTTCCCACCTGCAGCACACACGGAGAGCCGCTCCAGCTCGGCTTCCAGCTCGGCATCCGAGATGGGAGCGCTCGGCACCTTCTGGGGAACGGGAGGCAGATCCAAGGAATCCTTGCTGGAGTCCTGCAGGAGGCTGTCCAGCTCCTTCTCCAGCTCCTCAGAGTCCACCTCTGCTGATTTAAGGGAACATTTCAGCCCCAAGGAGGATCCTGTCCTCGCAGCACAAATCCGAAACAGAGCTGTTGTTTCCCCTGTCGTTACTCACAAGGAATTCCCTGTATTTCTTTTAAAGGACTGAAAATTAGTCCAGATTTTGGGGAAATTTTTGTCCTGGCACTGAGGCCAAGAAGCTCTGGCACCTTTCAGCAGAGGCAGAAGAGCTGCAGCAGCAGCCAGGCCAGAGGAAAAAGCTCATCACTTCCAAAGAAACAAAGCAGCAGCCACCCTAAAAATAGATTTCAATGGACACTGCACAGCTTTGGACCGAAATCCATCCCCAGCCAGGGAGCACCAGGGGCTGGAGATGGACAAACTGCCAGCAGTGAAACTCCCTGCTCCCCACGCCCCTCGAGGCACCAGCTCCGGAATCTGGGAAGAGTTCATTCCCCCAGGAAACTGCTGGATGTGGGGAGGGAGAGGGGAAAACAGGGAGAGGGGAGAACAGGGAGAGGGAGGAGGAGAACAGGGAGAGGGGAGAACAGGGAGAGAACAGGGAGAGGGGAAAACAGGGAGAAAAGAGGGAGAAGGGAGAGGAGAGAGAAGGGAAAGGAGAGAGAAGGGAGAGGAGAGAGAAGGGAAAACAGGGAGGAGGGAAAACAGGGAGAGGGGAAAACAGGGAGAGGGGAAAACAGGGAGAAAAGAGGGAGAAGTGAAAACCGGGAGAAGGGAAAGGAGGGAGAAGTGAAAATAGGGAGAAAAGGGGGAGAGGGGAAAGGAGGGAGCAGGGAAAGAAGGGAAAACAGGGAGCAGGGAAGGGATGAACTGAGCATAAACAGGGAGCAGGGAAGGGAGGAGCGGAGCAGAACCAGGGAGCAGGGAAGGGATGAGCGGAGGATAACAGGGAGCAGGGGAGGGATGAGCAGACGATAACAAGGAGCAGGGAAGGGATGAGCGGAGGATAACAGGGAGCAGGGAAGGGATGAGCGGAGCAGAACCAGGGAGCAGGGAAGGGATGAGCAGAACCAGGGAGCAGGGAAGGGATGAGCAGGGGATAACAGGGAGCAGGGAAGGGATGAGCAGGGGATAACAGGGAGCAGGGAAGGGATGAGGAGGGGTAACAGGGAGCAGGGAAGGGATGAGCGGAGCAGAACCAGGGAGCAGGGAAGGGATGAGCAGAACCAGGGAGCAGGGAAGGGATGAGCAGGGGATAACAAGGAGCAGGGAAGGGATGAGCAGAGGATAACAGGGAGCAGGGAAGGGATGAGCAGAACCAGGGAGCAGGGAAGGGATGAGCAGGGGAAAACAAGGAGCAGGGACGGGATGAGCAGACGATAACAAGGAGCAGGGACGGGATGAGCGGAGCAGAACCAGGCCAGGACTCACCCAGGCCGTTGAGCCCCGCTCCCGCCAGCGTCTGCGCCACTTCGTCCTGAGTGTCACAAAGCTGGGGTGGAACGAACACAGTCAGAGCCAGATCAGAAATTCGTCTTGTGCCCTACTGCAGCTGCTTTATCAGAAGCAGAATTAACAAAAACAGTCAGAAATCGATCGACAGGCAGCAGGAATTAACTCCTTTCGCTGCCTCAAATGCAGGAAGACACAGAATTACAGAATTAATTAACAAAGCTGGAAAAGTCCTCGGAGATCATCAAGTCCAATGTATTAAAAAACCAAACCAAACAATAAAATAAAATGAAATAAAATAGAATAAAATAGAATAAAAAATATAAAATAAAATAAAATAAATTGGACCAGGCTAGAATAAAACAGAATAAAAACAGACCAAAACCAAAATAAAACCAATTAAAAAAAAAATATATACCATAAAATATAAAAAAAAATAAAATAAATAAAAAATAAAACAAATTTTAAACATAAAATAAAATATAAAATAAAATATAAAACAAATAAAAATTTAAAATAAAATAAAATTTAAATAAAAATTAAATAAAAATAATATAAAATAAAAATAAAAATAAAATAAAAATAAAATAACATAACATAAAATTAAAATAAAATTAAATAAAATTAAAATAAAATTTAAAAAAAAAAAAAATGTCAGGCTGTTTCATGCACACAGTTGCCTTCCAGCTTCCAAAGGTTTGATCTGTATTTTTAACACACCTAAAGACTTCCCAGGAAAGCTGGGTGCTTCCCCAATATTGCTGATCAGAAAAAAAAAAAAACCCAGAAAACACACAAATTTAAAATTAAAATACATAACAGCAAGAGCAGAAGACACAGAAATCTGCTTCTTGCTGACGTTTTAGCTCCAAATTAAATCAGTTTGCTTTAGTGCCGTGAAGGAAAAATAACTAAATAATTAAAAGCAACCAAAGAATTAATAATTAATGAGTATCTGGGCAGGTTTCTGGGAATATCCACTCGCTGCTCCAGTACCTCCTGGATCTGATCCACCAGGTTCTCCGCTCTCTCCACAGTCACATCCTTCATGGAAAGCTTCAGAGCTCCCACTCCAGCCTGGTAGGCATTAAACACCTGGAAATTCAAAATAAAAAAGAGGAAAATGTTTAATGTCAACTACAGCCTGATAAAGCACTAAACACCTGGAAATGAAAAATAAAAGGGAGGAAGATGTTTAATGTTCATCAACTACAGCCTGGTAGGCATTAAACATTTGGGAATTAAAAATAAAAAAGAGAGGAAGATGTTTAATGCTCATGAACTTCAGGCTGGTAAAGCGTTAAACACTTGGAAATTCAAAATAAAAGAGATATGCAGAATGCTGATGAGCTCCAGCCTGGTAAGCATTAAATACCCAGAAATGAAAAATAAAAAAGAGATGAAGATGTCTAATGCTCATCAACTACAGCCTGGTAGGCATTAAACATTTGGAAATTCAAAATAAAAAAGAGAGGAAGATGTTTAATGCTCATGAACTCCAGGCTGGTAAAGCATTAAATATCCAATAAATGAAAAATAAAAAAAGAGAGGAAGATGTTTAGTGCTCATGAACTTCAGGCTGGTAAAGCGTTAAACACTTGGAAATCAAAAATAAAAAAGAGATGAAGATGTTTAGTGCTCATGAACTTCAGGCTGGTAAAGCACTAAACACTTGGAAATTAAAAATAAAAAAGAGAGGAAGATGTTTAGTGCTCATGAACTTCAGGCTGGTAAAGTGTTAAACACTTGGAAATTAAAAATAAAAAAGAGAGGAAGATGTTTAATGCTCATGAACTTCAGGCTGGTAAAGTGTTAAACACTTGGAAATTAAAAATAAAAAAGAGAGGAAGATGTTTAATGCTCATGAACTCCAGGCTGGTAAAGCATTAAACACTTGGAAATTCAAAATAAAAGAGATATGCAGAATGCTGATGAGCTCCAGCCTGGTAGGTCTTAAACACTCTGAAATTCAGAATAAAAGACAGAAAGATGCTCAGTGCTGATGAACCTGAAAACACCTTGAAATAAAAACCAAAAGACCGAGATGCACAACGCCGATGGAAAGAGCACGAGCTCCTCTCCAGAGCCGCTTCCCAAGGAACGGGAGAAGGAGGGAGCTTTATCCAGAGGCACATTCCCGGGGTAAATCCCACCCCGGAGCCGAAGGAGGGGAGGGAGGGGCTGGAGGAGGCCCCACGGTACCATCTGGTCGGTCTGGGAGGCGTAGATCCGATCCAGGATCCCCTGCACCGCGTCCAGCTTGGAGTGCAGCTCCTCGATGCGCCGCTCCGTCCTCCGCTTGGACTTGAGGCACCTCAGGGCCTGGCACAGACGCACAGACACACAGACACACAGACGCACAGACACACAGACACACAGACACCACCCCTCAGCTGGGCTCGACACACGACTCCTGCCAGCCTCCCCTGGCCGGGGCTCACCCCCGCTTCGGTGAGAGCAGGAATTCCTGCTGGCAGCGTGGGAAAATGGGGAGGAAGGGTTAAAAACGGGGAAGGGGCTCCCGGGCTGATCCAGGCGCTCCTGGAGCAGAGAAAAAATCCTGGATGTGTGTTTTGGAAAGGTGGCCAGGCCAGCTGAAATGTTCCAGCTGTGGCGCATTCCTGGGTGTTGAAGCTTCCTTCAAAAACAAAGGAATCCCTGTGGAATTTCCTGCTGGTTAAAAGCAGGGGTTTGCAGCCTGCTGCATCATACAGAAGGAGGGAAAAGCAGGGAAAGGTGTGCTTGTGTTTGTGCAAAACTTGTTCAGAAATGACCACCTCAAGAAAAAAAAAATTTAACTGATAAATTTTTAAAAAAATTTAAAAATAAAAAGAGCCAGGAGTTGGATTTTGATGATTCTGAGTGGGTCCTTTCCAACTCGGGAAATTCTGGGATATAAAAAAATCCCCAAAACAACCAGGAATCCCTGAGGCACACACACACGGAACAAGGGGGTTTAAGAGTTTGTTTCCATTTCCCTTCATCACCTCGGGAAAAATCAATCCTTCACCTTAAGGAGAGCTTTGGCTTCAGAGCCACCACTCCCACACCCCTGGGACGAAACCCCCTGGGAATGACCTGCAGTTCTGGAGCAGCTCCAGGACATTTCCCTGGGAGCTTCCACTCACCAGCTGCTTCTTCCCAGCTCTGCAAGCACTCCTGGCATCCTCTTTACACCTGGGAGACGGAAAAAGGAAAAAGGAAAGGGAATTTCTTCCTTGTTTTACAAACCACAACCACCCCTGTCTCTGAGGGGGCCACGAGGGTGAATTTTGGATACAACCACCCTGGAAGCGCTGTTGATTCCCACGAGTCCTTGAATGCACTCCAAACCCTTGCAGACATTCCTCACAGCCATTCCCAGCACCTTGTTTTCACAGGGAACAAAAGCTGGGAAAGCTGCCCCAGCACACGGCTGTTTTGTTAACAAACAGGGAAGAACGAGGAGGAACAACGCTCCCAAACTGCATCCCGAAAATTCCTACATCCCACCGATGTTGTTCCCGCCACCCTTCCCCAAATTACTTCTCTGCTTCCTGGGAAAGGGACTCCACCTTCTGTGACAGCAGCTGCTCGCTCTGCATCAGCTGATAAACGCCGATGTCCACGTCGTTCATCGGGGACACCTTGGCGTGGAGGCCCCGGGCAAACTTCACGATCTGAAACAAACCACAGCAGCGCAGCCTGGAGTCACCTCCCAAAAAATCCAAACCAGGAAGACTTCCATTCGGAAGGATGGAAAAGAAGTTTCTGCACGCCCAGTTTAGGGCTTGGAGTCATGGGGATGTCACAGAAAGGATTTAAGGTTAAACCGGGCAGGATTGGGATCAGCAGGGTGGAAACAAAACACCTGGAATGTTTAAAGCTGTCCCTGGATTCTGGAAGTTGGGAATGTCAGACTCCCAAGGACTTCAGAACACCACAGGGAAAGTGGAATCTCAGAGCTGAGTGCCTGCACCTCGGTAGGAAGTGACAAACGGAAAAAGCTTTCCAAAAAAACGTGGAACTCCAGGCTGATTCCAGAGGCGTAGCAGGGAATAGTCAACCTGCAGGGCCTGCCACGTTTTCCACTCTTAAATTAAATCAGAATGATTATAAATGTTTAAAGAATGAGGATTTCTTGCCACCTCCAAGCGGGTTAACAACACCGGAGCACGTGGAATTTACCTTTCCAGGCGGAGAACGCCCATTGCAGCCACCAAAAGGGCTGAAAATCCATTTCTCTGCAAGCCACACGGGGATGACTGTTACCTTGGGTTTTTTGACCTTTTTTAAAGCCTTTTATTTGTCTATAAGATAATTTCTTTAGTTTTTGCACAACATTAGGAGTAGTGTTTCACTTTTATGCACGGGAACATAAACCAACCTTTTGTTTTCATTCCCTGCCCTTTGTTTACATATTTTTAGCTTGAAAATAACGCTGGTGGACAGCCGGTCTGGCCAGTGGGGTGAAGGTGTAGTAACCCCAGCAGCCAATCCACAACTAGACTTACAAAGGAATTAAAAAATGAAAGAAATAAACAAGCTCTCTCTGTTTGGGAGAGCACCTCTGCACCGCAGACCTCTCGTCTCCGCGTCACCGCATTTGCGTGCCGCCACCACAGATGACACCACCCCAAAGGATCAGTCACCTGGACCCCGTACCTTCTCTCCGTTCTGCTCCAGGATGGTGACCCTCTTCTCCTTCTGCAGCTGCAGCAGCAACAAGTAGAAGGTCCTCTCGTCCGGGCAGAGCCCGGCGCAAAGCGAGCGGAGCTCGGACAGGGCGACCACGGGGTGGGAAGAGAGGGCAGAGTTCTGGTAGAAGCGATAAACCTCCTCTGCCTTCTCCTGCAAGGGAGCCACGTGATGATGCCTTAGCACTTTGCTTTTTGTTATTTGCCAGATCTTTAGTGCCTAACTCTGCACCCCACAGCCAGCGTTTGTCACTGTCGCTGCATTTTGGGCAGGCAAAGCGATTCCTCTCCGGGCCGGAAGTTCAAGGACACTCTACAGCCTCAGGAGTCGGAAGTGAAATAAAATAGGATTTTATTTCAAGGATATTTCAAGGATAAACAGAAGTGAGTTACAAGGGGAGCAAGCTGGGGGTAAATGGCTTCATCACCCGAAGCTGAAATTGGGGGATTAAGACCTGATATGTAAATGGACCAAACTCATAATTTGGTACAATTGTCTCAATTGTATTGCCTGAAAAACTCCTGATCCTCCTCCATCCTGGGAGTCCTCTCAGAGGCTTTGGCTGCCCAAGGTGCATCTCCTGGAGGCCTTTAATAAATATTGAATAAATACTGAAGTCTTTAAATAAATCCCCACTTTATTCTCCTCACCTTGTCCAGCCCCTGTTCCAGGGAGGGATTCTGAGCAAGGCATCACAGGGATGCTGCCAGCCCACACAGCATTCCTGCTCTTCCCAAACCCTCCCACACCTCCTTCCTCCCGACCTGGACACTTCCTGTTTTATCCTGGAGTGACTTTCGGAACGAGCCGTAGGGAACTCTCAAAATAATCGTCCCCAAGAACCGAAACTCCGCTGCTGACATTCCCTGGAAGGCTGTGGGACAGCGCAGGAAGCGCACAGGCAATCGATGGGCTTCCTCGAAATCCCTCCCCAGGTCAGAACCAAAACAAAATTCCTGCCTTTTAAAGATATCCTGCGTTTCTGCCGGACACAGCAAGGCCCGGGGCTCATTCTGCAGACTCGCAGAGTAACAGGGAGAGAGAAAAGGGGCTGAGAAAGGATCCAATCCCGTGGGAAAGCAGCTGGAATAAGAGCCAGGGAATCTGGGCTGGTGGGACATTGGATTGCCAGGTAGAGACTGCTCCAGTCACAGTTCCTGCCTTCCTGGAGAAGCAGGGAATTGTGTCTCTTCCTTTTCTTGGAGTCAGTGAAAAGTCACTGTCAGAACCATGGGACGGTTTGGGATAGAAAAACCTTAAATCCCATCCAGTGCCACCCCTGCCATGGCAGGGAATCACCTCCCACTGTCCCAGGTTATCCCAGCCTGGCCTTGGGCACTGCCAGGGATCCAGGGGCAGCCACAGCAAATCTGGGAATTCCAGCCCAGCCAGGAATTCCTTCCCAAAATCCCACCCCAATCTCCCCTTTCCCAGTGGGATCCATTCCCTGTGTCCTGTCCCTCCAGCCCTTGTCCCCAGTCCCTCTCCAGCTCTCCTGGAGCCCCTTTGGGCCCTGGAATTTTCTCTGAGCTCCCCCTGGAGCCTTTCCCTGCTCCAGGGGAACATTCCCAGCTCTCCCAGCCTGGCTCCAGCCTTTGGAGGAAGATCAGCAGGTGTAAATCCCTTCCCATCCCCATGCCACTCCATCCATCTCTCTCCAGGCTTTTGAACCCCTCAGGAGCACCAAGGAAGATCTGCTCAGCCCTGACAGCTCCTTCCCAGCAAGGTGAAGTGACTCCCGGCGTTTCCTGGAGATGCACAACTCCGGGAAAGCTCTGGACAACACTCACCTGAAGCAGCTCCACGTAAATCAGAACCTCCTCTTCCTCGGGGATTTTGCTGTCCCCCAGCACGCTGGAGAGGGTCCACTTGAGGGGCTTCAGGATGAAAACGCCCACACCCCACGAGATCCAGCTGCTGTCAACACTGGCCATGAAGTCTGACTCCCTCTGCAGCTTCCCACGTCTAGGGAGGAAATAATTCACGTGGAACTGAACACAGCCAGTCTAAACCTTGGAGATATCCTGCACATCCTCCACTCCCCTGGCATTTTCTATCACCAAATCCGGCTCAAGTTCGAGATTTTATGGCTGGATGCACGTAGGGTTTCTCTCCATTCCCCCCCTGCTTCCCCTGGATCCCCAGTGCGTTCCGTTCGCTCTTTTCCCCGTTTTGCAAGTTCCTCCCCGTTTTCTGACTTGAAACTGACGAGGCAACAAACAAAGAAATTAACGTGGAGGGTCAATTGCAGGGGTAATCAGCCATTTCAGGGTGCTTCTGGTTTTATTTTGAATTGCAACAACAGCTTCTCGGATCCACTGGTTTTAATTTTCAGGTCACCGACAGAGCTCCCGCTCAGCACAAAATCCTCTGGTTGCAAACACCAGCTCAACACATCCCCGCTGCCCTCGGCATTGCAGGGAATGTTGTGATATAGAACATTTAACCCATTTAACTCCAGCACTCCTGTGGGCTCCCCTGTCCTCCCGCACCTCCTGGGTGAGCTGATTCCCCGTCCAGCTCGGCCTCCCAAATTCCACTAACACAAAACCATAAACCGCAATTCACAGAATCCCAGACCGGCTTGGGGTTGGAAGGATTTTAAATCCCACCCGGCGCCACCCCTGCCATGCCCAAGGACACCTTCCACTATCCCAGGCTGCTCCAAACCCTATCCACCCTATCCAGGGATCCAGGAGCAGCCAGAGCTTCTCCCGGCACGCCGTGCCAGGGCCTCACAGCGCAGAATTCACCCTCCAGGCTGGCACAGCACGGATCCATGGCCAGCCGCATCCATCCCACAGCCTCCCCAAGGCCGTCCCCGAGCTCCTTTACCTCAGCAGCTCCCTGAGGACCGTGCCCAGCCCCAAGGGGACGCTGCCCCGCCGCTCGAAGCCGTTCTGCAGCTCCCTCAGGCACGTCCTCACCGCGCCCCTCCGCCGGCCGCGGGCCAGCACCAGCCCGACCCAGAAGGCCATCTTGCTGTCCCACTCGGTGCTGTTCACCTCGCGGCTCTGCTTGAAGGCCGAGAACAGGAAGGCCATGCGCTCGTCATCCGTCTCCCACTCCGGGGGCAAGTCCCCGGCCGAGGCCGGCCCGGGGGGGGCCTCCCCCGGGCTGCACATCTACGCGAGCCCCCGGCTCGGCCGCGGCCTCCCGGCCCGGCCTCTCGCCCGCCTCAGGGGAGAGGCGCAGGGCGCATGCACGGTGCCACCCCCGCGATCCCCCCCGCGTCACTCGGGATGGGCCGCGCCGCCCCCCCCCCCCTGCGGCCCCCGCGGTGGTACCGCCCGGAGGGGCGCAACGGCCCCGCCCACACGCGGTGACGTCACCCCGAGGTGATGTGTGATGTCATCGGTGATGTCATGGCGGGTGGGGGAGAGGGCGGGACTTGGGGCTATATATAATAATTATGTCTATAAAATACGTATTTCCTGTCTGTGTCATAGAGGGAATACAAGTATGTTATTGATTTTCATCTGTAATAATTATATATATTATATATATTTCCCATGTGGATCATATAGACAATATATGTTGTATATTATAATTTTTCATCTATAATAATTACATATATTATGTATGTTTCCCATGTGGATCATATAGACAATATATGTTGTATATTAATTTTTTTCATCTGTAATAATTATATATATATTATATATTTCCCATGTGTATCATACAGAAAATACGTGTTGTATATTGTTGATTTTCACCTGTAATAATTATATATATTATATATATTTCCCGTGTGTATCATACAGAAAATACGTGTTGTATATTATTCATTTTCATCTATAATAATTATGTATCTACTATCTATCTCCCATGTGTATAATAATAGAGAATAAGTGTTGTACATTATTACTTTTGATCATATAATGTATAACAATGATATTAATGATAAATCTATAATAGACGGCATAATGTACATACAGCACAAGCTATAGAATAAGTTTGTCAATTGATAATAATGATATCTATATTATTGTATAATATAGATATAAGCATATTCTATATACTTGGAAAAAAGGGGAGGCAAAGAGGGGCCTCTGGAAATCAGGGAAAGGCTTCCGGAAATCAGAGAAATGTCTCTGGAAATCAGGGAAAAGCCTCTGGAAATCAGAGAAATGTCTCTGGAAATCAGGGAAAAGCCTCTGGAAATCAGGGAAAAGCCTCTGGAAATCAGGGAAAAGCCTCTGGAAATCGGAGAAAGGCTTCTGGAAATCATGGAAAAGCCTCTGGAAATCAGGGAAAGGCCTCTGGAAATTAGGGAAATGTCTCTGGAAATCAGCGAAAGGCCTCTGGAAATCAGGGGAAAACTTCTGGAAATCAGCGAAAGGCCTCTGGAAATCAGCGAAAGGCCTCTGGAAATCAGGGGAAAACTTCTGGAAATCAGCGAAAGGCCTCTGGAAATCAGGGGAAAGCTTCTGGAAATCAGCGAAAGGCCTCTGGAAATCAGCGAAAGGCCTCTGGAAATCAGTGAAAAGCTTCTGGAAATCAGGGAAAAGCTTCTGGAAATCAGGGATAAGCCTCTAGAAATCAGGGAAAGGCCTCTGGAAATCAGGGAAAAGCTGAAAATCAGAGAGAAGCTGGAAATCAGGGAAAAGGCACTGGAAATCAGGGAAAAGCCACCGGGCCCCGAGGGCTCCGGGCCAAGGAGCCGCTGCCATGGGGAAGGGATTTTCCAGGCTCCGGCACCACGGGCGGAGCCGCTCTCGTCTCGTCCCATCCGCGGCATTTTTCGCACTTGGAGCCGGATCCGAAGTGTCACGGGGAGAAGCTAACTGAAGTGGGTCTGAATTCCCCGGAATTCGGTGACACCGCCTGGGCTCGGCTCCCCGGCGGGGAAGGCAGCAGGTCCCAGAGCTGCCCTAAAACCAACCCAGGGAAATCAGGGAACCACTCAGCACAAGGCAGCGTTTCTTTTTTGGCTCCGTCCAAGCCGAAATTTCTCATTAATCCCTCCACTTCTCCCGCCCTAGCCCCCGAAAATAACATCGCTTGGGGCCTGGAAAACCGTCCCGGGTTGCTCCTGCTGAAACCCAGCCTGGCTTTAAGGTTTTGGTGTTATCAGGGGGGAAAAACAAAAACTGTTGATCCGGGAAGGAAAGGGCAGCGCGGGATCCGAGGCTCGGCTCGAAGGAAGCTCACGGAGCTCTGCCTCCAAACCTGAGAAATTCGGCCTTGACCTGGAGGCGGCCGCAGCAGGGATCACATGCTGAGGGTGGAAAGAGCCAAAGGATGAGCTCAGCTCGCCGGGAAGGGATGGATCCCAGCTGGAAGCTCAGCCCCGCACGGCCGCAGCCCCGCAGAGGGGTGGCGAGAGGTTGGGGAGGCGAAGCGGGGCAGGCAGAGACACGGAGATGGGCGAGGAAGGCAGCAGCAGGAATTCCTGCCCTGTTCTCCGTCCTTCAGCCCCTCCCAGGGGAGCAGGGATCCAGCGCACGTCTTTAGGGAGATAAATCCCCAAATTCCGAATGTTTCTGCTTCCCCTCTGCAGGGATCCGGCACAGTTTTTAGGGAGATAAATCCCAAAATTCCAAATGTTTCTGCTTCCCCTCTGCAGGGATCCAGCACACTTATTTAGGGAGATAAATCCCCAAAATTCCAAATGTTCTGCTTCCCCCCTGCCCTTCCCAGGGAACCAGAGATCCATCAAAATTATTTAGGAAAATAAATCCCAACATTCCAAATGTTTCTACTTCTCCTCTGCCCTTCCCGGGGAAGCAGGGATCCGGCACATGTCTTTAGGGAGATAAATCCCAAAATTCCAAATGTTTCTGCTTCCCCTCTGCAGGGATCCGGCACAGTTTTTAGGGAGATAAATCCCAAAATTCCAAATGTTCTGCTTCCCCCCTGCCCTTCCCAGGGAACCAGAGATTCATCAAACTTATTTAGGAAAATAAATCTCAATATTCCAAGAGTTCTGCTTTCCCCCTGCCCCTCCCCGGCAAGCAGGGATCCAGCACACTTATTTAGGGAGATAAATCCCGAAATTCCAAATGTTTCTACTTCCCCCCTGCCCTTCCCAGGGAAGCAGGGATCCAGCACTCTTATTTAGGGAGATAAATCCCATTATTCCAAGTGTTCTTCTTCGCCCCTGCCCCTCCCAGGGAAGCAAGGATCCAGCAGACATTTTTGGGAAGATAAATCCCATCCTTCCAGCGTTTAACCCCCAGACCCAATTTTTAATTTGGAGGGGAGGGGACGGAGGAGTGCAGAGAAAAGGAGAGGAGAGAGCTGAGCTCGTGATCCGCGTTTACGATTTTCCCTTGTTTTTAGGGCCCCGGGCTGGCGGGGGAAGGAGAAAAGTTTATTCAACCTTTGCCCTGCCCACATCACCTGCCCAGGGAAAGTGAACGGGGTGAAAGGATGAACAATCCACCTGCTCTGCCCCGAGCACCCCGCAAACCCCAGAAATAAAGCAGGCACGGGGAGCGAGCGCCGAAACCCGACCTCAGAGGGGAAACTGAGGCACGGAGGGCCGGGGTGGTTTGCCCAGGCTTGCCCAAGGAAGGAGCGCTGGGGAATTATCGAGTTCCGTTCTCAGGCAGTTCGCAGCTTGCCAGAGCTTTTTTTTTTTTATTTTTAAATAAATAATGATAATAAAAAAATGCTCTGTTTCAAAGAGGAACTTGGAATTTATGAGCCGAATAATTCGTTTGCCGGGAGGAAAGCGGGGCAGCGTTGGGGGGAGGGTGAGGAAGGTCAGAATTATCAGAACCCGCCCAGGCACCAAAACAGGCGGGAGGAAGCCCAGAACGGACGGCAAAAACTGGATGGGGATGTTGAAAAATAAACCAGGAACTGCCACGCACGCCCCCAGCAGCTCCCCGGGGCGTGCTGAGGGTCACAGCCCCGAGCGCGGGGGGATCGGAGCCTCCCACAGCCCCGGTCTCTGCCAGGGCGGGATGTTGAGCAAACAGAAGCTGAGTCAGACAGGACAGGAGCGTTTGGGGAGCTGGAAGCGCCGGGGGAGGGGGTGGTTACCCATTAACTGCGGCTGATCGGGCTCAGCCCGGCCGGTCAGCCGGATATTGTCACCCGTTGATGTCACCTGCTCGATGTCACCCAGTTAAAGTTCCCTTCCCTGTGGGAATTTCAGGCTCCAGGCTCTCCTCCCTCCACGCCCAGAGAGCAGCAGTTGAGCTGCTCCAACCCTCACGCTCGTTTTATTCTCCTCTTGCAGCAGAACTGAGCAAGCCAGGGAGGATTTAAGACCCCAAAACCAGAGAGTTCCCTCTTCTCAACGAGCCCAAATTTCCCCTCGGTGCTGTGCTGGGGCGCAGCCTCCCTTCTCCAGAGGATTCCTGGAGCTGTGGGATGAGCAGGCTGCGGGTGATAAGGGCTGGAGGTCTGGCCTTGGGAGATAAACACTCATCCCTTTCTCACCCGTGGCCACAGCCTGCCCAAAAATCCACCTCCAATGAAAACCACGGCGCTTTTTCCAGGGGATGGAAATTCTTACCGGGAGAGGGAACGGTGTGCCTGGTGTCCCATTCCTTGGGATGGCTGGGGACTGGGAGAGGGTGACCGCCCTGACCTCCCCCCACGCCTCAACCCCCCTGGGGCCGCACACGGAGCTGCCTTCCTACAAACGCTCTCCCTGTGGTTTGTCAGCGCAGATAACTCGGGGCAGTTCCATAAAAAAACAACCCCGACGCTTCCCGACCAGGGTTTGGTGGCAGGAGGACGGGATCCCGCTGCCGGGATGGCCGTGGAAGCGGGATGAGACTGGGATTCTCCGCTTCCCTGCGCCCCTTGCCGCACATCCCGGTTTTTCCTGGCTGAATTCAGGCACAGCAGGGCCAGGAACAGGTCGGAATTTCCCCGTGGAAAGGGAGCTCAGGGATTGGAGCTGCCCAGGGAGGTTTGGATCCCCATCCCTGCAGGTGTCCAAGGAATTCCTGGATGTGGCACTCAATGACGGGCTGGGATCGGGCACAGGTTGGATTCCGTGGTCTTCAGGGGTTTTCCAGCCTGAATTCCATGATTCCATGACAGCCAGCCATGGCCAGGCTGGCATTTTGCTGCTGCCCAGAGCAGGAGGCTCCAGGAATTTGGCCTCAGGATGATTTTTCAGCCAGGATGAACAGCGAGGACAAACCGTCCCCCATCCCATCTGCACACGGATGAACATTTCCCTGCAGTCCTGGACCTAAACCCCGTTCTAGTCCTTCTCTAACCAAAAAAAATGAATCATTCCCTGAGGTCTCCAATGACTTCAGCCGCAGCCAGCCGTGTCCAGAGCCCAGAACAACACATGGCTTTGGTTAAACAAAAGGCACCACATACTTTTTGGGGTTTGTAATGGAGGCACCCACCCAGGAAACGAGCAGAAATCCTTCCTCTCCTTGAAATCACACTTCAGCCTCATTAACTGTGGCGCGGCCGTGCTGAATAACTCCCCGTGGGAGGGAGGAGAGAACTGAGTCGTCACCCTGCCACCAAAGAGAAGGTGCTTCCCAAATATCCACACCCGGAGCGGATGCGCTGGGAACAAACACATCCAGCAGGATCCGAGGAACCTTCCTGCCCTCCTGCCAGCCCCTCTGGCAATGTCCGTGCCCTGAACCCCACCCTGGCCAGCAGAAAGTTTTTTGCTGTTCACCCTGTCATGAGAGTGGCCACCAAAATGAAGGTGCTTCCCAAATATCCAAATCCGGAGTGGATGCGCTGGGAACAAATCCAGCAGGATCCGAGTTGCCTTCCTGCCCTCCTGCCAGCCCCTCTGGCATTGTCCGTGCCCTGAACCCCACCCTGGCCAGCAGCAAGTTTTTTGCTGCTTGCCCTGTCATGAGAGTGGCCACCAAAGAGAAGGCGATGCCCAAATATCCACATCCGGAGCGGATGCGCTGGGAACAAACACATCCAGCAGGATCCAAGGAACCTTCCTGCCCTCCTGCCAGCCCCTCTGGCAATGTCCGTGCCCTGAACCCCACCCTGGCCAGCAGCAAGTTTTTTGCTGCTTGCCCTGTCATGAGCATGGCCACCAAAGAGAAGGCGATGCCCAAATATCCACATCCGGAGCAGATGCGCTGGGAACAAATCCAGCAGGATCCGAGTTGCCTTCCTGCCCTCCTGCCAGCCCCTCTGGCAATGTCCGTGCCCTGAACCCCACCCTGGCCAGCAGCGATTTCACTGGCGAGCAGCGTTTTCTTGCCCGGTGATTTCAAGCCGTCACCTGCGCTTTTCCCTGCCTGGAGCACTGCTGAAAAGCAGCTTCAAAGTCACTGTTCCAGTGAGTCACCAGGAGCGGAACAGATTCGGGGTCGGGAAAACTTTTAATAACATCAAGAAAACTTCTCTGCCTCGGTTTAACTCATAGAATCTCGATCCTGGCACGGTTTGGGTTGGGAGAGATCTGGAAAAGCTCTTTTGGAGCCCCTTTAGATGCTGGAAGGGGCTCTGAAGTCTCCCGTTCCTGTCCTTCCTAAATTTAGCGCCTCTAGTGCTCCGTTCCAGCTCTTCTACCATCCCAGTAGCATCAGTAAAAATCAGATCTTTCTCGGAATTCGTTTTTGTCACGCGATCCCCTGGTAACGTGCAGCAGCGGAGCCGGTTTGTGTGACAGCAGAAAGTCCAAAGTTCTAATGTTTTTACAATGTGGGGGGTTTTTTGTTTTGGTTTTTTTTTTTTTTTTTTAAACCCCTCTTCATCTCGAGCTCTGTCCCGAAGGGGGGGAAAAAAAAAATCATCCCCCTCAAAAAAAACCCCAAAAACAAAACAAAACAAAAACAAAAACAAAGCCAACCAACCAACCAACCAAAAACCAACAACAACAAAAACTACCACACAAAACAAAAACCAGAAACGAGACGGAACCTCCCCACTTCCCAGCTCCGCGGCGCCATGGAGATTGTTTTGCCAGCCTGAGCCTGCCGTGCTGAGCCTTCACACCCTGAGTCACAGCCGAATATCGGGAATTCTCACCTTTTCCCGGAAAACAACAAGAAAACCCTCCCCCGCTCTGCTCGCTCGCAGCCCGATGAGTGATAGGGAAAAAAATGCAAGACGGAGGAAATGATTCCCGTGCGCTCCCGTGCGCTTCGAAACTCATCTGGGCGAGCGAAAATAGCGAGAAAAAAAAAAAAAAAAGAAAATAAAAGCGGCTAAAAAAAACTACGAGGAAAGGGAACGGTGAATTCAACTTCTGGGGCAAACCAAACAGCGCAGGAGAATCACTGAGGTTGTCCACCCGCAAGGAACACGCGCGGGCCCCGCAGGAAAGCCCGGCCCCGTATCGTCATCGTCTGGTCCCGCCCCGCTGTTTAAAACCGCGCTCGGAATCTTTCTCCAGTCATTCTTAAGTACGTCGTGGGGTGAACTGCTTGTCGTGCAGCCTTGTCCGGACCTTGCCCGCTCCGCGCCCGCTCCGCGCCCGCTCCGTGCCCGCTCCGCGCCCGCTCCGCGCCCGCTCCGCGCCCGCTCCGCGCCCGCCCTGCCCCGCTGCGCGCTCCGCTCACCATGCCCCGGCCCCGACGGCGCTTCCTCGCTCTGCTGCTGCTGCTGATGGTCAGTGGGGACGGGGCTGGTGGGGCCCTGGGGACCCTCCGGGAGAGCGGCCGAGGGGGGTCCCGAGCCGTGTCGGGGCTCGGCGGCGTTGTCGCGACATGCCCGGGCTTGCCGCGCTGTCGAGGGGCTCGGAGCGGCGGGGCGGGGCGGGCTCCGGAGAGGGGCTAAAGAGGGGGGGAAAAAAAGTGGGGAAGGGGAATCGGGGTGTTTGGGGGGGTGCCCCGGTGAGGGTTGAGCCGAGCGGCGGGGCTGGGGGGCTGGGGGGTGCCCCTGCAGGCAGGTGAGGGGGGTGCGGTTACCTGCGGGCTGCCTTTACCCGCCGCTGTGGGGGAAGGGCTCGTGTGAGCGCAGGGAGGGAAACTGAGGCACGGAGGGGCTCACCTGCTCCGGGGGGTGCTGGGGCGCTCACCTGCTCCGGGGGCGGCAGGGAAAACGGGGGCGGTGGGGCTGACCTGGCCCGGGGGATGCGGGGGGGCGATGGGAACAGGGGGGTTCGGATGGGCAGTGGGGACCGGGACCGGGACCAGGACCGGGACCGGGACCGGGACCAGGACCAGGACCAGGACCAGGAGGGTTTACAGAGACAGGTGGGATCACGGGGGGCTCACAGGGACAGGTGGGATCGTGGGGGGCTCACAGGGACAGGTGAGATCCAGGGGGGTTCGGATGGGCAGTGGGGCCCAGGACCAGGACCAGGACCAGGACCAGGACCAGGACCAGGAGGGTTTACAGAGACAGGTGGGATCACGGGGGGCTCACAGGGACAGGTGAGGACCAGGACCAGGAGGGTTCACAGGGGCAGGTGGGGATCAGGATCAGGATCAGGACCGGGACCAGGAGGGTTCCCAGGGACAGGTGGGATCATGGGGGGCTCACAGGGGCAGGTGGGGATCAGGATCAGGACCGGGACCAGGAGGGTTCACCTGGGCACGGCACAGCGGCGTTCCGGGCAGCGGCACAACCCGAGACCTGAGTCTGGGGCTGCGTTCTGGGAGGGGAAAAGGGAAGCGATGCCAGAAGCGATCTCAGCCCCGGGCTCCGAGCACATGGCCCGGCGGGGATGAGGACGGCCATTAAAGGCGGCAGGCTCTTTGCCGCAGCCCAGGGAAGGGAATTTCCCCTTCCCTCCTCTTCGCCGTTCCCTGCTGGAATCCGGTGACAGCGCCGACTCTCCTTGGGAATGTTTGAGCGCCCCGGGATGGGCCGTGCGCGGCTCGGGGCTCCCGGAGCAGAAATGCCACTCGCCCAAATGATGGCCAAACGCACGGCGCAGGGATTTAGGGCAAAAAAATTCCACCCGGGAATATCGCGTTTCCCCCGTGGATTGGACGTTGCAGAGTTAGGAAATACCTGGGCGCTGCCCTCACTTGGAGTAGACTGGCCTGACAGGAGTACAGCCTTCCTAAACCCATCACCTAAGGGCACGCCCAGAACAACCTCGGGTTTGTTGACTTTTTTTAACCCCTATTTTAGATAAAAGGGACGGGGAGCTGCTCAGGGTGATGATTCACAAGGCATGGTGATACCTCGGGTGTCCTGTCCTGCACCAGCCTCAGCTTTATTGACTTTTTAACCCCTATTTTTGATAAAAGGGACGGGGAGCTGCTCAGGGTGATGATTCATTTCATACGCCATGGTCGTACCATATTGCATCATGTGTCCTCTCCCCACCCCGCCGCGTTGAGGCCTGGGTCAGATTTTCAGGAAAAACGCCCTGGATTATGGAAATTCCAGGGGAAAATCCCTGTGAGGCTCAGCCCGGTGTCCTTGGAGCGGATGACATCAGCGTGTGCCCAGTTTTTTCCCGGTTCTCTGGCTGCCCTTGGGGGCTGTGGGATGACTTTGTCCTCTTCCATGTCAGGAGTTTAGCCAGGGCATCTCTCCTCGGCTGCAGGGGTCAGTTCCTTTCGGGATCTCCTCAGGAAGACAAACAAACCTGGGAAGGAAAGCAGGGAAACTTCAGAGCTCGGTGCTTCCCCGAGCTTTTTCTCCAGATCCGATCCCCCCCAAAAAAGGCTTTTAGGTGATGAGGGATTGCCGTGCCTCCAATTCCTCTGCCTCCAGGCTTTCTCAAGCTGTTCTCTGCGGGTGAAAACCCCCGGATTCCACCGTGCTGGATCCTCCAACGGATGGTTTGGTCAGGGGATGGCAGCGGGGTGCTGTGGGCTGATAACCTTATCGTGCGCTTGTTGCTCAGCAGTGAAGCTGAGGGACCTTCCCAAAGCGCAGAGAAAACCGTGGCGTCGCCGTCATCACCCTCACAGCGCGGCAGAGGGCAGCTGCCGAAGAAACACGGGTCATGGAAGTGGGAAAATCTTCCCCTTCGCTCCCTGGACTTCCAAGAACGGGTGAAGCCGTTGCGGCCGGAGCTCCTCAAGCGGATTAAAAAAAGCGCTTTACAAACTTGTGGACGTTCCTAGCTGGAGAAGAGAGGAGCGGAGCCAGATCCTGGGAGATGCTGAGCCAGAAGATGTCGGAGGGACGTGGATTTGATGCCTCCAGGTGTGGAGCCGGAGCTGGCCCCGTTCCCGGGCTGGCCGGGGCTCCGTGGTCATGGTGGGTTTGTCCTGGCCCTGGCCTGGCCGGTGTTGGTGCCGAAAGAGGAGCAAAGGCTGGACATAGTTAAAGGAATAAAGTCGGGAGTTATTAAAAGGCCTTCACAGGAAACACCTGTGAGCAAGAGCCCGGATGTGACTCTACCCAAGATGGACAGCGGGTCAGGCGTTTTTGCACTTTTATAAGTTTTGCTCATAATTTACAAATTGGGTTTAACTGTCCAGTTACAGCATCACATCGTGGAATCCCTTCCTTCCAGTCTGCTCTCCTCGGTTCCCTGTTGTTGGTACTTTTTGGGCCAGAAGCTGTCATGGTGTCCTTGTGCTGAGGAAGGATTTTTTCGTCTGACTGAGCTGTGAGGAGAACCCGATAACGCTTTATCTGAAGTTCAGAGTCACAAACCAACGCAGTACAGAGCCTGAAAAACTTGGGGTGCTTTATCAGCGTCAGCGGTGGCTTTGTGGCTCTGTGCCATCTTCTGCAGCCCCTTGCCTTGGTGACATTCCTGATCTGCTGAGGCCAGGCACCGAAGCACCGGAATTGAGAAAGCACCGGAATCATACAGGGGAGGAGTCTCCATTGTTTCCCTTCCACTGAGGCTTCTGACTCACCACAGAAATATTTGCTTTAAAGCACAAACACTGGATATGGCACTTAGTGCTATAGTCTAGTTGAGGTGTTAAGGCATAGGTTGGACTTGATGATCTTAGAGGTCTCTTCCAACCTCATTATTCTGTGATTCTGTGAAAAGGAAGATTTAACCCTCGGGGTTTGGGAGGGGACGAGTGTCTCCTGCAGCCCCATGGTGTTGTGACATGCACACTGGGTAGGGCCAGCTTTGCATCCATGGATATCCAGTTTAAATCTATGGATATCCAGCTTTACATCCATGAATATCCAGCTTTACACCTGTGGATATCCAGCTTTGCACCCATGAATATCCAGATTTATATCCACGCATATCTAACTTTAAAGCTGTGGATATCCAGGTTTATGTCCATGGATATCCAGTTTTAAATCCATAGATATCCAGTTTTAAATCTATGGATATCCAGCTTTATATCCATGGATATCCAGCTTTAAATCTACAGATATCCAGTTTTAAATCTATGGATATGCAGCTTTATATCCACGGATATCTAACTTTGAAGCTGTGTATATCCAGGTTTACACCCATGGATATCCAGGTTTACACCCATGGATATCCAGCTTTACATCCATGGATACCCATTTTTAAATCTATAGATATCCAGTTTTAAATCTATGGAAATCCAGCTTTACATCCATGGACATCCAGTTGTAAACCTATGGATATCCAGCCTTATACCCACGGATATCCAGCTCCAGGCCCGTGGATGTCCATGGAGCAGCTCTGCGCTGGCTCAGAGGCCGGTGCCGTTGGCCCCAGTGGGGACACCGAGGTGCCCGAAGCCCCCCAGATCCCAAGGACACAAACGTCTCCTCCAGCTGAGCGTTGTCCCGTGGAGTAAGGTGGAGTAAGGTGGAGTAACGTGGATTAACATGGAGTAAAGTGGATTAACGTGGATTAACGTGGCCGGGGCGGAAGGAGCTGAGGCAACACAAAAAGGGTTCGGAGAGCTGGTGGAAGTGTGACTTTTCTTCCTGATCCTGGCATGATAACAGGGATAACTCCATAACAGGGATCATTCCATAACAGGGATAACTCCATCACAGGGATAACTCGAGGCCGTGCTGTCCCCTGGGAGCCCGGGGGGTTTCTGGTGGGCACCTCCAGCCTTGGGCCCGGCTTCCTGCCACAAACCCGTTCCACTTCCCCGCCCTTCCCTCAGAAACTGGGGAAGGAAAAGGCTCGTTAGCGACTCTTTGCCCTGCTGATAACCCGAATTCTCCTGCAAAAACCTCCAGGGGGAAAACCCAGCCCTGGTTTGTGGGAAGTGCCTTTGTTCCAGGCGGCTCCTCTCCTGCTTCACTGGGCACAGCAGCTCTCGCCTTTGCCTTCCTCCCCTTGCCTCATGGATTGGGGTGGGTTTTAACCCGAGTTTTTGTGTGTGTTTTTAACAGGTGGTCACTTTTGAAGCCAGCGCTGTCACCCTGGGGAGGAGGGACAGCTCGGATCACTTGGATCTAGGCTGGAGAAGGGAAGATCTTTACAGGAAAACCGACGGTCTCTTTTGCCAGAAGTGCCCTGCAGGTGAGATGGTCTCAGCGCTGGTCCCACCTCTGCAGCCCCTCCTGGAGCTTCCCCAGCTCCCTCAGCCCCTCCTGGAGCTTCCCCAGCTCCCTCAGCCTCTCCTGGAGCTTCCCCAGCTCCCTCAGCCCCTCCTGGAGCTTTCCCAGCTCCCTCAGTGTCTCCTGGAGCTTCCCCAGCTCCCTCAGCCCCTCCTGAAGCTTTCCCAGCTCCCTCAGCCCCTCCTGGAGCTTTCCCAGCTCCCTCAGCCCCTCCTGGAGCTTCCCCAGCTCCCTCAGCCTCTCCTGGTGCTCCATCGCCTTCCCCAGTGTGTTCAGAGTTTTTCCCTTTTCTCTTCAGGCACCTACATCGCAGAGGAATGCAAAGAACAAAACGGCTCTGGCAGGTGTGAGCCCTGCGGGGAAGGGGAATACATGGAATATCCCAACGCCTTGCCGTGGTGCCAGGACTGCCTGAAGTGCAGGGAAGGTACGAGCTGGGGCGGGGAGAGCAGGGCTGGCGGCCGGGGCCGAGCACGGTGTCACCTGCAGCGTCCCCGAGAGCGCCTGGGGCTGGGATCCGTGCAGCAGCACGTGCCGGACCCGCGCCCCTCAAAGGCCCCGTCCCTCGTGCAAAGCTTGGACACGAGACCTCCGCAGGCAGCAGGAGGAGGAGGCTCCCAGCAGCGCTGGGAGAGCGGTGCCGGCGCTGCTCTTCCCTTGGTACGGGCAGCGGCGGGGCAGGAAAAGCTGGCGCTCGACGGCAGGGGAGGGGATTCGGTCCTGCCCGGCTGGGGTGGGAGCGCGGGGAGCCGGGATGGAGCCGTGTCCCCTCCTGTCCCGCAGATCAGGTGGAGCAGAGCCCCTGCCAGCCCGTCAGGAACACGGTGTGTGCCTGCAGGAACGGCACCTTCTGCCCCCCGGAGCACCCCTGCGAGATGTGCCAGAAGTGCCAGCCCAGGTGGGTCGGGGGCTCTGGCGGGATCCAGCTGCTGATCCAGCTGCTGATCCAGCTGCTGATCCAGCTGATTGATCCAGCTGATTGATTCAGCTGCTGCTCCAGCTGATTGCTGCTCCAGCTGCTGAGCCCGCCCTGTCTCCCCTTTCCCAGGTGCCCTGAGGGTCAAGAGGTGCAGAAGCCCTGCAGGCCTGACAGCGACCTGCAGTGTGGTCCTGCCACGGACACCGTGCCCCCCTGTGAGTGAGGGGTGGCAGGGGAGGGCAGAGGGGTGAGGGTGGGATGGGATGAGGATGAGATGGGATGAGGGCTGAGGGTGGGAGCTGCTGCTGAGGAGAAAGCAGGAGCAGCTGCTCACACCCCTGTTCCGTCTGCTCTAGACATCATTGTCATCATCGTGCTGTTCGTGCTTGCCATCGTGTTTGGGATCGCGTTCTGCCTCTGGAAATCCTGCTGCGGCTCTAGAGGTGGGCGCAGGGGACCCCCAGAGCACCCAGCTTGGCCGGGGGCTTTGCACTGGTGTGGGCTGGGTGGGGAGAGGGACCCCGGGAGCACCCCCCTGGTGTGGGCTGGGTGGGTGGGGTGAGGATCCTGCCGGGGGGAAGAGGGATCACAGCACGGTTTCCATCTTCCAGGGGATGGGAGACCCCCGAGCAGGAGGCCCTACGAAGTGGTGGTGAGTTCCCGGCACGGCAGCGGGGGGTGGCTCTGTCTGTGGGCTGGGCTGAGGTGCCCAGCTCCCTCTGATCCCCGCTTGGCCAGCAGCTCCTGGGAAGGCTGGAGGGGCAGGGAGATGGGTTTTCATCCAGCAGCTCCTGGGAATGCTGGAGGAGCAGGGGGATGAGGCTGATCCAGCTGGGAAGGCTGGAGGAGGAGGAGGATGAGTTTTCATCCAGCAGTTCCTGGGAAGGCTGGAGGAGGAGGAGGATGAGTTTTCATCCAGCAGTTCCTGGGAAGGCTGGAGGAGGAGGAGGATGAGTTTTCATCCAGCAGTTCCTGGGAAGGCTGGAGGAGCAGGAGGATGAGTTTCATCCAGCTGGGAAGGCTGGAGGAGCAGGGGAATGACGCTGATCCAGCAGTTCCTGGGAAGGCTGGAGGAGCAGGGAGATGGGTTTCATTCAGCTGGGAAGGCTGGAGGAGCCGGGGGATGAGGCTGATCCAGCAGTTCCTGGGGAGGAGTAGGGGGATCATCCCTGCAGGGTTGTGGTAGAGCTGGCCCAAGCTCTCTGGTGGTGCCCTGGGTGCTTCCAGCCCCTCCTCGGTGCCATCAACCCCTTCCCGGTGTCAGAATCCCGAGCACTTCCCTGGCACAGAGCAGGGGCGGGCTGTGCCCTCCCAGAGCTCCTCCAAGCTCAGGATCCACAGCCCTGCATCCACGGCAGGGTCCTGCCTTCCCCAAAACCACCCCGGGCCGCGTTTCTCCCCCGTCACAGAGCTCCATGTTCCAAAAGCTGTCGTGGTACAAGAGCGTGAGCACGGAGGCGGAGGACAACGCCGCCAACAACCACCGGCAGAAAGAGCAGAGTGGCACAGGGACACCGGTACGTCGGGGGCACCCGCTGCCCCTCCAGGATCCCATCACCCTGGGGCTCTGCCAGGATCCCATCCCCCTGGGGCCCTGCCAGGATCCCATCCCCCTGGGGCCCCGCCAGGATCCCATCCCCCTGGGACCCCACCAGGATCCCATCCCCCTGGGACCCCACCAGGATCCCATCCCCCTGGGGCTCCACCAGGATCCCATCCCCCTGGGCCTCTGCCACGATCCCATCCCCCTGGGGCCCCGCCAGGATCCCATCCCCCTGGGGCCCTCCAGGATCCCATCCCCCTGGGGCCCTCCAGGATCCCATCCCCCTGGGGCTCCACCAGGATCCCATCCCCCTGGGGCCCCGCCAGTATCCCATCCCCCTGGGGCTCCACCGGGATCCCATCCCCCTGGGGCCCCGCCAGTATCCCATCCCCCTGGGGCCCCACCAGGATCCCATCCCCCTGGGGCCCCACCAGGATCCCATCCCCCTGGGGCCCCACCAGGATCCCATCCCCCTGGGGCCCCACCAGGATCCCATCCCCCTGGGGCCCTCCAGGATCCCATCCCCCTGGGGCTCCACCAGGATCCCATCCCCCTGGGGCCCTCCAGGATCCCATCCCCCTGGGCCCCACCAGGATCCCATCCTCCTGGGGCCCTGCCGGGGCTGGGCCGCTCGGGGAAGGTGGTGGAGGCTCTCTTGGTGTGGGATCGGGAGGGTGAAACGCGCTCGTTGCGGTGCAGAGGGTGCTCGGGGCGGTTGAGGACGACGCTGAGCGGACACAGCTCTCGTGTCCCCGTCTGCCGCCATCCCAGAGCCAGGGAACGCTGGGGGTGTGGGGATCTCCTGCCCCAGCAGCCCTGAGGGAGAGGGAGAGGGAAAGGGGAAAGGGGAAAGGGAAAGGGAAAGGGAAAGGGAAAGGGAAAGGGAAAGGGAAAGGGAAAGGGAAAGGGAAAGGGAAAGGGAAAGGGAGAGGGGAGAGGGAGAGGGGAGAGGGAGAGGGGAGAGGGAGGGTTTCCAACCCCCACGAATCACACATTGGTGCTGGGGCTCGGAGGGTGCTGTAGGACATCGTCATTCCAGGAGTGACTCTGTGATTCCAGGTGACGCCGCCGAGCGGGAGTAGAAGCTCCAGGAAGAGGCTGGTTCCATCACCAGCGAAGGAGCCCACTCTAGGTAACTGCTGGGTCCCAGGGGACGTCTGAGGTTCCTGTCGCAGTTCCCTGTGCTCTCAGCTTTCCCTTTCCCTGCAGTTTTTGGGGTCTCAGGTTCCTGTCCCAGCTCCCTGTGCCCTGAGCTGTCCCTTTCCCTGCAGTTTTTGGCGTCTGAGGTTCCTGTCCCAGCTCCCCGTGCCCTGAGCTGTCCCTTTCCCTGCAGTTTTGGGGTCTCAGGTTCCTGTCCCAGCTCCCTGTTGCTCTCAGCTTTCCCTTTCCCTGCAGTTTTGGGGTCTCAGGTTCCCGTCCCAGCTCCCTGTGCTCTCAGCTGTCCCTTTCCCTGCAGTTTTGGGGTCTGAGGTTCCCATCCCAGTTCCCTGTGCTCTCAGCTTTCCCTTTCCCTGCAGTTTTGGGGTATCAGGTTCCTGTCCCAGCTCCCTGTGCTCTCAGCTGTCCTTTCCCTGCAGTTTTTGGGGTCTGAGGTTCCTGTCCCAGCTCCCCGTGCCCTGAGCTGTCCCTTTTTCCCCCCAGCGCTGCAGGGCACCTTTTACACCTTCGCTGACAAGATCCCCAGGAACAACTGGAAGATGTTCGGCCGCAGCCTGGGCCTGGAGGAGAACGACGTCGTCATGGTCGTGTCCAAGGACGATTTCTACGACATGCTCTACAAGTGGCTGAGCAGGGAGGGCTCCCAGGCCTCCGTGAACACGCTGCTGGAGACCCTGGACCGGCTGCAGCTCGGCGGGGTGGCGGAGAAGATCTCCTCCGCGCTGGTCCAGGACGGAACCTTCCAGTATGAAGCCAGCTGAAAGGGAGCAGGGCCGCGTGCTGCACGCCCTCCCTTCGGTCCACAGCTGCTAAAGAACTCAGAAACACTTGAATTTTAAGCTACTCGTACCTCTCCTGTGGCTCCTCTCCTCTCGAAGCCGTCGCAGGGTTCAGCTGAGCCAGGGGGAGCTGATCCTCGGCGAAGGACGAGCCTCGGCGTCCTCCCTGCTGGAGTTATGGTGCTTCCTCGCCAAACCCAAGCCGGGTTCTTGACTTCACTGCCTCAGTGAGAGCAGTTTTCGAACCATTTCGAGCTTCCTCGGGGACCACCTCGCCGGGAAGCACCGGTACTACCCGGAGATCTTCGGGATCAGCGCGGGGAGGAGCTTTCGAAGGGATTCCGGCGTCCCCGCGCTTCTGGACTGGACCGTCCCCGTTCCTCGGCGGATTCCTGGCACGGTGAAACGGCTTCTGCTTCTAGAGCGCCCCTGAGTAAGCTTCACTCTGCGTGCTTGGTGGTTCTGCGAGCTCAGCTGGGGCCTGGCGCTGCTTTTCTGTGGCCTAAACTGCGTTTTCCGTAGTTCTGCCTGCTCTTAGGGAACAGTTTGGAACCGGACTGGGGTGGGGAAGTGGGGACGGATCGACTTGCACTGTGATCACTGGGGTTTGCCTGGGGAAGGGGACGGCGCGGGTGTCCCCCAGCCCAGCCCAGCCCCCTGGGACATCCTGCACTCCACCAGGCTGCTCCAAGCCCCTGACATTGAATGTTTGCTGCTCTATCCGGGCAGCCTTCCTGCCAGTGTTTACCCCCCATTCCGTTGTGAAATAGGTTTTTTTTTTTTCCCCTAATATCTAATCCAAAGTGACCCATTGAAGCGATTCCCTGTGTCCTGGCACTCCAAACCCTTGTTCCCAGCCCCTCCCCAGCTCTGCTGGAGCCCATTCAGACCCTGGAAAGGGCTTGAAGTGTCCCAGAGGTTTCTCCTCTGCAGGCTGGACAATCTCAGCTCTCCCAGCCTGGCTTCAGCCCTCAGAGCATCTCAGTGTCCTGCTCTGGATTTGCTCCAACACCTCCACGCCCTGGTCACGTTGGAGATCCCAGAGCTGAAGAGAAGGGAAAATTAAAAAACCTGAGGAAAAGGGAAAAAAAAAAAAAAACCCTGAGAAGGGGAAAAAAAAAAAAAAAAAAACCTGAGGAAAAGGGGAAAATAAAAAACCCCTGGTGTCCCTGCAGGTGCCAGGTCAGCCCTGTGCCCGTGTCCCCAGGGCTGGAAGCACTGAGGTCCCGTCGTGACCGTGGGTACCACTGCCCCTACATCACACAGAGCTCAGGGACAACCCGGCTGGAACAAAAACCAGCCGGAAAAACACAGAACTGCACGACTTGAGCTGCCTCCCCAGCCCGGCGGGACCTTCCCCAGCGCCTTGGGAGGGTGCTCGGCTCCCTCTCCTGCTGCTCCCCCTTCTCACCCCACACCCGGCAGTAGTTCAGCAGGCAGAAGTTTTGCAGTTACTTAATTTATTTCATCGTTGAAAGTGTTACATTACATTTACTGATTTAAAAGTTCTATAAAAATAACAATATTTTTTACACGTGGTTGTGTCGTGTGGTTTGGTGTTGTGGTTTGGTTTTGTTTTTTTTTTTTTTTTTTACCAGAGCTCTGGCCCAGCCAGTTTGCTATTTTCCAGGTTTTTATATATATATTTTTTTTTTTTACATTTCTCTGTTTATGAAGAGTCAACTTCTTTTTTTTTTTTTTTAATAATCCTGATTTTTTTCTCGTCTGGTTCGATTTTTATTCCCCCCTCCACCACCACAAGAACTCCAAAGGTCCCTGTGGACACCAGCTGCTCCACGTGGCTCTGAGGAGCTCAGCCCACGGAATTAATGCTCAGCCACCCCAGCATCCCACCCAAAAGCTCCTTTCTGCCCTCAGCAGCCTTTATTTACCCTTCATTTGGGGGGTGACACTTATCCCTCCACCCCTCGTGCCGGGGGGCTCGGGCTCCACCCAGCCAGGGCTCTGTGTGTTGCAGTAGCTGCGTTGCAAACCCATGCAGTGCTTAGTGAGAAAAGAGCTCTGCTCAACAAAAAAAAAAATCACAAAATCACCCCTGCGGCCGCTCTCCAACCCCTGCAACGCCCAGGGGAATTTTTTTAACAGCTCGGGGAGGGAAAAGCAGGAGAGCTGGGCATTCCTCCGTGCCCCCTGAGCGCGCAGAGCCAGGCACGTGCGGGGTTCGGCGCCAGGGCTCGGCTCCCGGCCCCGGGGGAACGCGAGCGGCGGCGGAGAGGAGAGCCAAAGTCGCGGTCCTACCTGCTGGAGGCCGAGGAGACGCCTCGCTCCTGCTCCCCGGTGAGGAACGGGAGGCTCCCAGGGACCACCGGGAGCACCCCGGGGTGCTCCTCCAGCAGCAGCCTCTGCTGGGATGGGCTCCGAGGAGCTTTCCCCGTCCCAGCTGGGCAAGGCTGAGGAGGTCTGGGCGCCTGGCGGCCCTGCAGGGACGTGCGGAGGTTTAGTCCGACGGGGATCTCGCCTTCCTCCGGGGGTTTGGTCCCTGCCCGTCCCGGGAGCGCTGGCAGGCGGCGGTGGCATCACCCCGAGCCTGGCACAAGGACGTGCCCCGTTCCAGCAGCTCCTCCCACACACACAGGGACCACGCCGGGCTTTGAAAATGCCGTTTATTACAATGGAACCTTCCAGGCTAAAATCCCCAGCCCGGGGCTCGGGGTCGGTTTCTGGTGTGGCGGGTTGAGGGTTTGGGATCGGGGTGAGGGTCCGGGGATTTTTTTGTTTGTTTTTGTGTTTTTTTGCTTTTTTTCGTCTAAACAAAACGGAAGGGTTAAGAACAGGGAGCAGAGGACTGGGGTCCCCTCCGTGCCCTGATTTAGGACAGACCCCACTCGTGGGGGAAATTCTGCAGCGCCTGGGGGCGTTTGGGGACCAGGGTCCCCTGCCCTGTGCCTGACCCTGCTGTGAGTCGAAGGGGGGTGGCAGGACCCCCACGGTGGCTCCAGGTGGCCGAGATGCCATCGGACACCCAAACCGCATCCCAGAGCTTCTGTTTCCAAACCAAAGCGGAAAGCAGGATGCGTCTCTCCTTCTTCGTCTCCCTCTTCTTCCTCGCTCACGCCCCGGAAAAAAAAAAGCCCCAAACCGCATTTTTCCAAGGAAAATCCCGAAACGAACCCAACGAGGAGGAGGGCCCGGCGCTCCCGTGCTCGTGGTGGAGTTCCTGCGGCCGCTCGGGCTCTGCCAGTCCTGCCCGCGGCTCCGGGAGCGCCGGGCGCTGGCCCCGAGCTCCTCCCCGGGGCTGTCACCGCCTCTGCCGCAGGGCTTGTGCCGCTCCACGCCCGGCGCTGGGGCAGGGCATCCCGCCCTTCCTCCTCCTCCTCCTCCTCCTCCTCCTCCTCCTCGCCGCGGAGCCAGGGCAAGGACGGGGCTCTCAAACCACAGCCGAGGAGGAGGAGGAGGAGGAGGAGGAAGAGGAGGCTGTGGCTGCCGACGACGAAGGAGAGGAAGAAGGGGAGGAGGAGGCGTTCCAGAAGAGCCACCGCCTCTTGGGCTGCCGTTTGAGGTGGAGGTAGTCTTCCTTCTCCCGCTCCTTCTTCGCCCGCTGGTAGTGATCCTCCTCCTTCAGGTACCACACCGGCGGCCAGCGGTGCTTCTCGAAGTACTCCTGGTTCTCTGCGGGCACACGGGGCGGGGTGAGGGCGGCGCCAGCCCCGCCGGGGACCCCGCTGTCGCCTCCCCCCCCGGCCGCCGCTCACCTCCCGACATGGCCTTCATGTCCCGGGGGAACTTGCGGCAGACGTTGTTGTAGTTGGTGCAGATGTGGTGCAGGCACCAGTCGGCGAGCTGGTAGGCGCAGTGGAACTGGGGGAGGATGGGACACCGGCTCAGGGCCGCCAGGAATGGGCCAGCACCAGAGATTCGCCTCATTTCTCCGTGGACAGCCAAGGCCAGGCCTGGGTGCCCGGCTCCTGGAGCTGCCGGACCTGTCTGTGTCACCCCCAGCCCTGGCAGACCCCTCTGTCACCTCCTGCACTGTCAGACCCCTGTCTGTATCACCCCCAGCCCTGGCAGACCCCTCTGTCACCTCCTGCACTGCCAGACCCTTCTGTGTGTCACCTGCACTGACAGACCCCTGCCTGTGTCACCCCCAGCCCTGCCAGACCCCTCTGTCACCTCCTGCACTGCCAGACCCTTCTGTGTGTCACCTGCACTGACAGACCCCTGCCTGTGTCACCCTCAGCCCTGCCAGACCCCTCTGTCACCTCCTGCACTGTCAGACCCCTGTGTGTGTCACCCCCAGCCCTGCCAGACCCCTCTGTGTCACCTCCTGCACTGCCAGACCCCTGTGTGTGTCACCACTCAGAACCTTGAGCATCTCCAGCCCTGCCAGACCCCTCTGTCACCTCCAGCCCTGCCACACCCTTCTGTGTGTCATCCCCAGCCCTGCCAGATCCCTGTGTGTGTCACCTGCACTGCCACACCCTTCTTTGTGTCACCTGGAGCACCCCCAGCGCTGCCAGACCCCTGTGTGTCACCAGGAGCACCCCCAGCCCTGCCAGACCCCTCTGTGTGTCACCAGGAGCACCCCCAGCGCTGCCAGCACATCCTCCTGTCCTACCTGAGCCAGCTCCAGGAACACCAGCACGTCCCCGTCGATGTCCACCATCATCTGCGCCGCCTCCATCAGGCCGGTGACCGTGTACTGCTCTGCACGGGGAGGGGACACCGGGGCTCAGGGGGCGGCGGGGACGCGGCGACGGCCACCCCCCCGCCGCGCTGCGGCCGCCCGGCCTCACCTGTGAGAGCCACCAGGTGCGGCAGGCAGAGGCGGTTGGCGAGGATGATGAGCTTCATGTCGTCCAGGTCGGGGCTGGAGCTGAACTGCCCCGTGTACAGGTACTCCAGCACCGCCCGCATGCAGCTCTTGCTGGTGTGAGGAAGTGCCACCTGCCAGACGCACGCGTTGTCACCTCCCGGCCGCGTCCCCCCCCCGCCTCTCCCCGGCCTCCCAGGGAGCCGTCCCCTCCTCACCTCGTTGGTGGAGCTCTCCACGAAGGGGCCGCCGAACATCGCGGCCATCCAGTCGCAGCTGGAGATGAGCAGGGGCTTGTGGGCACTGATAGCACCGTCATCCAGCACGAAGGTGACATCTGGGGACGAGCAGAGGGGTGCTGCTGTCGCCCCGGGGCTCACCTCACCCCCGGGGGAAAGCAGAGGGAAGGGGACACAGCCTGGCGTATCCTGTGTTTTTCCAGAAAGGATCTCATTTTTATGCAGCATTCCCTGCCAGCTCAGTGAAACTCAGGGAAGAACCTCGGCATCGCTCTGCCAGTTCCGAGGGGTTTCCCCGGATCACAGCACGCTCGCCGGCAAGGGGAAAATTTTTAACAAACGATAAAACTTTTGAGTTTTAATTTTTAACAAACAACGCAGCCTGGGAGGTGAACGTCACTCCCCAGACTGGAGTCCTTGGAGAGCTGGGGATCTCCTGCCTCGCTCTCCGCAGCTTCCTCCAGGGATGCAACGGCCACCGCGCGTCCGTCCCTGACAGGGACAGCCTGACCATATTAGGATCCATCTCCATGAAACAAAGGCAGCCGCAGGGAGGCTGGGACATTCCCGTCCCCCTGGGACATCACCCCGTGCTGGCGGCGCGTGGTGCTTGCCGGAAAGCTGAGAAAATCCTACTAGAGGCACTTGCTCCTCATAAATCAGGAAGAAAACACGGGCTGGGAGGAGAGGAAGTCGCCTCCGCAGCTCTTCCGTAAATAAACAGAGCTGCTGGGCCAGCTGGGGAGCAGGAGACCCTGGGGAAGGGCGTCACGCTCACTTTCTTGGGGGGAAAACAAAAGAAGGCGATTAAAAAAAAAAAAAAAAAATCCCCAAACAGCAAAGCGCGACGGAAAACCCCGGGAGAGGCACGGCTGCAAAGGCCAGGAGCTCCGAGAGCCCGCCCCACCCTGCGAGCCCCCCCAGAAAAAAGCACCAGGCCGTACCCGAGAAAGTCCCCTTGGCCAGGCATTCCTTCACCCGGTTGGTCCTCCGGACGTGGAAGGCTTTGGTGATCTCCTGGTTCATGAATGCCTCGTTGTTGAGGATGTTGGCCACCATCATGCGCAGGTCGAACACCTCCAGCAGCTCGGCGATGTGAGCGATGTGCATGAGGTCCCGCTCGTTCTCGTCCAGCTCGCCCGTGTACAGGTACTTCAGCACGGCCCGGAAAGGACCCGGCTGGATGGACGCGTCCATCTTCACCACCACCATCAGCTTGGACTTGTAGGTCAGCGGGTCCTCGGCCATCTCCTCCTGGATGCTGGCGAAGGCCCGGCTCCACGAGGAGAGGTTCCGGCCCCGCCGCAGCCCGCGCTCGCCGTTCTCGTAGCGGTCGCCCCGCAGGATCCCGTCACTGGTGGAGGCTCTAAGGCACGGTTTGCGCTGGCCGGGTCCGGCCTCCTCGGCGCTCTCGCAGATGTCGAAGCTGGCGGCCCGCAGGAGGAAATCCCGCCCGTGGTGCCTCTCCTCCTGGTGCAGCGCCCGCTCGGCCGCCGCGCTGACGGCCGCCCCGAAGCCGCGCCCCGCGGCGCCCTGCTGGTCCTCCTCGCTCAGGTCCATGAGGAACAGGTCGTAAAACTTGGAGGAGGAGGTGGAGAGGTAGATCTTGTGTGCGTAGATTTTGATCTTCTCTTGCAGCACCAGGATGACGTCCGCGCACAGGGGGTCCTCCAGGAGGTGGGCCGGACGCTCCTCGTTGTTGGAAGGGGGGTCCGGGACGATGATGATGGGAGGAGGGGGCTTGGGGGGCAGGAAGGGGGCTTGGAGCAGGGGCCGCTGCACGTTGCGCAGGTGGGACTTCCAGAACTGCAGGTGGCGGCGGGAGATGAGGGCGGCGCGGATGGCGTTGTCAAAGACGTCCTTGACGCCGAACTGGGCCACCACGCTCGTCTCGTAATAAGGGATCCCCAGCTCCTTGGCGACCTCCCTGCCCTTCTCCGGGGGAAGGATCTCGTTCGGTTTGATTGGCCTGAAAGAGACGGGAGATAATTAACGGGGAGATAATTAACGGGGAGAGCTCTCCGGATAAGGAGGGCGGGCGCCGACGTCTCCGGGGCACGAGGGTCCCACCTGGCCAAGGGTCGCCGCGCCCGGTTGACGGCCTCCAGGTCGGCGTAGCGCAGGTCGAGCTGGCAGCCCACCAGGATGACGGGGGCGCGGGGACAGAAGTGTTTGATCTCCGGGTACCACATGGTCTTCACATGGTGCAGGGAGTTGGGGTTGGCGATGGAGAAGCACAAAACCACGACGTCGGACCTGTGAGGGGGACACGGGGGGGTTCAGGGCCCGGTTTGGGGACTCGCTCCCCGCCCGGGGCAGCGCCAGGCTCTGCCTCTCCCCACCTGCCGTAGGCAAAGCGCCTGTCCTTGTGGTGGTCACCAAAGGTGTCCCAGAGGCGCAAGGACACGCTGACATCGTCTACCACATCCCGGGAGCGCTCCAGCACCTGCGGGAACAGAAAACCGTGGAGCTCCTCACTCAGAACCCGAGACCACAGCATCGACAACAACCACAACAACAGCAACCACAACCACAGTAACAACTACAACAACCACAACGACCACAACGACCACAACGGGGCTGCCCCCACCCTTGGGGGACACACAACCCAACCACAATGGGGCTGTCCTCACTCTTGAGGGACACACAACCCAACCACAACGGGGCTGCCCCCACTCTTGGGGGACACACAACCCAACCACAACAGGGCTGTCCTCACCCTTGAGGGACACACAACCCAACCACAACGGGGCTGCCCCCACCCTTGGGGGACACACAACCCAACCACAACGGGGCTGCCCCCACCCTTGGGCAACACGCAACCCAACCACAACGGGGCTGCCCCCACCTTTGGGGGACACACAACCCAACCACAACGGGGCTGTCCCCACTCTTGGGGGACACACAACCCAACCACAACAGGGCTGTCCTCACCTTTGGGGGACACACAACCCAACCACAATGGGGCTGTCCCCACCCTCGGGGGACACACAACCCAACCACAACGGGGCTGTCCCCACTCTTGGGGGACACACAACCCAACCACAACGGGGCTGTCCCCACCCTTGGGGGACACACAACCCAACCACAACAGGGCTGTCCTCACCTTTGGGGGACACACAACCCAACCACAATGGGGCTGTCCCCACCCTCGGGGGACACACAACCCAACCACAACAGGGCTGTCCCCACTCTTGGGGGACACACAACCCCCCCAGCGAGGAGGACGCGGCTCCACCTCCTCGGGATCCCCGTGGGGGTGTCCGTGATCCCCCCCTGGATCCCTCACCTCCTGGCAGACGCGGTACTGGTCGATGGCCCACACCGTGGGCACGTGGGTGGCCAGCAGCTGGTACTGGGTCAAGGTGGCGTTGCAGGCGCGGGCACAGATGAGCCGGGTCTTGCCCACCGCGTTGTCCCCGACCACGACGCACTTGATGGTTTCTACGTTTGGCCTCTCATAATCCATGTCAGAATCCATTAATTGGGACCTGCGGGGAGGCAACGAGGGCTCGGCAAACGCAGCCGGGACCGGCCGGGGAGGCGTCTCCAGGCCGCCAGAGGGGCACGGAGCAGGAGGATGCTGACGCTCGCTGGCAGCTCGGGGAAGCTCTGCAGCAGCCGCCCGGCCCTTGGCAGCTCGCTGTCCCCGCCAGTCCCCTTTAAAATTTTATGTTCTGGTGGCAGTGTGGCTGCTGTGCCACGTCAGACACATGGCCTGCGTTGGATTGCGCCCTCCTCCCTTCCCGGCTCTCCGGCTCATGCTTGTTCATGTGAGATCGGGCTTTTTTTTTTTTTTTTTTTTTTCCTTTCTTCCTTTCTCCCTTCCTCCTCTTCCTTTTCTCCTTCTCCAGCATTTGCAAGAGAAACTTCCAGAGCCGCCTGACGGAGTGGGGCACTGCCAGGCTCTGCTGGGGGGATGTGACCTGCCCTCCTTTCCCCACCCCGTTCCCCGGGGGATATTTGCTCCCAGCTAAGAGCAGCAAGAAGAAACTCCTCAGGTTTCCCAGAGGCTCAGCAGCCACGGGGGCTGGGAGAGCTCCCAGGAGCAGGCGTGACCCCGACACTCCCGACAGGGACGCCGGTGCTGCGGGTGCTGCAGAGGTGAGGAGCGGCACCCAGGGGTGCCCAGGGGTGTCACCCATTCCCTGCCCAAAGCCAGAGCCAAAATCAGCCAGAATTAACTCGTCGCAGCGTGGAGTTTGTGTGGTTTCCAGGAGGAAAAGCACTGAGGGGATTGAGGGATAGCAAAATGGACCAAAAAACCCCCACATCCCAATTTCTCCAAACTTCCCAAAGCCATGGATCTCCTTCCCTTTGGGATAGTAAAATGGACAAAAAAAAACTCACATCCAAATTTCTCCCAACTTCCCAAAGCCATGGATCTCCTTCCCTTTGGGATAGTAAAATGGACAAAAAAACCCCTCACATCCAAATTTCTCCAAATTTTCCGAAGCCATGGATCTCTTTCCCTCTGGGATAGTAAAATGGACAAAAAAAAACCCCACATCCCAATTTCTCCAAACTTCCCAAAGCCATGGATCTCCTTCCCTTTGGGATAGTAAAATGGACAAAAAAAACCCCACATCCCAATTTCTCCAAATTTTCCGAAGCCATGGATCTCTTTCCCCTTGGGATATCAAGAACAAAAAACCCCACACCCCAATTTCTCCGAACTTCCTGAGGCCGTGCATCTCTTTCCCCTTGGGATAGCAAGAAGGACACAAAACCCCCCACACCCCAATTCCTCCGAACTTCCCGAGGCCGTGCATCTCTTTCCCCTTGGGATAGCAAGAACAAAAAATCCCACACCCCAATTCCTCCGAACTTCCCGAGGCCGTGCATCTCTTCCCCCTTGGGATAGCAAGAAGGACACAAATCCCCCCACATCCCAATTTCTCCGAACTTCCCGAGGCCGTGCATCTCTTCCCCCTCGTGGCTCCCTCCTGGCAGCAGCCTCCCGAGCTGCTATAATAAACCACCAGCGCAGCGAGCGCAAAAAATACCCGGTAACGATGGCAACCGAGCCCTGCACGTGGGACCACAGCTCCCCAGGGCGGCAGCCTGGCAAGGACTTCCCAATGTTAGCACCTCCCCGTCCCTGCCCGCGGCCTCCCCGGGCACACCTGGAGCCCCAGGGCAGGTGGAGGGAAAGGTAAAGGCGAGGTGGCACAGATCCAGGTCACTCCGGGTGCTTCGGGCTCCTCCCGAGGCTAAAAACTTCTCCTGGAGTAGTTGTCGCCGCATTCCACGCCCCCTCCATCCTTTGGGATGCGGGGAATTCATCCCAAAGGGCATCGAAAACCAGGAGCAGCAGCAGGGCAGGGTGGGCTCCTTCCCCGTTATCCCCTCAAAAATCCATTTCCATCCCCGGACCCCTGCTCCTCCCAGGGATCTGTAGGACCGGGAGATCCAGGAGATCTGGGGAGGGGCGGTGTGAGCGCCCGGGGAGCTTTGCCGTGGTTATTTTTAGGCCCAGCCGAGCTCTGGTCGGGATGGAGGGGGAAGGCACAGGAATGACAACTGCAGCTGGCACTTGGGATGTTCGTCCCTCGTGGGGAGCTCAGCCCACCCCCAGCTCGGAAAGCCCGGGGAATTAAGGGCTGAGTCCTTGCGGGATCAGCGCCTGCCGTCAGGAGGGGACAAGGAGGGGGCTCTGGATAAAGCAGAACCTCACTGGGGAGCTCTGCTGGCCCCACAGAGGAGAGGGGTCACAGCCCCTCACCCACCACACCAACCCGGGAGGGGCTGAACCTCTTCAAGCCCCCTCCTCACCTTCCCCACCGTCACCTCTCTCCTGGGAACGGCTCCAAAAACCCGGAGGGTAAAAATAACCCGAGATGCCGAGAGAGACTGGAGACCGCCCCCCCTCTCCCGAAGGAAAAGCTCCTCCCGGGAGGAGCAGGGCCGCTCCAGCCAGAAGCCCCCCCACCCAAACCGCGGGCACCCAACGCCCACCCCCACCAAGGAGCACCCCAAAACCCGCTCCTTCCAGCCTCCCAACCCGCGGTTACCACGGCAACTGCACCATCACCCCGGGAGCCGTCGCTTAGCAACTCCCAGGCTCCAAAATCCTGCATCCCGCACCCCGCCGGGGCAGGAGAACCCCCAAAACCGGGGCGAAACGGCGGCGAGGAGCGAAAAACAACGGGGAGCCCGAGGCAGCCGAGGGGTGCGGGAGGAGCGGGAGCTCGGGGCGGCCCCGCGGAAGCGGCCGGGGCTGCGGAGGCCTCGGTGGGAGGCGGTGCGGGAGCAACGGGGCCCCGAGCGGGGCTGCAGCACGGCCGGGACCGGGGGATGCGGCGGGAGGGCGGGCGGGGGGCACCGGGACCGGCTGCGGGGGGGATGCGGGGCGTGGAAAAGGGCTCCGGGAGTCTGGGGAGGGAGAGGTGGAGCAGGAGGATGGGGGGTGCGGGGAATTGCAAGGGGGTCTCGGGGGTGCTGGGAGCATCCGGATCGGGGCTGCGGGGTCGGGGGGGACACCGGGGGAGGGGGTGCGGGCATGGCGAGGGGTTTCTGGGGTGTTCCGAGCTGCCGGATCGGGGCTGCGGGGCATCGCGAAGGGGTCAGGAAGCGGCCGGGAGAGGCTGCGGGGAATCGCGGGGAGGTTTTGGGGCGCTGGCAGCGCCCGGATCGGGGCTGCGGGACACGGCAAGGAGACTGAGGAGGACCCAGGCCCGGGGCACAGGAGAGCCCGGAGCACCGGAGAGAGGCTGCGGGGCACCGCCGGGAGCTTGGGGGTGCCGGGAACACCCGGATCGGGGCCGCGGGCCGCGGGCGAGGGGGCTGGAGAGCATCGGCAGCCGGCGGTGGGGCACGGCCAGGGGGGCTCGGGGGGGGTTCGAGGCACCGGGAATCGGGGGTGCGGCCCGTCCGGCAGCCGGGCCGGGCCGGGAGCGGGGCAGGATGCGCGGAGGCGGAGCGGAAGAGCAGGACGGGGGACGCGGTGCGGGGGGGGTTCCCCGGTACTTACACCAACACAGACGAAGCGGCGGCTCCCAGGGGCCGGGGCCGGGCTCGCCCCTCCGGACATGGCCACGGCGCAGTTTGCGCGGCTGGGCTGGGCACGGCTGCTCGGCTCAGGGCCGGGGCCGAGGGGGCCCATGACGGCAGCTCGGCCTCCCCGATCTCCGCATCCGCGGCCCCGCTGCGCTGCGCGGAGCCGGCCCTGCGCGGATGGCGGCGCCGAGCGCTGCGCCCGGCGCTGCCCTGCGCGCTGCAGTCGCGGCCGCCCCGCCTTTCATTCACAAAAAACAAGCGGCCCCGGCCGAGCGCCGCCCCCTCCCCGAGCCCACCCCCCCAACCCCCCCTTCGCCCTCCGCTGCCGCGCATTGGTTGAGACGGACACGGGGGGGGGCTCAGCGTGACGCGAGTGGGGACCCTCGGCCTGTCCCTCGTGGGAACGGGCTCTGTGGTGGTCCCCGGTCCCGCTGTGGGACCCCCTTAAACCTCTCTGGCAGGGGGATTTGGGCATGTCCCATCCCTAAATCCGCCTTGAGACCCCGTCATGTCCCCCAGGCCCTGCAGGGGTTCCGTCATTGCCCCCACAGTTCTGCCCTGGGACCCCCGGCGTGGACCGAAATCTCCCTTGCAGGGGGTTCTGCTGTGCCCGCCCCCCCAGTCCTGCCTTCCGTGCGACCCCATGCTGCCCCTCAGCCTCCCTCTCAGGGGGCTCTGGAGTGCCCCCAGTTCTGCATTGGGACCCCCAAGTAAAACCCTCCGGGATGGGGAGCTCCATCCTGCCCCCCAACCCCGCACCCCACGGGTCCCATCCCCTCCGTCCTCTGTGACATCCAGCGGGGGGGTGACACCCTCAGCCCCCCCCAAATCTCACCTCCGTCCTTCCTCTGCACCCCTGCCCCCCAGCCCCGATCTGGGGAAGGGCTGCACCCCCTCCTGCAGCCCCCTGAGCACCTTCCCCTCTCCCCGCACTTCAGGGAGACGCTCCCAGCTGGGCGGTGTGCGGAGCTGCTGCTGGAGGAGACCCCTCACGAGCCCCACAGCCCCCCAAAAATCCCTGGCAGGGCGCGGGGGGAGCGGAGCTGCTCCATCCCTCGGTGCCCACCGCGCTCCTGCCTTCGCACCGCTCTCTACGCGGCTCATCGCAGCCCCCTCCTCACCCCCGGGGCATCGCGATCTGAGCCCTCAGGGCATTTAAAAAAAGAAAAAACCAGCAAAACGCCTCGGAGTCATCTTTGCAGCGCGGCTGCCGGGAAGGCGCCGCGGGCCGCGCTGCTCTGACCCCGCATATCCGCATCATGTGATCCTCGCCATCCTTTCCCGAGCCTTTCACCGCCTTCCCTCGCCATCCCCGAGCTAAGCTCGGCCCCCCCTGCGCGGCCCGATCCCGTCCGGATCGCATCCCGCTCCCGGCTGGGATCGGGCCGGCAGCGAACGGCGGCGGGGCCTCAGCGCTGGCATCGCCCCCGGGTACAGCCTCACCGGGCACAGACCTCCAGCACGCTAGGGTCCCCGATACAGCCCCCCGGTACAGCCTCACCGGGCACAGCCCCCGGTACAGCCCCTCTGTACAGCCCCCGGTACAGCCCCCTGTTACAGCCCCCCGGTACAGCCCCCGGGTACAGCCTCACCGGGCACAGACCTCCGGCACGATAGGTCCCCGGTACAGCCCCCCGGTACAGCCTCACCGGGCACAGCCCCCCGGTACAGACCCTCTGTACAGCCCCACCGGTACAGCCTCACCGGGCACAGCCCCCCGGTACAGACCCTCTGTACAGCCCCACCGGTACAGCCCCCGGGTACCGACCCCCGGGTACAGACCCCCGGTACAACCCCCCGGTAGAGCCTCACCCGGTACAGACCCTCTGTACAGCCTCACCGGGTACAGCCCCCCGGTACAGCCCCCCGGTACAGACCCCCTGGTACAGACCCCCGGTACAGCCCCACCAGGTACAGACAACCGGCACAGCCCCCCCGCCTCACCGAACTCGCAGCACGGGGATCTGTCTCTCCATAGCAGAAGGAGATGGAGCCGCTAATTTGGGGAAGGGAAAGCTCTTTTTGGCTTTTGAGAGGCAGCTCCGGGAGCGGGAGCTGCAGGATCCCTGCCCCGGGAGCTGCGGGATCGCAGCCCCAGGAGCTGCAGGATCCCTGCCCTGGGAGCTGCGGGATCGCAGCCCCAGGAGCTGCAGGATCCCTGCCCCGGGAGCTGCGGGATCGCAGCCCCAGGAGCTCTGGAATCGCTGCCCCGGGAGCTGCAGGATCCCTGCTCCGGGAGCTGCAGGATCCCTGCTCCGGGAGCTGCAGGATCCCTGCTCCGGGAGCTGCGGGATCCCTGCCCCAGGAGCTGCAGGATCCCTGCTCCAGGAGCTGCGGGATCGCAGCCCCAGGAGCTCTGGAATCGCAGCCCCGGGAGCTGCAGGATCCCTGCCCCAGGATCTGCGGAATCACAGCCCCAGGAGCTCTGGAATCACTTCCCCGGCAGCTGCGAGCAGCCGAGCCGCAGAGCTTTCTGCTTCTTGGAGTGGGTCACGGGGAATGAACACGTAAAGCTCGTTTGCCAGCCGCATGATTTGGCTTATTTGCTCTCTTGTAGCAGGTGCTTAATTGTGGCAGAAAGGGTTCCCGGCAGCTTTCCGGGCAGCCAAATTCCCTCCTGTCCCTCTGGCAGCCGGGGAAAACAACAGCGCGATTGTCACCGGCAGGCGGAACGCTGCGGCTGCGGAGCTGGCACCGGCCTCCTTGCCGGGAGGAAGGAGAGGAGAGAGCCGGAGGATCCGGGCTGGGCACGGGGCAGGGGAAAGGGGAAGGCAGCAGCTGTGGGCGCTGCTCACAGCCCCTTCTCCTCCGTGCCAGGGGGAACGCAGATCTCAGCTGACTGTGGCACGGCACGGCGTGGCACGGCATGGCACCGGTGTCCATGGCACGGCATGGGTGTCCATGGCACGGCACAGGTGTCCATGGCACGGCACAGGTGTCCATGGAATTACACAGGTGTCCATGGCATGGCACAGGTGTCCATGGCACGGCACAGGTGTCCATGGCATGGCACAGGTGTCCATGGCACGGCACAGGTGTCCATGGCATGGCACAGGTGTCCATGGCACGGCACAGGTGTCCATGGCATGGCACAGGTGCCCATGGCACGGCACAGGTGTCCATGGAATTACACAGGTGTCCATGGCATGGCACAGGTGCCCATGGCACGGCACAGGTGTCCATGGAATTACACAGGTGCCTATGGGATGGCACAGATGCCCATGGCACGGCACAGGTGCATGGCCCAGGTGTCCATGGCATGGATCAGATGCCCATGGAATGGCACAGCCGCCCGGTGACATCCCTGTCCCTCAGCACCGCCATCTCCGGCGGCGCTGTGATTAAAACTCCTTTCGTCCCTCCGGTTCAAGCCTCTCCGAGCCCGTCCGAAGGAATTCCATCTGTCCCAGCTCTGCCATCACCCTGAGGCCCAGGCAAAGATCTCACCCCAAGGCTGAGCTCTGGGGGTCTCTCCAAGACCCCTCCTCACCCCGCAGCATCCTCCTCCCTCCATCTCCACTCCCCAGGCAGGAATGAAGACGCCCTCGGGATATCCCGGCACGAGCAGACATTGCTCCGGCTCCAGTACAATTTATGACTCCGGTTTAAGGCCAGGGGCGTTTCCGCCCCTCCCAGGTGCTGCCAGGGCCCTGCCCGGCCTCGCTGGGGACGGGATGCGGCGATCCAAACCCAAACCCCATTTTCCTTGTGCTCCTCGGATGCTCTGCAACCTCTGCAGCTTTCCCGGCTCTGCCCCACTCCCTGCACCCCCAAATCCAGCATCATTCACCTTGCCAGGGGCCGAAAGGCTGGCACGGACCAAGGCAATGCATCCCTGGCTGGAAAAAGCGGATTTGGGACAGGGAGACACCCCAAAAACCGCAGGCAGCCCCGGGACACACATTCCCAAAGCCCCCAGAGCCGGGACCCTGCCTTTGCCTCCCTCTGCTGGGTGTTTTCCACCTCACCCAAGGGGAGCGGAGGCGTTGCTGCGGCGTGGGTGGGATGGGAGCAAAGAGCAAAGTCCCCGGAGAAAGCGGCCGCAGGAAAAGTGCCAGGAGCAGGGGCAGGAGGAGGCGGGAGGTACTTACAGGCTGCGAGCCATGGCTGTCATCTTCCCGCCGGGGCTGCCCTTCCCTGGGCTTTCCATCGCTTCCTCTTGGCAGGCTCTGCAAGGAGAGGGCGCAGGGGTCCGTGAGCTCCCCCCAAACACGGATTCACGCCCCAAAGCCGCCCCGTCCCCACCCGGTGTCGCCTCCCGGCCCTGGGGATGGAAAAGTTCAGGGGAGGCGAGTCCAGGCAGTGTGCTGGTGTGGGGACAGAGCTGTCCCTTGTGCCCCAGCTCTGCCCTCCTCACTGCCCTGCAAATCAGCCGGAATCAATGCACGGAGCACACACAGACCTGTCCCCTGCTCTGAGTGACAGCCTCCCCTCAGCCCTCAGCCCCAGCGAGGCTCCCCCAGCTCCCACCCCCTCTCCAAGCGCCTCACCCTCGGCCTAAGAGCTTTCCCTGTGACGCCCCCGGGCAGTGCCCGGCTCCGGGGGCGGCCAGCGGGACACCGAGCCCCCTGCCATGGTGGCTGTGGCCAGGGCTCCGCAGCGAGGCAGGGCACGGCGCTGTCCCTCCTTCCCCGTCACTGCATCCTGCTCACGTCAGGAGCAGAGTCCAGCCTGGGATTTGCTCCTGGCGAAGCCAACAGAGTCCTGGCTCCCGGTGGGGAGCGGGCTCCAGGCACCCGTGGATCCACCCGTGGATTCAGCAGGAAGAGCAGCAAAGGTCACCCTTCCTTTTCCCTGCTCTGAAAATCCCAAATCCTGCAGGTTTGCTTCCTGGATGAAAGCACCCCACGGGCCCCCCAGCCCCATCAGCAGGCAGCTCCGAAAATAAATCGCATTTACGGGCTCAGGATCCAGCTGGAGCCGGGAGAAACCTTCAACCAGAACCTTGCAAAAAATGGCAAAACCCAACCTCGACGGGGGAACAGCGGGGACAAAAGGACACCTTGGGATGTGCCGCCACACCGGTGGGGAGCAGAGCCCGGGAAACAGCCGATACCGGGAGGCAAGGGCTAAAACAAGCGAAAAAATGAATATTTTTGCACCTTCCATCCCCTGCCCTGCCAAAGCAGCAGGGGCTGTCTGCGAGCCAGGACTTTGGGGGGCTCTGGAAATTCCCGACATGCAGGAATTCTCTGCCCCAGCCGGATCCCATCTCCCCGGCCTGGAATCAGCCAGCTGACAGCTCACCCTGCCATCAATACTGCTGCAGAACTCCGCGGATTCATCGCTCAGCTTATAAATATTTAAACCCAGAAGGAGCCGGGCGCTGCTGGAGAACGCAGCTCCTCACACACAGCGCCCAGCATCCCTCCGCCCCAGCGCCGAGCTGATGGACATTTGGGGCCCTCCAGACGGATCTTTCTGCATCTAAAAACCAGCTCAGGGCGTAACTCAAGGTCCTGATCCGCCCCGTGGAGGATTCCAGCTGGGTTTATGTTGGATTTACCACCCCGAGGGGCACAGAAAGCGCGGCTGGGGCGGAATCGCTTCCAGCTGCCTGCTTCCCACACCCCAGGCGGGTTTTGGGGTGCAAGGCCGGCCCCACAGCCTGGGCAAAGCTGCAGCTGCAGCCTGGAGCACCGACAGGCTCCCGCCGGCAGGATTTCACAGTTTCAATCCAGCACCAAGAGCTGCCGACGCCTCGTGAAAAAACTGTGAAAAGCTTCTATTTTTGGGGAAAGTTCCTCTTGTAACGGCGCGTCCTGTGGCTTCTCTGTTTCCCTTTTTCTCCTGGTTTCTCTCGCTAGGGAGAGCAGAGCAGAGAAGAGGAGGATAATGTCGCCAGCCAGCCTGGGATTTTCGTCGGGAAGGGAAAATAACCTTCCAAAGCCACCCCCAGCCAAGGAATTCCTTCTCATGCCGCTCCTGGGTGGGGGCCTGAGGGGAGAAGGGAGAAAGTGGGACCAACCCTCAGAGCTTTAGGGGGGCTTGGATAATTCCTAACGAGGGGGGGAAAAAAAAAATGCTGGTTTAGACCTTTCCCTCCAGTGTCCAGATCTTTCCTGGACTCTCCTCTCTGGTCTGCTCCCAAGCGATGTGGTGGCACCCATCGTGCCTTTGCCTCCACTCTTCCCCCATTAAAAGTAATAATTTTTTTTTTTAAAAAAAGTGATTAAAACATCAAAGAATCAGCAGTCTGTCTCCAAGCAACTGTCTCCGAGCAGGGATGGAGAGCAGAGGAGGAGAAGCAGCGGCGCTGAGTGAGGAGAAAACTTCTGGGGGTCCCACAGAGGGCAGGGAACGGCAGGAAAAGAGGGACGCGGGCTGGGAGCGTTGGCTCGCAGGCACCGGGAGCAGGCAGAGGAGCCCCGGGGCAGGAGGATTTCCCTCTCTCCTCACCCCGGCCCGCGGCCTCGCCTCTGCCCTGGCTGGTGAAACAGCTCCCGGCTCCGCAGAGCCGTTTCCAACCCCGGGGGCGAAGGAAGCGGGGCCCCGCTCGGGCAGGAGGTGACGCCGGCGCTCGGTGGCAGCGTGGCAGTGCCAGGATCCGCCAGGACCGAGGCAGGAGCAGCTCCCGGGGTTGATCCTCGCTGCTTCTGGAAAAGTCTCGGTGTCTCCTGGCTCGTGGCTCTGCCCGAGCAGCCTCCTCCGAGCCCTGAGGGTCACCAAGGCACGATTCTCCACAGCTCCAAAGGGGTCGTGAAGGGAGCGAGGAGCTGCGAATGCATCTCCCTTGGGCGCTGGGGAAACCCTCGGGGCCTCTCGGAGCTGATCTAGGTGGGGGGATCCAGCTCTTCTCCCGCACGATTCCCGCATTTCCAAACCCTCAGAGCCTTTGCATTGCCCCACAAGCTCCCGGCGGAGAAACCCTGGGCGAGCCCGTGCCCGTTCCCCCTGGCCGGGGGATGATTTGGGCCGGGTGCGGTTACCTGAGCGCAGCGACCCCGCTCTGACCCGCGGCTCTTCCCTCCGCTCCAGCAGCGCCTTCCCTTTCCAGGTGCGAACTGGCCCGGACAGGCGGGACCCATTTTTATACGCTGGCCCATGTGATCCAAACAAATGCCCTAGGGATGAGTTTTTGCACTGACACAACTCGAGCGAGGGGCCGGGATTAAAAAAAAAAAAAACCTGTTGGACCACAATCCCAGCTCAACCGACAGGAATTTTCCACTCGGAGCCGTCCAGGCTGGCTCTGGGTGCGCCGGCACGCTCCGGGGCCCCGCGTCTCCCTGCTTCCCCCACCAGCCGCCACAAAAAAAAAAAAAAAATATAAAATCCCATTTCCCTGCACTTCCCAAGACTTTTCAGGCTCGTTCCTAAAAGTTTTCTCTGCTGCAGATGGAGAAAACGAACGATGGAGGAAGGGATGGACGGGAAGTGTGAAGGAATTCGTTTGAGGCAGCGGTTGCATCTAAAATCTGCATTTTTTTAATTTTAGTTTTTCCCATTATCTGTGAAAATAATGATAATGATATAATAATAATAAACACAGCAGAAGATGCTGCCAAGGTGAGAAATGGGGAGAATCCTCTGCTCCTGGAAGAGGAAACTCCCTGCAGCCTCCAGGCCTGAGAAGGTCGGGAGGTGATTTTGGGAGCTGTCCTGCCACCGGGACGCTCCTCGGGGAAGGAAAGCAGATCCCGGGTGATTCCCGGCGACCGCAAATGCCCGGGCTGGCGATCGGAAAGGAGACGACGAGCTCCGGCACGGGTGAGTCAATGGGAACCGGTGGAAAAGGCACGGGCGTGACTCAGGGGTGACTCCGTGGGAAAGGAGGGATGCGATGGGATAATGGGGCAGGAGGAGCCCCTCGGGCGCGCGATGCTCCTGCTCCCCTCGGAGCAGCGCCGCTGGAGCCCATCCCGCTGGATTCCCCGGGAGCAGGAACGTGCAGCTCGGCACACAGCGGGCTCTGCCTCCCCTCCGGGCCCTCAGCACCTCCGCGATGCTCCGTCCTCCCTGCGGGCACAGCTCCCGCCTCCCTCCCTCCCTCCCTCCCTCCCTCCCCAAGGGAATTTTTTTTTTCCAGCCCGATTTGGTGGTGGGCATTAAAACGCGCCTGGATTTGTCGGGGGGCGGAGAAAGGGAGATTCTCCACACCCCGGGGCAAGGGAGGGCTGGAGCATCTGAGAATGGTCCTAATCTCGCCCGAATTGTTCCAAAACGATGGCCCCGAGGGGGAATCTCAGCCCTGCACAGCTCCGACCTGCGCTGGGATTGGGGATAGCTGGAAAAGGGGGGGCCTGGCTCTGCTGGGGACCCCAGGCTGTTTTCGGTCGTTTGGCAGCTGTGGGGTTTTCTTTGGGGTGTAAAGGCAGCGGGTCTGTGACCCTATAACAGGGGAGATTTTGGGGTCCCCGTCAGAGCCAGTGTGCCAAAGGGCTGCTAAAAAAAAAACCAGCAAAAGAACACCCGGGCAGGGGAGAAGCTGGGAAATGCCCTGGAAAAGATGCTCGTGCTGAGGGGTTTTCCCGAAATATGAGAAGCGCCCTCACTTCCTTCCAGCCCCAAACTGGTTTTTGGGGGATGGCGAGGGGGGGTCGGGGTTTCCCAGGAAAGCAGCACCGCGGGGGCTCAGCTGTGAGCTCGTTAAAGCTCTACCTGCCCCTGCCGCGAACCCGTTAAAGCCATTTAGGGGAGGGTTAAGCCAGCTCGGTGTGACTCGGGAGCCTCTTGATGCAAAGGTTAATCCGGTCTAAGTGCATCAACATCGGGGATTTGGACCAATTTAACTGTTCCAGCTCCAGGTTTTCCCTGGAGGATTTAGGGGAGGGTCCAGCCTTGTGCCTCACTTCATCCCAGGCTGCGGGAGAGCTTTGGGGAGCGGGAGAAAAACCAGGAAGAGCCTCGTGCGGGCTGAATCCCAAATTCTGCTATTGGATTTCCAGCCCGGCCAGGGTTCCCCGCGGGTCGCGGTGCCCCGCTGGCCCAGGGTGGGCGCCGGGAGCCTCCCGGTCCGTCCCAGCTCGTGGGAGCAGGCTCGGGGCTCACCCCGAGCTGAGTCAGAGCAGAGGATGCTCCTTCCTCCTCCTCATCCCGCTGCCCCAGGGCTTTCCCACGAGCCTCATCCAGCCGGGCCGTGGGACCTGGAAGAGGTGTTTGTTTATGTTGTTATTTTTGCTGTCATCCCTGAAGGGCTGTAATCACAATTAAGCGGCACGGGGCAGGGATTCATCATCTCCTTTTCCAAGGCCGCGGCGCTCGGGAGAGTGGGAGGGGAAGAAGGGGAAAAGTGGGAACGCTTCCATCGCCCACACAGCGTGGCCGGGGAGCGCGGCGAGGTCGGCGGAGCTCGCAGCCGAGGGTTTCTCAACGCTCTCCCCCCACGCTGCTGTCGCGTGTCGGTGCCGCAGCAATTCCCGGTGATTTTTTTTCCCCCTCCCCTCTCTCCAGGAGCCGGGGAGCGCTGAGCGCAGGAATTCCAGCCGGGAATTCCAGCCGGGAATTCCCAGGGGCGCTCGGCAGCTCCTGGCTTTGTGGATGGAGGGATGGGAGCGGGATTGGATCGGGGGGGCACCCGGAGAGGAGCGGGCACCGCGGGCATCGCGGAGCCGGCGCCGGAGGAGGAGCGGCTCCCGCAGCGCCCTGCGCTGCCTTGTGACGGCCAAACAAGCCCAGTAGCGGCCGGGTGAAAACATCGCTCCCGAAATAGAAACCCTTCCCCAGGAGAGCGCCGCAGCTCCGGCGGGAGCGGTCACAAGGCGCCGGCCGTGCCAGGTGTGCCCGTGCGGGGCTGCGCATCCCGCTGCCACCTCCCGCCTGGCCCCGGGGTCACCTCCCACCCGTCCCCAAGGTCATCTCCCCCGGCCTGCGGCTCCCCCCGGCTGTGCCGGAGTTCAGGGATTTGGCAGTGCCCCGGGATTTGGGATTTGGGTCGCATCCCCCCCCCCCCCAAAAAACGCTTTGATCCCGAGGGCGCTGCAGGAGGTGGGGTTGGGAGAATTCCTGCTCGCGCTGATGGAGCCGAGGTCTGGGATGGGAAGGGGATGGAAGGAGAGGGAAGGGGGCGGCTCTGGGGGTGCTGCAAGGCTCGGGGGGGTTCGCTCAGCTTTTCCCTGGAAAATGTGGGATATTCCTCCTCTCCCCAGTGTACCCAGCTGAGTCTCGGGGACCGGGGGTGGCGCCAGGGAAGGGTTTTTCGGGGGTCGCAGCAGCCCCGGGGCCGCTCTGCTGCCGGGTTTGTGCAGCGCTGCCGGCTCCAAAGGCCAGAAATCATCTCGGATCCTTTCCCTGATCCCGCAGAAATTCCCGCTGGGAGGCTGCTGTGGGTCCAACCCCCCCTTTTCCCAGGCTCTGAACTCGTGACCTTCCCAGCGCTGCCGGTGACGGGGTTTAATCCAGCTCGGCCAGGAAAACGGGCCGGGAGGGGCGGAGGTATAAAGGGAAAAGCCAGAAATCCTTCCCTGCTAATCTCGGGGGATCTGCGTTCGGTGCTCAAAGCTCTGCTGCTCCAGGAGGGGTTTGGGGTGACAAATTCAAACCCCCTCACCGCAGATTTTGTCCCAGCGCCTCATTAACGCTGGATAAACCCAAAAATCCTTCGACTCGTGCCCTTTACGATGCGGGGTCTTCAACCCCTGACCCCAACTCGGCTCTGGACAGAGCCAGGGGAACTCCCCGACCCCACAAATCTGTCACATCCCTTAAATCCACTTTAAAACACCCGCAAGGAGCAGAGCCAGCCCAGCGAATCGCTTCAGATGCAAATTCACTGCCGCTCCGGGGCCGAGCGGGGTTTTTGATTCACAAACCTCTCGCCCAGGGGCTCGGCCGGCGCAAGGTGAAGGCGACCTTGGGGTTGTAGGGTTGGAGCGGGGCCGGGGCAGGAGGGGAAGGCGGGGAGAAACCCGCGGAGAAACCCGCGGAGAAACCCGCGGAGAAACCCGCGGAGAAGGGAGATGGGGGCGCAGCCCGAGGCGCGGAGCGGGGACGGAGGACGTGGGGGTTGTTTCCTTTTCTGATGGCTGCGGAATTAAAAACGGGCTTCCTGCAAGGTGAAAATCGAGGGAATTCCCCCGGCCGCCGCGGCTCCGCCAAGAGCTGGGCTTTGTGCTGCCTCGCTGCTTGGTATCAGCAGTGTAAATATATAATTTTTTAGCGATTTTTCAGCCTGTAGGTGTTGGGGTTTTGTTGTTTTTTGGGGTTTTTTTTTTGTGTGTGTGTGTTTGTTTTTTTTCTTTTAGTTGCTCGTGTGTTTTGCTCGCTGCACTCCGGGGGAAACTGAGGTAGGGAGGGAATATTCGGATTTCTTCCCGAATCAGAGGGAAACGCTGGAATGTCGAAGGAAGGGCTGATGCTCGTGGGTCTTGTTGGTCGTGCCAGGGGCGTTTTTATCGCTCAGAAATACTTTTACTGGTGAAAATCAGGGCAAATCCTCGTTTCCCAGAGCTCCGGCTCGCTGGTGAGGAAGGGTCTGAGCTTTTAGCGGCTAAAAATTTTGTCCAGCCTGAAACTGGGAGGGAAAAAAAAAAAAAATAAATCCCAGCACCGGGGCACGATGTCACCTCCCTGTCCCCGCAGTCATTCACACCTGGGGACAGCTGAGGCCACAACGAAATGGGAGTGAGAGCAAGCTGAAAATTCCAGAAAAAAAAAAGGGGCAAAACGTCCATTTTTAACGGAGCAGGAGGAGGATGAATGAAGCCCCGAGGTGGGCGCTGGTTCATCTCCATTTCACATCAACAGGAAGCCGGCTCCGGGCAGGGAGAGGAGGGGGAAAGCTCCAAACAATGGAAGTGAAAAACAAGATTTTAATGAACATTTCGAGTGAAACTCTGCTGGGGAAGTGACGGCTCGGCGTCAAATAAACAAAGAGCTGGAGGCTTGGCGTGTGGGTGCTCTGAGAGCTCCCCGCTCTCAGCTGACGGTCACGGGGAGCCACGGAAATTTTCTATTTTTCGCCTCAGCTGGATCCTAAAACTCCCCTGAAGAATATTTCGGCCCCTTGGCAGCCACGGGTGGGATCTGCTTGGGGGTTTTTTTTGCCTCCTCTGCCCCTTCCTTTCCCTCTCAAAGCCCCATTCGTGGCCCCGCGGTGGAACTGGGCTGGAAGCTGGGCTGATTTGGCTTTCACAGGTGCTTTGTTGCTGTTAAAACAAGCCCCAGACTTCTCCCTCCCTTCCTCTGCCTTTCATTAAGAGCTTTTTAATCTCTGATCAGAACAGGAAAATTATTTCCTCACCTGCCTCTTGGTCCTGCCGGCTCTGGGAGGGTTTTTTTCAGCAGCTTCAGGAGCCGTTTGCTGGGGATCCGAATGCAAAATGCATTTATTTTATTTTATTTTATTTTATTTTATTTTATTTTATTTTATTTTATTTTATTTTATTTTTTATTTTATTTTATTTTATTTTATTTTTGTGTCTCTATTTAAATATCTGCCCCCAAACGAACAGATGTTGGGAGTTCTGCAGCAATTTTATTGCATCCTTCCCCTCATTTGATTAATTAAATGAATCTCGTGCTGGCTGCTGCTTTGAAAGCTTTATTTTATTTCCAGAATCTTAGGAAATAGCCCTCATGGAAGCTGGGAGAGCTGAGGGGTTTTAAATAGGTTTTCAATCTTTTTTTTTTTTTCACCCCCCCAAAAAAGTGAAAATTTTGAAGCTCGGGGCAGCATTTCTTTATTTCTCATCCCACCCTGGAGCGTGGGGTGGGAATTCCTGGGTTTCCCTCTGCTCTGAACATCACACCCAGCAGGTTCCAGAGGTTTCCCGGCTGGAAAAACGAGATTCCTGCAGTTCTGCGGGGCTTAGTCAGGACAGGGAACCTGGGAACACCCTGGGGTGGCCGGGACAGGAGCTGGGCTCGGGTCAGGACCTGGCCTGACACCACCAGCTGCCTTTTCCCACAGCAGCATCCTGCTCCAGGGGGAAAACTGCTGCCCGTGGCCTCTCCTGGGGTTTATTTTCTGCTTCTCCCCGGCCAGGAGAGCTCCAGGCACAGGCAGGAGGAGGAGAAGGAGGGTGCTGGTGGAAATCACCCATCCCTGGGGTGGATTTCCCAGGAATGTGGCTGGGATAGAAAAGCCAGAGGCTCTGGGGTCACCTGGGCAGGGTTTAAAAACCTGGCCTGGGTTTGAAAATCTCATCTGAGTTTAGAAGGCTGGCCTGGGTTTAAAAACTTGGTCTAGGTTTGGAAACCTGGCCTGGGTTTGGAAGCCTGGCCTGGATTTAAAAACCCGGTCTAGGTTTAAAAATATGATCTGGGTTTGGAAGCCCAGTCTGGATTTAAAAACCTGGCCTGGGTTTGGAAGGCTGGCCTGGGTTTAAGAGCCTGGCCTGGGTTTAAAAGCCTCATTTGAGTTTGGAAGCCCAGCCTGGATTTAAAAACCTGGCCTGGGTTTGGAAGCTCAGCCTGGGTTTAAAAGCCTGGCCTGGGTTTAAAAGCCTCATTTGAATTTGGAAGCTCAGCCTGGGTTTGGAAGCCTGGCCTGGATTTAAAAACCTGGTCTGGGTTTGGAAGGCTGGCCTGGGTTTAAGAACACGACCTGGGTTTAAAAGCCTCATTTGAATTTGGAAGCCCAGCCTGGGTTTGGAAGCCTGGCCTGGATTTAAAAACCTGGTCTAGGTTTAAAAACATGATCTGGGTTTGGAAGCCCAGCCTGGATTTAAAAACCTGGTCTGGGTTTGGAAGGCCGGCCTGGGTTTAAGAACACGACCTGGGTTTAAAAACCTGATCTAGGTTTGGAAGCCCGGCCTGGGTTTAAAAACCCGGCCTGGGTTTAAAACCACAGGGATTTTAAAGTATTCCAGTGGTTTCCTGCCCCTCATCACACGGCAGCGGCTGCCCGGCCCTGGCAGCGCTTTCCCCTGGATTTTTTACTCCTGGTAGAAACTGCACAAGTTTCCTGCTGCCCTTTAAACTCCTGAGTGGAGGAAATAAAACCTTTGTAAAAACAAAAAGCAAAGGGTATAAAATACTTGTTGTTGGCTTTTTTGTTTGTTTGGGGTATTTTTGGAGGAAGCCGTGATTCATCTTCCACGGGCTGCTGTAAAATCGTTGCTCCCTTGAGTTTTGCTTCCTGAGCATCCCTGGGAGATTCCCCCTGCACCTTTTCCATTGGAAAACCCTTCTGGGATTTGTGGGATCTCCCAGGTGGAAGGGGCTGGGTTTGGCTCTGCAAAGGGCTTTGAAAAAAAACCCCAAATCCCTGTTCTGAGTTCATCCCGTTTTGGGGTCTTGGTGCTGTTTGGGGAACACCTGCAAAGGGATCACCCCCAAAAAAGGGGCTGAGGAGGATCCTGAGCCACACCTGGGACCACAGGTGCTGGGAGAGCTGGGAATGTTCCCCTGGAGCAGGGAGAGGCTCCAGGGAGAGCTCAGAGACAATTCCAGGGCCCAAAGGGGCTCCAGGAGAGCTGGAGAGGGGCTGGGGACAAGGGACGGAGGGACAGGACACAGGGAATGGATCCCACTGGGAAAGGGGAGATTGGGGTGGGATTTTGGGAAGGAATTCCTGCCTGGGCTGGAATTCCCAGATTTGCTGTGGCTGCCCCTGGATCCCTGGCAGTGCCCAAGGCCAGGCTGGGATAACCTGGGACAGTGGGAGCTGTCCCTGCCATGGCAGGGGTGGCACCGGGTGAATTTTAGGGTCCCTCCCAATCCATCCCATGATTCCAGAATTCCCTGGAGAGGGACTGGGGGCAAGGAATGGAGGGACAGGACACAGGGAATGGCTTCCCACTGCCACAGGGCAGGGATGGATGGGAGATAAGGAAGGGATTCCTGGCTGGGCTGGAATTCCCAGAGGAGCTGTGGCTGCCCCTGGATCCCTGGCAGTGCCCAAGGCCAGGTTGGGATAACCTGGGGCAGCGGGAGGTGATTCCCTGCCATGGCACGGGTGGCTCTGGATGTGATTTCATCCCCTCCCAACCCATTCCACGTTTTACCAGGAGCTCCCCGTCCTCTCCCGGTGTCCAAACTCCTGCCCTGCCTCTTCCAGCCACATCCCCGTTTCTCCAAGGAAATTCCTGCCTTTCTCACCATTCCCTGACCACATTCCCGGGCATTTTCCTCTGCTCAACAGCTTCGCCCTGCGCTGGGGACCCCGAATTTTCAACAGCCCGTGACACCGTGAGGGCGCACACCCCGCTCGGGGCGCTCCTGACTCAGGCAGCCCGGCATTCCTGGGAAAAGCCTGACTCACGTGAGCCCATTTGCCGGCTCAGGGCTCTTAATTACGGGCCGTGCCCATCTCGGCGGCGTGGGAGCCGGAGCCATTAAGCCCCTAAAAGCTCCCGATCATTCCCAATCCATTAATGTTTCTAATTAGTTCAAGCCCGCCGCCTCTTTCTCTCGCCGGGCTCGCTCGCGTTCCTCCGAGCGCGCAGCCACGGCTCCATTATATAATGATCCCCTCTGCTGCCGTAATCCCCGTTCCCAACTCACACTGGGCTCTTTTTTTTATTTTTTTTTTTTAATTTAAATCATTATTTCATTTCGTTTCTCCCACCCTTGCCTCCCCGGAGCCGATTACCCCCGGCTCCTCATCCCCGGCGATGTCGGGCAAATCCAAGTTGGGCTCGCCTGGTTCCTAATTAACGCGAGCAGCTCCAGGTGCTGCCGCGGGGGTTGGGGCCGGGCTGGGCAGGACCCGGGGCCGGTTTTTGGGTCGGTTGAGGGCGGTTGTGGTGGGGCGGGTTAAAAAGCCGTTGAAGCAGATTTCGAGCAGCCCGGGGCGCTCCGAATACTTCCCTCGAGGGGTTTGACTTCCATTCCCGGTCCCGCTGTCCCTCTCCTTCCAAGGAAACCATCTCCACGGCAACCTCAAACCTCCGGGCTGTGCCTCGGAGCTGCTCCGCCGTGCCCAGGACCTCGGTGAGTGGCTCGGCCCCGGTGGCCTCACCCCGCCTGCCGTGGTGGCCCCGTGGCTACCGGCAGGTGAGGAGGTGAGGGCTGGGCTCGGCAGGAGGGTGGGGAGCCCCAACCGACCCCGCGTCCCCCTCGAGGTTTTGCGTGGTGGGGAAAATGGGGCGGCCGGAGTTGTCCCCGCTGGAGGGGGTGGCTGGGTCGGGGTGATGTCCCCTGGCTTGGGGACGTGCCCTTGGGCACGGTCTTGGAGTCACAGCCGCTCCTGATCCCGGTTTTCCCGTCGTGTTTGGGAGAGCAGCACGTGGGGATGGGGACTCGGTCCCCTCTTGGAGCTGGGTTTGGAGCGTGGTGTCCCCAGGATCGCTGTGGTGTCACCACGTGGGCACAATTCCCTGTGCCACATGGAGAGGGACGAAGCAGCAGCCTGGTGGAAAGGATCCTCTGAGCTGTGGGGTCATCTTGGGGTTTCCTGGCAGAGGGGAGCAGCAGGACACAAAATCTGGGATAAATGGGATTAAAGCGGTGCAGCTGGAGGAGGAAATGCTGGGTGATTGGGACAGGGACATGTCCTGGTGTCCTGGCTGTGCCCTTGGAGATGGTCTTGGATTGACCACAGCCACTCCTAATCCCAATTTTCCATTGTGTTTGGGAGAGCAGCACGTGGGGATGGGCACTCTGTCCCCTCTTGGAGCTGGGTTTGGAGCGTGGTGTCACCAGGATCGCTGTGGTGTCACCACGTGGGCACAATTCCTGGTGTCACGCGTAGGAGGACGAAGCAGCAGCCTGGTGGAAAGGATCCTCTGAGCTGTGGGGTCATCTTGGGGTTTCCTGGCAGAGGGGAGCAGCAGGACACAAAATCTGGGATAAATGGGATTAAAGCGGTGCAGCTGCAGGAGGAAATGCTGGGCGAGGATTGGGGCGCTCTGCCCGGAGCTGGTTTGGGCTGGGAGCTGAACTGGTCAGCGATGGGGACAGCCGGGTCCCGGTGGCGCTGACCCTCGCTGTCCCCTCGTCCCCAGGGCAGGATGAAGCTGCTGGTGACCGTGCTGGTGACGCTCATCCCGCTCCTCCCCAGCGCCTGGGGCAGCGAGGCCTCGCGGACCTGCATCTTCCAGACCCTCAGCAAGCCCGACCACGAATTCTGCAGGTGAGGGACGCTGCCCGGCCCCTGTGCCCGCCTGGCCTGTCCCTTTGTGTCCCCTGGCCATTCCCTTTGTGTCCCCTGGTCACTTCTTTTGTGTCCCCTGCCCAGCCTGACCTCTGTCCCCAGCCTGGTCACTTCTTTTGTGTGCCCAGCCTGGCCTTTGTCCCCATCCTGCCCATTCCCTTTGTGTCCCCATCCTGCCCATTCCCTTTGCGTCCCCTGCCCATTCCCTTTGTGTCACCTCCCAGCACACTTCGCTCCATTGTCCCCATGGCCAGGGCTGTAAATATCGCCCGTTTCCCCCCTTTTCCCGGGAATCCGTGCTGTCCCTGTGCACTTGGAGTTGTTCCCCAGCTGTGCAGAGGCTTTGGAAGCGACTTTTGCAGCGTCGGGGATGACGGGATTTTCCCGTGGAAAACTTCCGAGGCTGCTTTTCCATGGAATCCTGGAATGGTTTGGGGCCCTAAAACCCGTCCAGTTCCAACCCCAACACCTCCCACTGTCCCAGGGTGCCCCAGCCTGGCCTTGGACACTGCCAGGGATCCAGGGGCAGCCGCAGCTCCTCTGGGAATTCCATCCCAGGCTGGAATCACGTCCCAAAATCTGCTGAAGAACGTTTAAATCCCACCCAGTTCCAACACCTCCCACTGTCCCAGGCTGCTCCAGCCTGGCCTTGGACGCTCCCAGGGATCCAGGGGCAGCCACAGCTCCTCTGGGAATTCCATCCCAGGCTGGAATCCCATCCCAAAATCTGCCGAAGAACGTTTAAATCCCACCCAGTTCCAACCCCAACACCTCCCACCACCCCAGGGTGCCCCAGCCCGGCCTTGGACACTCCCAGGGATCCAGGGGCAGCCGCAGCTCCTCTGGGAATTCCAGCCCAGGCTGGAATCACGTCCCAAAATCTACCGAAGAACGTTTAAATCCCACCCAGTTCCAACACCTCCCACCACCCCAGGGTGCCCCAGCCTGGCCTTGGACACTGCCAGGGATCCAGGGGCAGCCGCAGCTCCTCTGGGAATTCCAGCCCAGGCTGGAATCCCATCCCAAAACCCGCCCAAGAGCGTTCAAATCCCGTCCTCTCCCAGTGAGAGCCCCCAGAGCCCGAGCTTCCCTCACCCCATCCCCTCCTCCGGGGCCTCACTCCTCTCCCTCTCCCGTTCTTCCAGAGGGGGATTGGAAGTCATCTACCCCGAGGTGGGCGACGTCAGCTGCTCCTACATCCCCAAGTGCCACGGCTTCCGCCAGAAGCTGAGCGGGGAGTGGGGCCAGCCCCGCGTCCGCTACCCCCACGCCAAGAAGGTGAGACCCCGCTCCGGCTTCTCCCGGCCTCAGGGTGCCCTTGGGAATGGTTCATTTCCCACTTTTCCCAGTTAATTCAGGGCTTTGGGCGGAAGCTGAGCTGTGGGTATAGGGAATTGCCGTTTTTTGGTGATTTTTTTTGCAGTTTATTTTTATTTTTTTTATATTTTTTTTCCCCCTACGCTGCGGCCATTGAAGCAGCTTTTCTCACATTCAGACTTTTTTTATTTTTTTTAACTGCACTGAAGCCACTTTTATTTTTTTAAATATTTTTATATTTTTATTTCTGCTTTTTAATTTTGAAATTGATAATTTTTATTTTTTTATATATATTTGGGGGTTTTTATATTTGTTTCTTTATATATTTGGGGGTTTTATATATTTTTGAATATATTTGGGGTTTTTATATTTGTTTTAAATCTTTTTTTATACTTTTTTTTTAAAAAATTAACTTGTATATTTATATACATATATATCTTTTTTTTTTTTTTTCCCTCTGGTCACTTACTAAGTATTTTTTTCTCTACACCGCATCCTCTTTACAGCTATTTCAGCCACGCTCCACTCATTTAATAAATTGTTTTCCCCATATCCCCACATTTCAATTTAGAATATTTGCTGCAATTTAACCATTATTTCCCCTATAAATGCAGCCGTTTGTAATTTTCCCTCTGTTAACTTTGAAAACAATTCATTAAATTTTCAATAAACTGTGACCATTTAAGTGGCCAGAAGGTAGCAAAGAAATTAAATTATTTTCTCCGCTACACGTGGCCACTTAATCATTTAAATTTTTTCCTATTTGTGGCCTCCTAATGATTTAATTTTATGCTCCACCGTGGCTACTTTTAAAAAAAAAGGACTTAAATGGCCACAATGTAAGAAAAACAGGAATTAAGTGGTTGCACATAGAGAAAACTTTAATTAATTTTATTTCTATGTTCTGGCCGTGGAATATTTGTATTTTTTGGCCGTTCCAATTTTGTTTCCTCTACTTTGGCCGCTTAATTTTTTGGTGTATCCTGACCACTGGATTTTTTTTTTTTTTTTTCATTCCGTGTCGACCGTTCCACTTTTTTTTGCCACAACTCAGCCAAAAAAAAAAAAAAAAAGAAAAATCAATTTAAAGATTTCCACGGTGTCACCGAGACGCACAAAGCAGACAAGAGGTTTTGCAGAGCAGAGGTTCCTCCGATCCGGCTCAAAAGCTGAATCCAGGCGGAGAGAGAACCTCCTTGTTTTATTTCTTACTTTTTATACATTTGTGGGTCCAGCAGAAGATTGGCTTCTGGGGTTTTTCACCCCTCAGCCAAGTGGCTAAAGCAACTGTCAGTTACAATTGTTTTCAAGTTAGAAATACGCAAACAAAGGACAGAGAATGAAAAACAAAGGATTTGTTTATGTTACATCACTGGGAAAAGTTAGAAAACTGCTCCTAATATTCTACAGTAACTAAAAAGATCTGACTCCATTTATAAAAATCAAAAAGCTATAAAAAACCCTAAAAACCCAAGGTAACACCACGGGGGAAATTTTTTATATATTTTTTAGTCAACTTTTCAAAGGCATCCCAACCTCGGGCCGGGCTCTGGGATTCTGCTGTGGGGTTGGCGACGATGGAAGTTTGGGGTTGGCGACGATGGAAGTTTGGGGTTGGCGACGATGGAAGTTTGGGGTTGGCGACGATGGAAGTTTGGGGTTGGCGACGATGGAAGTTTGGGGTTGGCGACGATGGAAGTTTGGGGTTGGCGACGATGGAGTTTGGGGTTGGCGACGATGGAAGTTTGGGGTTGGCGACGATGGAGTTTGGGGTTGGCGCTGATGAAAGTTTGGGGTTGGCGCTGATGGAATTTGGGGTTGGCGACGATGGAGTTTGGGGTTGGCGGTGATGGAGTTTGGGGTTGGCGGTGATGGAAGTTTGGGGTTGGCGGTGATGAAAGTTTGGGGTTGGCGATGATGGAGTTTGGGGTTGGCGATGGTGGAGTTTGGGGTTGGCTGTGATGGAGTTTGGGGTTGGCTGTGATGGAGTTTGGGGTTGGCGATGATGGAATTTGGGTCTCGAGATGGAATTTGGGATGGATGAAATCCCGGCGCTGCTGTTCCCACCTGTCACCACCGGGTGGCAGCATTGAACTGCCCGAGCTCCAGCGCCGCCGGGACCGGGAGGGACCGGGAGGGACTGGAAGGGACTGGGAGGGACCGGGAGGGACCGGGAGGGACTGGGAGCAACTGGGAGGGACTGGGAGGGACCGGGAGGGACCGGGAGCAACTGGGAGGGACTGGGAGTGCTGGGGGTGACACGAGGTGGGCACAACAAATGCGGTGACTTTGGGGGATTTTTTGGGGGGAACGCCTTGCGCCGTGCTCCCAAAGCTGTCCCATGGTGCGACATCCTCTCGTAGCGTCCCCAAATCCCGGTGAAATCACCCCAAAAACGGCGCCCTGTCCCAATAATTTCTGTAATTCCCATGGCCAGCTCCAGGCCTGGGAGCTGATAAGGGAGAAGTCAGCTCAGAGCGTGAATAATCCGTTTTTCTGGCTCTTCCTCTCCCGTCTGAGAAGTCTCTTCCACTCCGTGGATCACATGGTTGGAAGGAGAACTTTTCCTTAAAGATGTCTGATTCTTCCCCCTCCCAAAAAAACAACAAATTTTTAAAAATCCTCCTTCCTGGCAGAGGCTGCTGTGCACAAATCCGTCATCCCCGGCTTTCCAGGAGTTTGAAGTTTCCCAGGGATGTGGGCAGTTGTTTTCCCTCTTAATTTTAGCCCTGGAAAGCGAAGCCAGGCCCGGGAGAAGGGAAGGGACTCTCGGGGGATGGAACCGCTGCCGCCGGCTGCGCGAAGGATTTTGGGGACAGGAGCCAGACCCTTTCGGGGCTGTGCATCCCAAAATCCGCAAAGAGCAGGGAAAGGGAATCCCCCCCTGCCTGAGCTGGGGGTGCGGAGGGTGGCAGCACCTGATTATTTGGGGATGGAATTCCAGCTGCGCCTCGGGGAGGGGCGGGAGGTCCCCAGGGAGCCCCTGGCACCGGGAGCGGCTCCGCTGGCACCGGGAGCGGCTCCGCTGGCGGATTTGGCACCGTTTCCTTCCGAGGCATCTTGAGCTGAGGCGGCATCTGAGGACACGGGGCCTCGCTGCTTCCCGGGCGTTGGGGTGGGTTTCTCCTCCAGCCTTTCCCAAAAATGCCTCCACACAGCTGGGAGTGTCCAAACCCGGGAAGGGGCTGGGTGACCTTAAACCCCTCACAGAGCGCTCCGAATTTCCTCAGATTTTGGGATTTTTCTAATAGGAATATGCGATTTTCTTACACCCCAGTCTCCAAGGATGCTTTGGGATAATATTTTTCCCCTCACCCTAAACTGAGTGGGAACAAGAGCTGAGGCACAAGAGTTGTTTTTATGCTTTGTATGGGGGGTTATTTCTAAACCCAGCAGATTCGATGATCCCTAATTTATTCCCAGATGAGAGCGGGGAAAAATTTGGCGAAGCGAGGAGCTCTCCGTCTCCCTGTGGTGCTCCTGTGGGATGCTCCAGCTCGGAGATCCTGGATGGGGTGGGGAGGGCTGGCTGAAGGGCTGGAGATGCTTTTTTTCCCCACCCAAATCCGTGGCAGAAGAATCTCGGGGTTTGAGGATGCAAACTTGTGTAGGAAGTGTCGGCTCTCTGCGGAACACTTTGTCTCTTCAAGAAAAACAACCACCGAAAAAGCCAAATGCGGAGTGTTTGTTTTTCTCTCTAGAAATGTTTACCGCTTTTCCCAAGGCCGGTGGGGAAATGGGAGGTTTCCCGTCCTCGTCCCAGATATTTGGGATGGGTTTGGGGTCACCTTTGTGCCTGCAGCTCCTCAGTGGACGGTTTGGGGTGGAGGAGCTGGAACTGGGGTGGGACCTTGCAAAGCTGAGCTCTGATGGCAGCAGAACCTGGCCTGGGGGACTTTAACGCGTCGTTTTCGGGTGGATTTGTGTATTTTGTGGTGTTTAAACACCGAGCTGTGGAAGCCAGCTTTATCAAACATCAATTTACTGCCCAAAAACCGCCCAAATTTGGGGCAGTTTTTAGTGCCTGTTGTGTGTGGGGGCATCTCTGTGAGCAACAGGCTCAGGGAAAGGAGCCAGGGATGCACTGCCGGGGGCAGGAGAGGATGGCTGGGATTCCTTGGAAAATCCTTTAACTGCTCTGTCCCGGTGGGCAGAGACCTGGGAATATCTGGAGATCAGCCCTGGGATGTTCGGGGTGTTCGATCCATGGGAAATTCAGCCCTGGAATGTTGTGGATTCTCCATCTATGAGAGATCATCCCTGGGATGTTCAGGATGTTTGATCCTTGGGAGATCAGCCCTGGGATGTTCAGGGTGCTTGATCCTTGGGAGATCATCCCTGGGATGTTCAGGGTGCTTGATCCTTGGGAGATCAGCCCTGGGATGTTCAGGATGTTTGATCCTTGGGAGATGAGCCCTGGGATGTTCAGGGTGCTTGATCCTTGGGAGATGAGCCCTGGGATGTTCAGGGTGTTTGATCCTTGGGAGATCATCCCTGGGATGTTCAGGGTGTTTGATCCTTGGGAGATCATCCCTGGGATGTTCAGGGTGCTTGATCCTTGGGAGATCAGCCCTGGGATTTTCAGGATGTTTGATCCTTGGGAGAGATGGTCCTGGGAACTTGAGGATGCTGAATCCATGGGATATGGGGTCCTGGGATGTTCCGACCGCAGGAGATGCAGCTCTGGGATGTTGTGGATTCTCCATCCATTTGAGATCACCCCTGGGATGTTCGGGGTGTTCATTCCACGTGAGATCATCCCTGGAACGCTCAATCCTCACTGGAAAACTCTCCTGAGCACATCCCAATCCCTTTTTGGCTCCCACCACAAGAGACCTGACCTCAAAGCCCAAAAAAAACCATCCCAGCACCCACAGCACCTTCCCCAAACCCCCAATCCAGGCGCTGCCGGGGGCCCTTTCCCAGGCCAGGGAAGCGGGAGAACATCTGGGACGACGGGAAACGCATCCTCCTCGTCCTGCCTCGATATTGCTTCGCTCAAGCAAAAATAAATTGGAAAAGAAAATTGGCCCCTGCACCAATTTGGGGCAGTTTCTCAACTGCGCAGCGCAGCAAAGGCCCCGACGGTGATGGATCGCTGCATTAACCCGAACCCGCGTGCCCTGATTCCCTTTTTATTACCACTCGTGGCGGCAGACAGAAAAACGGATTACGGCGCCGATCAAATCGATAGGAACTTTATTTACTGGCCTTTGAAAAACATATTTCTGGGCTTTATAAAAACATACGGCAGATGCCGGGGTGGGCCTTGTCTCCTCGTTAAAAAGCAATTTACCTGCGCCGGAGCCGCTACCTTTTACCTGCTGCTCCAGATTTGTTCTCATCCCAAGGTTTGACGACTTCCTTAGAGGCTTCTTTGGGCAGTGCCATCGCGGTTTTTTGGGGTGGTTTTTTTTTTTGGATATGGGAAGGAATTGGATTTTTTTTCTTTTTTTTCTGTTGACAAAATATAGAAATAAAATGGATTTTTTTTTTTTTTTTCCCTCAGGGTAGCTACCCCGAGCTCAACTTTTAAAAACTCGTTTTTGCGAGCGGCCGGTTTGCACAGCAGCTCCTTCGTGCTGCTCCGCAGCTCTCTGGGATCAAGGTTTTCCCCGCTGGAATGAGCTGGGGCTGGAAAAGATCCCCCCAGGCATGTGACCCGTGGGATGGGACCCTCAGGGGTGGCTTTGAGCTTCTCCCACCAGCTTTTTGTGCCCAAAGCTGTGTCCAGCCCCCAGGGGTGCTGCTGTGGGGCTGGAGAGGTCCTGGGAATCGGAGCTGAGCGAGGGAAGAGCAGGAGAAGGAGCTTTTCCTAAAAAATCCGCAGAAAGTCCACTCTGCTTCTTTTCCCTGAATCTTTTCTGATTCTTTCCCCCGAATTCTTTTCTGATTCTTTTCCCCGGAATTCTTTTCTGATTCTTTTCCCCGTTCTGTGAAGCTCTTGGTGGCCTGGCTGGGGACAGCTCTGATTTATAAAGGGTTTTGTGTTCCGGGGGCCGATTTCCCGTTATTTGGGCGCTCGTTTGTGTGAGGAAATCCATGGATTTGAGCAAAGGCGGGGCCGGCTCTGCCCCATCTCCTCCCGGGAAGGCGCCGCAGGGGTGGCAGGAGGGGACGTGCAGGGACCCTTTTGTGGCACTCAGGTTCCATCCAAGGCTCGCTGGAGAGGATGGTGGGAAGCAGAAGATCCCTGACAGTTTGTGTATCCCTGCTGGCTCCTGGAGCCGTCTGGAGCTGAAGGAGCCACCAGCGCGGTTTTTCTCCCTCTCCCAAATCCTGTCTGGGCTCCTCGGAAACAATGGCCCAACATTCCTCCCCGCCGCCGTCAGCCCCAGATTCCCGGGATTAGCCCAAGCCCCCGGGGATGAGCTCCTCCCTCCGGCCCCCCGGGTTGGGTTCCCATGCCCCGGCATCGCTCCTGCGGCATTCCAGCGCTTCCGAGGGGGAATGGGGCCAGGGATCCGAGCTTCCAGAGGCCTTTGGAGCGGGGTGGCCAAGCCGAGATGAATGCGCTCTGTGCAGCCTCAGCCCTGTCCTCTGCTGACCCCCGCCGCCGCTTCCAGGGAGGATTTCCTGGGGATGCGACCCCTCCGAGCCGAGCGCTGCTCCCCGTTCCCGTGGATTTTTGGAATTGCCGGTTCCCACTCGGGGAGCGGGAAGGTTTTCCCCTCGCCGGGAACGGCTGGGGCGGTTTAACAACATCACGGGGGTGGTTTCTCCCCACACCGGGCCCTGGTCCCACCGGAGGGGAGCAGCGGGCGGCTGGTGCCGCGCGCCAGGAGAGCCTCATTCCATGAGCAATCCTGGCAGGAATGTCACTTCACATCCATCTCCTGACCGCCCCGTTCCTGGACAAATATCGTTCCCCGAAGGCAGGAGGTCGGGAAGCACCTCCAGGTCATCCCCGTGCGTCGGCATCCTCCGCTCGCTCCTCGTTTTCCTCAGCAAAAAAAAAAAAAAAATAAAATGTTTGGAGCCGCCGCTGATATTTTTTTTTTTTAATTTTTTTTTTCCCTTTGATCCCTGTAAACACTATACAGTAATCAAAGTTTAAGCTGCTTTGGGTGAAATAATTGCTTAACAATCATATAAGACAAAGTGATTCAACAAATGACAATTAGGACTTGTGATCTGCGGAACAGATGCATTCAGTGTAGCATATTATAATGTGCTAATAGGAGATTGACAGCACAATAATAGGAGAGAACAGCCACTCAGCCCAGAATTCCCAACCAAATGTGAGGCTGTCCACAGAGCTCAAATCCGAGCAGGCTGTAAAACGAAGAGGTAAGAAGGCACAAGTTTCACAAAGACTCATTAGCAGGTTGGCTGTGAATTTCCAAGGAAGGGGGGAAAAATCCCTGCTGGAGGATTTACCCGCGAAAAGGAAGGAAGGAAGGGGCGGGGGTCACCCCTCAACCTCCGCGCGTCTTCGCGCCGGGGATGCGTAACCCCGACGGCACCGGGCTCCAAGAGGCCGGAGCCGCCGCGGTTCTGGGATGCCAGCCGGGTTTTGGAGCAGAGGGTGGCTCCTGTTCCCGTTCCCACTCGATGGGAAGCGTCGCTCGGCGTCGCCCGTTCCGACAGCGGGCGCCGAGGACCGAGAGGAGATTAAGGCTGATATGAGCACGGAGCTCCAGCGGGGCATTCCCGACGGGAATTGGGCGCTTGCCAAGCCTTAAATGATACTGATGGGTGACGGGGGCACCCTTTAGCCCTGTCCATGGGAATTAAGGCTGGCGCTCGCTCTTCTCCTTGGGGACGTCGAGGGACGGGGACGTCGAGGGACGGGGACGTGCGCGGGAGCGGAGCTGTCAATCCCCCGCGACCGCGGCACGTGTGGAGGCAGGAGCTGGGATCCACCCCTGAGCCCCTTTCCGCGCCCCGGGATAACGTTCCCTGTGCTCTGCCCTCTCCTCTCTCCTTCCCCAGCAGCTTTGGGGGGCAAGAGAGACGAGAGGAACTTAAATTCCCAGCTCCGGTGACGACAAGCGCGGATTTCAGCTCGCCTCGTCCTTCCCGTGCCCCGCGCACGCGTTCCCCCGGTGCGGGATTTGGCCGTGTTTTATCATTAAATAAACACGCCAGAAACGGCACCTTTTTTCTTTTTTCTTTCTTTCTTTTTTTGTGCATGGGGGAGGACGAGGAGGTTCGGTAATTAAAACTTCCATCCATCAACGCTTCCCTCCCAGAGATAATGGCGCGTGGCTCCCGCAGACGTGCGTTTTGTACGGAACGAACCGGCGGGAATCGGTGCCGGTGCGTCTGAGGGGTTGGGACGCGCCAGGAGCTGTCTGGGATTCCGGTGGAATACCCTGGGGAAGGTGCGGCGGTGCTCGGGTTGGGAATTTGTTGGGGATTCGTTGGGGATTTTGCTTTTCCTCGCAGTTTGTTGCACGGGCGAGTGCTTTGTATCGGCCTCAGTCTCACCCGCCGATCCCAGAGCTGCGGGGATGCCCCTGCCAGGTGTGCGCGGCGTGAAAAAACCACATGGACTTTACATGGATTTTATCAATTGCGGAGCCAAACCGAGTCGTAAAAACCAGATGAATACATCAAAAACAACCTGATTTTTATTTTTTTTTTCCCCCCCCACCACCTTGCCCCATCTTTGGATTTTCCCGGCGTGCCACAGACCGGCGCCGAGCGCTGGGAATTTCCGAGCCTCGAGCCGAGGTGACACCGGAGGAAAAAAGAATAAAGCCTCAGAGATCCCATCCCTCACCCCAAATCCAGGATTTATTTTTGAGGGGACCCTTGGGAAGCGCTGCCCCCACAGAGCCCGGGGCCAGGGCCCCTCTGGGTTTCGTGGGGTGATCGATGGCAGACGGAGGAGCCCCGAGGGGTCCCGTCACCCTCGTGGTGTCCCCTGACAGCCCCCGGACCCGCCTGGGCCATTTCAAAAGGGATTCACGGCGTCTGGGGCGGGCAGGAGCGCTGATAGCAGCGGGCAGGTTCCTCCCGATGCTCCCGGCACTCCAGAATTGAATTTCTGGGGTTTGCAATTGTGTTTAATTAGCAGGGAGCTGGGCACTGCTCCCCTTCGCCTTCCTCGTCTTCCTGGCATCCTCCTCCTCATCTCCCCGGCTCCTCCTGAATCCGTGGAGCTTCCCTGCTCCACAGCTCCGGCCTTGGACGTTTTTTGGGTTGGGAAAGGCTCCAGGATCTCTGGAATACCGGGCTGGGTGTACTGGGGGGGTCTCTGCTCCCTCACTCCCCTCTCCAGCTGCTCTCCCTGATTTTCGGAGGGCTCTGGCAGCAGCCGTGCTCTCCCGGGTTTTTCCCCCCGGGATGTGACAAATTGCTGAACGCACGGGTGAAAAATCCGGGAATCGGGAATCGCCGGGAGCTGGGCGGAGGGCAGGGGGTGCGGGAGAGGCCTGGCAAGCACACCCTGACCCCGCTGCCACCCTCCCCTGGCATTCTCCAAGCTTCTCCCGGCCCGGCTCTGGCATCTGGGACGCCTGGGGCTCGCTCCGAGCCCCAATTTTGGCGGCGGACGCCCCTCAGCCGCCCTCGGCAGGTCCCTTCCCGGCGGGGAATCCTGCTCCGTCCTGCTTTGCCACTCCAGCTGCGTTTCCCGAACATCGCCTCCCGCTCCGGGGAGCATCCCGGGGCGCTCGGCCTCACCCCTGGGCTGGGAGCATCATTCCCGGGAGCCTTCCCTCCTCCCCTGCAGCATCTTCCCCGGAGCCTCCCCGCAAGCACAGGAGCCTTTTTTTCTTTTTTTCTTTTTTTTTTTTCCCACGGATGAGTAATTATTCCCAATTTGGGGGCTCCTTCCTGCGCTGTAACAACCCCGAGCTCGCCTGCTTTTTTTATTTTATTTTATTTTATTTTTTTTCCCAGCTGCCAATCTCCAACAGAAATTCCCCTTTTTTTATTTATTTTTTTTTTTTTCCTTTTTTTTTTTTTTTTCCCCCATCACCGGCGGGAGGGGAAGGGATCTCGGTTATACAATCCGGGGTCGGGGCGACTATTTTGGATCCCTCCTTCCTGCCTGCAAATTGCGGCTCCGAATGTGACAAGTTACAAAACACTTGAGTCATTTCTCTCTCTCTCTCTCTCTCTTTTTCCTCTCTCTCCTCTCGCGCGCGCGCGTTGCCTTCCCCCCCCACCTCTCCCCCCCCTTCAAAATCCAAGGATTTGGGTTGGTTTAAAGGTAAAAAAAAAAAGGTAAAATTTTTTTTTTAAAAAAAAAAAAAAAAAGCAAGATGGGGCTGGGGATGGAGGGGGCTGTGCCGGCGTTCCCTCCCGGCCCGGGGGGCTGCGGGCAGCCCCCCACGCACGGGGAGCAGCCGGGGCTGTTTATGTAAGATGCTCATGTTCTGCTGAGCTGCAGCGAGAGCTGCTGTCGATTCCCAGGAAAACCCACGGCTGCCCACGTAGGATCTCCCGAGCAGGGTTGTGTAACGGGGAAGGGGAGGGAGGGGAGTCCGGAGATCCTGCCTGGGGAAGGGGAGGGGGGGAAAAGCTGGGTGTAAAGGAGTGGGAAAAGTCCGTGGTGCTGGGGGAAGTCCTTGGCTGCTGGGGGGGTTTGTTTTTTTTGGGGGGGGAGGGAGGGGGTGCTCTGGGCTGGTCTCAGCTCTCGGCGCAGATTTGGAGTTAATTGAGTCACTGGGTGACTTCCCAGCATCCCTGATTTGTTTGGATCTCGGGAGGAGAGGGATTTTCGCGATGAGATTCGGTGCCGGGTTTGAGGGAGGCACCAGCCATGGGCTTGGCGGAGGAGGATCCTGAGCGCTCCTGGAGCTCGTGGGATGGTCCCGAGGGGAGCGTCAGGCTGGACACCAGCAGGAATTTCCCTGTGGGAAGGGAGGTCTGGAGTCCCCATCCCTGGAGATGGGGAGCACCTGGATGTGACACCCAGGTGATGGGGAAGAGCTTGGACTCGGTGATCCCAGAGCTCTTTTCCAACCTGAATGATCCAAGGATTTTTTGGGGAAAACCCCGCCTCATTTCCCAGTGTCCCCAGTGGATCTGCCAGCCTCAGTATCTGAGGGAGGGGCCACATCCACAGCTCCAAACCAGCTCCGCATCCCCCCAAAATCGCCATTTCAACACTTTTTTTTTTTTTTCCTAAGTACCAAAAACTAATCCAGGAGCGCCGGTGCCTTGTGCTGCGAGGAGAGGAGCCCTCTCGGGGTGCCGGGATGGGAGTTGTGGGCCCAGGGTTACGTTTTTATCCCAATTTATTCCTGCGGAACCGAGGCGCCCTGCCCGGGAGCGCTGCTCTCCATGAGGATGTTCCTTCATTTCCATCCTCCCTCCTTCCCCACAACTGAACTTATCCGGGGTTATTTTTATTCCTCATGTGTATTTTTTTTTTTTTTAAGGTTGGTGGAAGGGGAGGAGAAAAGGAAAAAACCCAAAAAAACAAAAAACCCGAACCCAAATCAAAAACCCATCCATCACCACTCGTCTAAATTCACTTTATTTTTACTTCTATTAAAATTTCCCCTCCGGAATTTTGATAAGGCAGGGGAAAAAAAAAATTAAAAATTGAGGCACACGAGCGAGCTTCACCTGAGGGGAGAGCCGAGGCCCGGGGGTGAGGGGGAGGAATGCGTTTTGGGGCAAGGAGTGAGTTTAGAACTATTTTCCTCTTAACTGGAGCACTTAGCTGCGCTGCAAGCCATTCATCTTGTGCTTTAATAACTGCTTCTCCCTGCGAGATGGGATATCACAGCCCTGGATATTGCTTTTCCTGGGATCCAGGATCAAAGATGAATCTGCTCCCTCTAATAAAATACGTTTTCATTGGGATTGAAATCATTTTCTGCGCCCTGATTTTCCCCTTTGTTGTGGGTGTTGAGCTCTCCTTTGCCCCAAATCCTCCCTCGCTGGCCTGGGATTTATTTATTCCCCTTTCCCAAAGGATGGGAATTCAAATTCCCTCATTTCCCCCCAATCCCGGGGGAGCTCCAAGCACTGCCGTTCGCCTCGGGCTGTCTCGAATCAATTGATAAATCAGATATTTATGATTTATAGAGGATATTTCACATCCTGGGCTCTCCCCTGCCGTGGCAGCCGGTGCATTTTTGGGGTGCCGCGGGGTCTGTGACCATTTTATCCTTTTCCCTCCACTTTTTTATCAACAACTCATCCCCAGGAGCAAAACCTTTCCCTGCGCATCCCCTGGGGGATGTGACGAGTTTGTCCCCTCGAGGCCGGCCGGGAGAAGCTTTTGGAATCCCGGGGAAGCTTTTGGAATCCTGGAAGGGTTTTTTATTTTTTTGGTTTTTTGTTTTTCCTGGGAGCAGAGGGAGCTCTCGGCTCGCAGCTCCGCCGCTTCCCGGCGCCGCCTCGCCGCGATTGAAACCCCGAAACAAAACTTCTCCCTTTTCACGTTCCCCTCGTCCCGACCGTCTGTTAACTGCGCGTTTGATCCCGGCATCTCCGCGAGAAGGTTCCGATCTGAGGGATTCGTGGGAAGCAGGAATTAAGCAGCGGATCAAAGAGGCCGCTTGGGGTTTTTTTTTTTGGGGAGGGGGCGAGCGCGGCGGTGGCACCGGGGGACACAGGGGACACCGGGAGGTGACCCCAACACCCAGGGCAAGGGATTGTCACCTCCGTGCCGCGTCTGGGGCTCCAGGGGCTGGCGGCTTTCTCTCTTCCCGGAGGTTTTTCCAAGGTTTGGGAATGCTGGAGGCAGCCGAGCTTCCCGCAGCGCCGGAGCCCACGGGCGTGCGCCGGGAATTCCCTCGTTAAAACAAATATTTGGTGAGTGGGAAGAGGAGGGGAGGCAGCAGAGCTGCGGAGGGCCCCGAGATTCCGGGCCACACCCCCAAAAGGCTGAGCCCTCCAAAATGCTGTGTACCCCCCAAAATGATGAGTCCCCCAAAAATGCTGAGCCCTCCAAATGCTGCAGCCCCCCTCAAAATGCTGCAGTCTTCCAAAAAGTTGAGCTCTCCAAAAAGTTGAGCTCTCCAAAATGCTGAGCCTCCCAAAATGCTGAGCCCCCTAAAATGCTGAGTCTCCCCCAAAATGTTGAGTGCCCCAAAATGCTGCAGCCCCCCCAAATGCTGCAGCTCCCCAAAATGATGCACTTCCCCAAAATGTTGTCCCCCAAAATGCTGAGCTTCCCAAAACGTTGAGTCCCCCAAAGTGTTGAGTCCCCCAAAATGCTGCGCTTCCCCAAAATGCTGAGCCTCCCAAAGCGATGAAACCCCCAAAATGCGGCGCTCCCCCCAAAAATTCTGAGCTCCCCCAAATGCTGAGCCCCCCAAAAGCCGAGTCCCCTGTGCTGCTGCTCCCTCCAAAATGCTGCACCCCCCAAAAAAATTCTGCAGTCCCCCAAGATGTTGCTGCCCCGCAAAATTCTGCATCCCCCCAAAAATGCTGCAGAACCCCACGATCCTGCACCCCCCCGAGAAGCTGAGCCCCCATCCTGCTGAGTCCCCCCCAAAACTCTGCAGACCCCAAAATGCTGCAGCTCCTTGAGATGCTTCAGCCCCCCCAAAAGCCGCAATCCCTTAGGATGCTGAAGCCCCCCACAAGACGCCACAGCCCCCCCAAAATTCTGCACCCCCCAAAAATTCTGCACCCCCCAAGACGCTGCCCAGCCCCTTCCTCACAGCCCCAGAGGGGGGACAACGACAGAGCCAGGATCACCCCGAGCGTCTTGCTCCCACCAGATTTGCAAAATCAGGGTTTTTTTCTGCACTGAAACTGTTCAGTTCCCGCCTGGACCCGGCTGTTTTTGGGGCGATAATCCCGGATGGGAGTGGGGGGCACTCCCACTGGTTTTGGGGGGATAATCCTGCTGGCCCCAGGGGTCCGGACTGAGTTTCTGCTGGAGACTTTGCCCTGGTTTGTCGAGCAGCTGCTGGACCTCGTCCTGTCCTCGCCGCTGCCGGGAGTTCTCCCTCCTCACGGAGGGTCACACGCAGCCGAGGGATTTGCCAGATTTCTTCCAGCTGGAGGGAAAAGCCTGGGAATTTGGGTGGAGAGCTGGCTGTGAGGGAGGTCAGGGCTCCTGGCGGCTGGGGACAGTTTGGCTGCTGGGCTGTGGACAGAGTTTGGCTTTTCCCGGGATATCCATGAGATGAGCTGGTCCAGGAGAAGCTGCTGGCACAGAGGGAAACCTGGGAGCTGCAGTCTGGAGCATTTCCCATTGGAAAGTGCAGGAATGTTTGGAGAACAGGACTTTTGTTACCTTTATTCCCTTGTTGGAATGTCACCGCGGGGACAGAGGGATGTGCAAAGCCGCTCTGGCCCCTGCGGTGACCTCAGCCTTCACACAGGTGGTTTTCCCAGCAAAATCCGGTATTTGGGATGGGGATACCTCCGGGTGGATGGGGGGGATCCCTGTGGGTCCCTATCTGAGCGATGCCACCCACGTCCCACCCAGGCACCCGGAGTTTAAACCCCACCGATGAATCTTTCCAGGAAAATCCTTCATGAACCAATTAATCACCTGAATCCAGGGCAGGAACTGCACTCCAGGAGCTGCTTTTCCCAAAGGCTTGAGGCCACAAGGCCGAGGGAACTCTCTGCCTCCTCTTTGCACACCTCAACACACAAAAACCCCCTCCTCCAGCAGGGCAGGCGTGCAATTCCAACCCCACCGCGCTCACACACACGCACACGCAAACCCCTGGCAGCCTCCGGACGGTGAATTAAACGAGGATGAAAGGCGAATGCCAGCTCTGGCAAAACCCTAGGACAGGAGCCATCAGCTCCGCGCAGCGTCCTGGGCTTTTCAAAGCACGCCGACGGAATCTGGCCGCTTCATTTCATCCCCTGTCAATCAGCGTCGCCGCCGCCGATGCTCCCTCCTCCTCCTTTTAGATCCCCCCGTTTGTTTCGGCGCTGCCCGGAGCGCAGTTGTACCCCAGCCAGGCAGCCCTCATCGCCGAGCGATTAAATCGTCGGGAAAAAACCCAGCGGAGACGTCTCTTCTCAGACATAATAGTGAAAAGGGGGCGGCAGGGATGGGCACGGGGAGGGGGGCGACGGCTCCGGGTCTATTTCTGCTCTGATGTGTCCTGGCGCCGCCGGAGCTGCGCCGGCGATCACCGGCTGCAGGTGGAAAAGAGGGATGTGCAGGGAATGTTCCTAATCCCAGGAGGGTTTGGGATGTGCAGGGAATGTTCCTGATCCCAGCTGGGTTTGGGATGTGCGGGGAATGTTCCTGATCCCAGGAGGGTTTGGGATGTGCAGGGAATGTTCCTGATCCCAGCTGGGTTTGGGGTGTGCAGGGAATGTTCCTGATCCCAGGAGGGTTTGGGATGTGCGGGGAATGTTCCTGCGCCCAGCTGGGTTTGGGGTGTGCAGGGAATGTTCCTGATCCCAGGAGGGTTTGGGATGTGCAGGGAATGTTCCTGATCCCAGCAGGGTTTGGGATGTGCAGGGAATGTTCCTGATCCCAGCTGGGTTTGGGATGTGCAGGGAATGTTTTCCTACACCCAGCAGGGTTTGGGATGTGCAGGGAATGTTTTCCTGCACTCAGCTGGGTTTTCCTGGTGTCCCAAAGTCCCTGGTCCCGGGGGTTGGTCCTGTTTTGGGGTCAGGTCCTGCCGCAGCTGTGCCGGGTTCCTGCAGGTGCTGTCGCTGCATGCAGGGATTGGGGTGTTGGGGAATTTGGGCATCACAGCAGGGCCTGAGCATTCTGACATCCAAGGGTGCTGATCCCTGAACATCCTGATATCCGAGGATTCTGATCCCTGAACATCCTGGTATCCGAGGATCCTGATCCTTGAGCATCCCAGCCCCTGAGCATTCCACCACCCAAGGATCCTGCCTCTGAGCATCCCAGCCTTTGGGACTCCTGGTCCCTGAGCATCCTGACCCTTGAGCGTTCTGATCCCTGAGCATCCTGGCCTCCAAGAATCCAATCCTCTGAGCATCCCTCTCTCCAAGCATCCTGACCCCTGATCATCCTGACCCCCAAATCATCCCGACCTCTGAGCATCCCGACTCCCAGACATTCCATCCTCCCAGTCCCGCAGCTGTTCCACATCCTGCCCCTCCAGCATCCAGCCTCCCGGCACCCCCGGCCCCGAGCATCCTGGCCCCGTGCCTTCCCCGGGCGCAGCTCCCTCCCCGCCGCTGGAACCGCGTGCTTCAATAACGGGCTGTGACAGGACCGTGGAGGGACGGGGGAAATAGCTGTGTGATCCAGGGTTCTCACTTCACCGAGTGTTTCCTGCCCTGGGTTTGGCCATTCCCAGGATAAAACCGAGCGATGAGGGCTGCCTTAATGAAAATTCCTGTCCCTTGGAAACACCAGGGTGACCATTCCAACGCTGTCGTGTCCGAGTGTTCCTGAACCTCTTTTTCCTGCAGAGGTTTGCAGCAGCAGCGTGACCCCGGCTCTGTGTGTGTCCGTCCCGGCCCGTTGGAAGTTGCTTTCATTCATTTTATGGTTGTTTTTTAATTTCTCTTTAAGGATTTTATGCTTAAACGTAAAGATTTAGGAAATCCCACCCTGCTCATCACCTCCCTGGGGCGGTTCCAGCCGCTGCCACCGCACCTGGCTCTGTCCCGAGCGGCGAAGCCGGGCTCGGATCCAGCTTTTCCCACACGAAACAAAACCTCTCGGGGTGGGAATCCAAGACTCTCCATCCCAGAGGAGCATCCACGAGCGGCTGCACATCCCGGCTGGGGAGTGATGGCTCTGGGGGTGTTGTTTGTTTGGGAAATAGGATCAGAAATAATCCGTGGGGTTGCGGTGTGGCCGCGTAGGGCTGGGCCAGCCGCCGCTTTTCCATTCCAGAAATGTCACTGAGTCACGGATGACTCAGAATCATAATGGGAGACATTTCCAACCCCGTGCACGACTCGGAGACGTCTCTTCCAGGGATATTAGAGCTGTTTGTAAAGTCCAGGCCTTGCCCCGGCGCTGTCCCTCCCTCCCCGGCCGCTTCGCGTCCCCGCCTTGGCCGAGGTGACAGCCCAGCGTGCGGCGGCGGCCGGGGTGCGGCTGAGGATGCTGCTCCGTGTCCCGCGGGATCGGGGGGGACGCATTAACGCTCCCCATCAGGTGACAGGTGTCTATTAAAGTGCCTCCCGTCACCGCTGCCTCCGGCCTGCCCTTGACCCGGGGCTGTGCCAGCAGACAGCTCCGTGTCACGCGCGACCTCCGCGGGTGACCTCAGCGCCGGGGCGGCCGCGGCTCCCGGGATTTCGGCTGCCGGAGGGAGGGGGATCTGTGTCTGAGCATCATCTGGGTTCGCTCCGCCGCCCTTCCCTCCTCTTCCCGCGCAGGGAAGCGTCCTTCCTGCTCCCGGGTGACGGGAAAGGGACGGGTCTGCGCGGTGTCCCAGCGGCACGGATGCGGTGGCACCCACGGGGCAGCGCTCCCCTCGGAGCTCCCTCGGTGCCTCCTCTTCCCACGGCTCCTCCAGAGCCCATTAATCAAGCAGGATTAGGTAGGAACGGAAGGAGGTTTGATCCAGTCAGACCAGTTCAGGGCTCCGGGGTGACCGGTGTGGGTCGGAGCCGGCGCCGCTCCCGGGGCGACGCCGCCAGCCGGGCTCGGGGCGCCGCGCGCTTCCCTCCTCGCTGGAAATACTTTCTCACCAAATAGCATTAAATATTCCTGAGCTGTGAACATCTTGGACTGATTTTATTTTCCATAAATAAACTTGTTGGGAGATATTTGGAGATGGGCCTAAGCTGCAGAGCTTGGACTGGCTCCCAAATCTCGCTGCTGTTTGGGCTCGAGGGGTTGGTTCAGGATGGTTTCGAGCTTTATTTCGGTTTCAAGGGGTTGGGATTAGAGAGATGCCCTCGAACAGGACCCTCCCAGCGCTTTCCCAAAATCCCTGATCCCTTTAAATGCTGTTGAAGGCGGGAGAGGGGATCACAGGCTTCCCCTCACCTCCAGGCGTGGCTATAGGTGATACCTATAGGGGCTGGGCATTTTGGATGAGGCATTTCCAGTGGGATCAGCTGGATTCTTCCAGAGGTATCACATCCCGGTTTTTATGGATTGGGACCGTGGATGTTCCATGGTTTTGGCACTGTGGGGTTTGGGGGCACAAATCCTTCCTCGTCACATTAACAATTTCCCCTCGCCCCGATGGAGAGGTCTCCAGCACATCCCAGCTTCTTGCTGGGAATTTGGAGCTTTCCAGATTGGATAGAGAAAGGCAGAAAAAGACAGATTAAAAAAACAAAAACAAAAACAAAAACAAACAAACAAAAAAACCAAACAAAAACCACCCCAATGATGTTTATTTCTTTTCCGAGGGGGAAATGAAGCGGGAGAGCTGCAAGGGCGCGTTTGCCAACCTGCTCCCGGCACGGCGCAGCCGGAGCAGGCCGCAGCCGGATCCGTGGGGCAGGGAGGTTTCGTTCCCGTCCTTTCCCGAGCGTTTCCCTGCGCCTGATGCGCAGTGACAGGGACCGGATTGCTCTTCTGGTGAGCGCTCGTGCTCCCCAAACCCCCGGCCGTCCCTCAGCCTCCCCTTCCCTTCTCGTCCCTCATCCCCCAGGTTTATTCCGGGGGAAGAGGAGTTGAATCCGCCCTGTAAAAACTCTGTCGCATCCTCATTAATTTGGCCGCGTCTCCCTCGCTCGCCTTAGGGAAGCATCACATTTTTAACGAGGCTCCGGAGGGGGGGAACGGCTCCGTTTTGACAGCTGAGGTGGGAAAGGTGCAGCGTCAGGGTTTGTGGGCGCTCCGGCTGCTCCGGGGGGCTGCGTTGGCCGTGTGGAATTCCCACACCGGGAATTCCATCTGGGCTTTGTTTCACCCCGGGGCTGCTCCCGGATTTTCCCGGGGTTTCAGGGCGCGGACCGAGGGCCGAGGGGTGCTGCTGGGTGTCCGCAATTCCCCGCTGTTGTCGCTGCCATCCCAGCGTGAGGCACCTCCAAACCTTTAGGAGGACCCCAGGATTTGGCACCACGGCTCAGGATCAGCTGCCCTGGCTAATTCTGTACAATTCTGCTTTTTTCCCCCCACCCCGTTATTCCTAAATTTGAGCATTTTGTGGTGGAATCTCATGGCGTGGTCTTATTTCCAAAGGATATTGTGAATATATTCCAAATAATCTTACATAAATGGCGTCTATTCCTAATTAATTTATATATTAATATGATGTATAATCCAAATATATTATATACATTATGCATTTTCACAATGTATTACCTATAATATTCATACTCCCGACGTATTACCTGTAACACAGCTTTCCTGTACGTTTATTTTCTATTCCATATATTTAATGCTGTATCTGGCACTGCATCCCTGAGCCCTTTTTGTGCTCAGGGCAAGGATCCGTGGCTTTTTTCTGTGTAAGGCCAGCGGCTGATCCGTAGGGATCTTGCTCCATCCCGGGAGCTCTTCTAACTCATTCTAATGCAAATGTGCATTAGCTGATAATCGGAATGTTGAGTGGATTATTTCACCCCCAGACGAGCTGCTGCAAGGCACATTTAAATTTTTTATTTTTTTTCCCTTTTAATATATTAAACCCAAAGGAGAAAAAAAAAAAATCCAAACCAATCCTCCCTGCCACAAAGAAACCCATCCTGGGATTAGGATCGATCCCCAGGGATCTGGGCAGGAAGCAGGATCTCTCTTTTTCCCCTCTCGAGGCCATAAATAAATGAAGCCCCACAACCCGGTGACACCCTCTCACAGCTCTACGGCGGGTGCACCGTAATTGCATCGGCAAACATTTGTGTTGTAATTAAAGCCAGGAGCCACCAAACCATGAGAAATCAATTAAGAGGAAGCCTGGCAGTGGGAGCGGCATCCCGTCCCTCCTCCCTGTCCCGATAAAATGCTGCTTCATCCTTTCTCTTCCACCCCCCAAAAAAATCCCACAGAAGGGGTTGATCCCCGATAAATGTTTTTATTTTTCCTCCCAATCTCCTGGGTGCTGGAGCATCCCTGCCCTGCGGTGTCCCAGCGTCGCTGCTGGCGTCGATTTTGGCGGATTTGGGGAGCGGAGGGTTTGCCCTGGCTGCATCCCGATGTCCACATGGGCTTGTGGGGTTATTTTGGGAGCAGCCACAGTTTGGGTGGTTGGTCAAAGGCTCCGGGCTCAGCTCCTGCCGGGGGCAAATGGGAACGTGCAGGGAATGGGCATTTTATCCAGCAGGGTTTGAGTTTTGGGGTGTAAACAGGGAAGGGAGATGAGCCCTTAGGAACAGGACCCTGCCGTGAGGTATCCTCAAAAATGTTTAGGGATAACGGGAGAAATCTACACCCATCTACCCCCAGAAAGGACTTTGGGGATTTTGGGCGTTTGGGAATAAACAGCCCCTAGGAACAGGACCCTGCCATGAGGTATCCTTAAAAATGTTTAGGGATAATGGGAGAAATCTACACCCATCTACCCCCAGAATGGACTTTGGGATTTTTGATGTTTGGGAATAAAGAGGAAAAGGAGGTCAGCCCTTAGGAACAGGACCCTGCTGTGAGATCTCCTTAAAAAATGTTTAGGGATAATGGGAGAAATCTACACCCATCTACCCCCAGAAGGGACTTTGGGGTTTTTTGAATTTTGGGGTACAGGGAAGGGAGATCAGCCCTTAGGAACAGGACCCTGCCATGAGGTATCCTTAAAAAATGTTTAGGGATAACGGGAGAAATCTACACCCATCTACCCCCAGAAAGGGCTTTGGGGATTTTGATGTTTGGGAATAAACAGCCCTTAGGAACAGGACCCTGCCATGAGGTATCCTTAAAAAATGTTTAGGGATAATGGGAGAAATCTACACCCATCTACCCCCAGAAAGGACTTTGGGGTTTTTTGGGGGGTTTGGGTATAAACAGGGAAGGGAGGTCAGCCCTTAGGAACAGGACCCTGCTGTGAGATCTCAAATGTTTAGGGATAATGGGAGAAATCTACAACCATCCACCCCCAGAAAGGACTTTGGGGATTTTGGGGTTCGGGAATAAACAGGGAAGGACCATCCCACTGCGGGAATCACGGAATGCTGCTGCTGCCTCTCCTCCAACCCCTCAGCATCTTCCCCAAACCCCCTCTCACGCCCAGGAGCAGCTTTTGGCTCAACCAAAAAAACGCGGGATTTGTCTGGAAGCTTCCACCCCCTGCTCCAACCACGGGACGCTTCACCCACGGAGATTCAACTCCCCCCATGCTCTTGGAAAAAGGAGCCGAATCCACCAAAACAAACCCTTTCCCTGCACGTGCGGCTGCTTCCCCCGGGAGAGGCTGGAAGAGAGACTGAAGCGCATGTGACAGATGTTAATCGCATCATTTAATGCACTCCTGGAAGGCACTTGGATACGGGGAACGGGGAGGAAGAGGAGAATAGGCCATTGTCTCCCGTTTCCGGCGGCATCCCCCCGGGAATGGAGAACCCCGGGGTGCAGGATTCACCCGGGGATTGAGGGAGGTGGGAACGGCAGCGCGGAAATTCGGGAGTTTTCTGGTGCCTCCGCGGTGAATGCGCCTGTTTCGATACAAAGGAGTGGTTAAAAAAAGGGCATAAAAATCGGTTTGGTTTTGTTCCCAAAGGGATGTTTGGGGAGGGAAAAGGGGAGAAGGGGGAAATAGGGATGGGGGGATCGTATCTGATCCACAGCCTGGACCGAGCATGGAAAAATAGGGATGGAGGGATCACATCTGATCCACATCTGAGCATCCCGTGAGGAAACAGGGGATACAGGAAAGGGAAAAATAGGGATGGAGGGATCGTGTCTGATCCACAGCCTGGAGTAAACAGGGAATACAGGAGAGGGAAAAGTAGGGATGAAGGGATCATACCTGGCCCACATCTGAGAATCTCTGGAGCAAACAGGGAATACAGGAGAGGGGAAATAGGGATGGTGGGATCACTTCTGATCCAGACCCTTGAGCAAACATGGATACAGGAGAGGGAAAAATAGAGGGATGGAAGGATCTCGCTTGACCCACACCTGAACATCCCTGGAGTAAATGGGGAATACAGGAGAAGGGAAAACAAGGATCACATCTGATCCACACCTGGGCACCCCTGGAGGAAACATGGATACAGGAGAGAAGGAAATAGGGATGGAGGGATCAGATCTGATCCACACCTGGGCATCCCTGGAGCAAACATGGATACAGGAGAGAAGGAAATAGGGATGGAGGGATCAGATCTGATCATCCCTGTACAGAAGGAGGGACACAAGAGGGAAAACTGTCATGGAAGGACCATTCCTGATCCGCACCTGAGAACCCCCGGAGCAAACACCCACTGCTTGTCCTGCGGAACGGTGGAACCCCACCCGACATCCGTCGCGGGCGGCTCGGGCAGGGGATATTTGCCAGCAGCAGGGAATTGCATTTCCAAGGCGGGAGCAGCATCCCATGGGCCTCTTCCCTGATTGAATTCCCCCTCGGTGACCCGGGAAGGTAATTGAGGCGCAGGGGAGCCGGGGCAGGCGGCACCCCCTGGAAATCAGCACCTCCAGCCGCCCCCCCGGGAGCCGGGCAGCAATTGAGGCGAGCTGACTGGAAGGTGCCTAAAAGTAACCAACTTATTGCCTAATAGATTTCTCAGTCATGAATTCCCCGTGCTCCGTATGCCCCCCAATCAGAGCAATTACGGATTTAAATGGAGCTGGAATCCGTGGTGCAGAAAATGCCCGTTTTCGCGGGAGATTGGCCAGAGGTGAGGGACCTGCAACACCCCTGGTAATGAAAGCTCTTCACAGCTTGCCGTGTTCCACCCGGGAATAATTGCTGCAGCCTGTGATACGGATCCGGCTGCGTTAATGATGCCCTGTTCCTTTTCACAGGACTCATTTCAGCTTTTTCCCCCCCTTTTTATTTCTTTCTCCTTTTTTTAATTTTTTTTCTTTTTTTTTTTTTAATTTCAAAGCGCCGAGGCATCGTGGGAATTAACGCATTAACGCGGCTGCTGTGGTGCTGGGGGTATTTTCCAAATGTTATTCCCGGGATCGATTAACAAAGCGCCGGGGATCGGGAGCCTCGGGAAAGGGGGCGGCTGGAGGGGAAGGGAGGGTGACACGGGTGTCATCCCTCTGTCCATCCCCTTTGGAGTTTATCCGCCGTGACAGGGTGGATTTATCAGAACAAAGCACGCGTCAGGGATTTAAAAACAACAACAACAACAACAAAAATTTTAAAAAAAGATATTTTGGATTGGGAATAAAACTCCCATTAACTTCCGAATGAAAACCACATCCAAGGGAGACAGTTGGCTTCTCCTCTGAGTTTATTATTAAATATTTTACCAGGGAGGGAAGTTCTGAGCTGAGCATCTTTTCCCTCCTGTTCCTGGCAAGAGCAGTTTGTGTGGAGGGAGGGTGAGCTCTTGGTTGTTTTCCCGAAGCTCTTCCTGGGGGTAGCTGGGTGTGGATCCCTCCCATTATTCCTAGATTGAAACGGCTCTTTAATGAGACCCCAAGGCAGGGCCCTGTCCCTAAGGAGTATTGGGAATGTGTCTGCACTTCCAATATATCTCTGTCTGTCTGGAATATACTCTGCATTTCCATATAGCATGTATAGAATATGTAAAGAATATATAGATAATATAGAGAGAATATATGGAGAATATATGGAGAGTGTATAGAGAATATATAAATAATATATGGATACTTTATAGATAATATATGGAGACTATATAGATAATATATAGGTAATACATGGAGACTATATAGATAATATATATAGGCAATACATGGAGACTATATAGATAATATATAGGTAATAGAGAATCTATAGAGAATCTGTAGAGAATGTAGTCTCTGTTTCCATGTAGAAGCTATAAATTGAATCCAGAAATATATATTAAAATACACAAACATATCTAATCTAGATGGAAATATAGAATACATATCCCCTCCTGATATATGATACGTGATTTGTATATTATATTATATTATATTATATTATATTATATATTATATTACATTATATTATATTACATTACATTATATTATATTAATTATATTACATTATATTATATTATTTCATTTAATTTAATTTTTTAATTTTATCTTATATTTTGTTCTCTCTTCTTTTCTTTTATTATTATTTTATTTTTATTTTTATTTTATCTTATTTTATTTTATTTTATTTTATTTTATTTTATTTTATTTTATTTTATTTTATTTTTATCATTTTATTTCATTTCATTTCATTTCATTTCATTTCATTTCATTTCATTTCATTTCATTTTTATTTTTATACACCTTTTTAAATAAGTTATTCCATTTGGCGCACAGGGGTGGGAGGAAGGCCCTGCCTGGTTTTTTGGATACTCACAACCCGGCAGCAGCAGATCCCGGGCGCTGGGAGGGGGCCCAGCAGGTGGATGGATGCCGTGGGTGGGTCGGTGCTGCGTCCCCAGGGACGGAGCCGGACGGAGCAGCTCCTGAAACGCTTTAATTTCCCCCCAGATGGAACCGAGATGTTTTTCATTTTTCCCTCCCCGCCTTTGCGATGGCTCCGGCGGAGGCTCCCGAGGGGCTCCGGGATTAATTTCCCCGGGTGACCCCGGTGCCGGAGGGGCCGCGGGGTCTCGGCGGGGGAGCAGAGGGGACCCGCGGCCGCTGATAGCGGAGCTCGGGGCTCTCGGCGCTTTTGGGCTGCGAGGAAATGGCATTTGCAGTTAACTCAATCCCGGAGCGCCGAGATTCAATTACCGGCCCGGCCGGCACCGTCCCGGGGGACAGCGGTGTCACCGACCCCCACGGTGGCCTCGGGGGCGGCCGAGGGTCCCCGCGGAGGAGTCGGGGCTGGAGAGGGGTCGGGGCGCGTGCGGGAATGGACAATGAGCAGGAATCGTAGGAACGGGGATTTATCCCGTTCTGCTCCCCATAAGGAACCCGGCCGTGGATTTCCTCTCGGGGCAGAGCTGGGATTTGGTGGCCTTGAGGGGTCACTGAATGTGTGGCACCAGCTGAGGGTGGTCCCGTGTCCCCCTCTCCACGCAGGGCGTGGGGCAGAGCCAGGCAGCTCCCACAGGGTGCTCCCACAGCTCCCACAGCTCCCACGCCTGGATGGGTTTAGGGCTGATCCCGGTGGAGCAGGGGACGGAGAGAGGCTGGGGAGGAGCTGGGGAGGCTCCTCTCGACCCCATGTGCTGCCGTGGGGTTCCTCACAGAGACCACGGGGACATCTGCCGGGACACTGGCCGCGTTCCTGACGTGGGGAATGCTCAGGTCACCTGGATTTCCCACAGCTGGGATCTGTCCTTGTCCCCAGATCCTCCTCCCTCAGAATGACAGAATGGCTGAGGTTGGAAAAGGCCTCTGGGGTCACCGGGTCCGAGCTGTGCCCGATCCCAGCCCGTCACTGAGTGCCACATCCAGGAATTCCTTGGACACCTGCAGGGATGGGGATCCAAACCTCCCCGGGCAGCTCCAATCCCTGAGCTCCCTTTCCATGGGGAAATTCCTGCTGCTGTCCGCCCTGAGCCTCCCCTGGCCCAGCCTGAGGCCGTTCCCTCTGCTCCTGTCCCTGTTCCTGGGAGCAGAGCCCGACCCCCCCGGCTGTCCCCTCCTGTCAGGAGCTGTGCAGAGACACAAGGTCCCACCTGAGCCTCCTTTTCTCCAGGCTCAGCCCCTTCCCAGCTCCCTCAGCCCCTCCTGGAGCTTTCCCAGCTCCCTCAGCCTCTCCTGGAGCTTTCCCAGCTCCCTCAGCCTCTCCTGGAGCTTTCCCAGCTCCCTCAGCCCCTCCTGGAGCTTTCCCAGCTCCCTCAGCCTCTCCTGGAGCTTTCCCAGCTCCCTCAGCCCCTCCTGGAGCTTTCCCAGCTCCCTCAGCCCCTCCTGGAGCTTTCCCAGCTCCCTCAGCCCCTCCTGGGGCTCCAGCTCCTTCCCCAGCTCCGCTTCTCCGTGCCCAGTTTGGGCCACGTGTGCCGGGTGTTTGGCACCATCCACAGCCCCGATCCCAGCGGGAAGCCGGGATTGTGACTCTGGGATAATTCCACTTGTGCCAGAGCCTGTGGAAATGCTTTTTCTTTCCACAGAGCAGAATCTAATCCAGAAGAGAAGAAAACATTCATTATTTCATTTTCCCCAGTACTTTTGTGTGCTCATGGGATTTTGATGGTATTAATTATTATTTAATTTGCGCCTTGGCAATTTGTTTGTGCTGAGCTGTTCTGGTATTGGAGAGCCAGCAATGCTCAGTCCTTTTTGCATCTCCATCTGCACTGCCGCCCTTCTTCCCAGATATCCATGAATCCCTCAATCCCATCCAGCTTTCTTCCAGGTGCTCCTCCTGTCCCATCCAAAGCGTCTCCTCATTGTCCACCTCCTCCTTTATCTGATTTTCTTTGTAATTTCTGGCTACCAGACCCCAGCTGGGAAAATCCGAGCAAGGATCATCAGCCTGGAGTCACAATGTGGAGGAGCTGGGGCCTCCTGGGTGTTCCTGGTTTGCAACCCCCATCCCAGGGGCCAGCGTCCCGCTGTCCCCATGGAAACATCCCTCTACCCCATCTCGAGCTTCCCCAAATCCCCATCCCCTCACCTCTGTGTGAGGATCCCTAAATCCCCATCCCTCCGTCCCCATGAGCATCCCTCAATCCCCCTCTCTCCATCCCCACACGTTCCAAAACGTTCTTCCACCCAGATTCCACAACATTCCTGCATCCCATTCTTCCATTTACGATATCCTTCCATCCCTCCGGCCCCATGAGAGAATCCCTCCATGTCCACAGGAGCATTCCTCCATCTCCATACGAGCATCCCGTTATCCAAACATCCGTCTCTATCTCTTCATTTCCATGTGTGCGTCCCTTCATCCCATTCCAGCTTCTCTCCATCTCATTCCAGACTCTCTCCATCCCATTCCAGCCCCTCTCCATCCCATTCCAGCCCCTCTCCATCCCATTCCATCTCTCTCCGTCCCATTCCATCTCTCTCCATCCCATTCCATCTCTCTCCATCCCATTCCATCTCTCTCCATCCCATTCCAGCCCCTCTCCGTCCCATTCCAGCCCCTCTCCATCCCATTCCATCTCTCTCCATCCCATTCCATCTCTCTCAATCCCATTCCATCTCTCTCCATCCCATTCCATCTCTCTCCATCCCATTCCAGACTCTCTCCACCCCATTCCAGCCTCTCTCCATCCCATTCCATCTCTCTCCATCCCATTCCAGCCTCTCTCCATCCCATTCCATCTCTCTCCATCCCATTCCAGCCCCTCTCCATCCCATTCCAGCCCGTCTCCATCCCATTCCATCTCTCTCCGTCCCATTCCAGCCCCTCTCCATCCCATTCCAGCCCGTCTCCATCCCATTCCATCTCTCTCCATCCCATTCCATCTCTCTCCATCCCATTCCATCTCTCTCCATCCCATTCCATCTCTCTCCATCCCATTACAGCCTCTCTCCATCCCATTCCATCTCTCTCCATCCCATTACAGCCTCTCTCCATCCCATTCCATCTCTCTCCGTCCCATTCCAGCCCCTCTCCCTCCCCACCCTCGCATTTCCGAGCCAGCATCCCTTCATCCCAGCCGAGCCTCCCTCCATCCCCCTCCATCCCCGCCACTTCCCCAGATAATGAGAGCGAGTTTAAAAAACTTAAAGCCTCTCCGTGCCCGCGGTGAGTGACACAAATGGAGTTCATATTTAATCATCTGTTAACTCGTTGTCTATTATAGCTCTTTAATAGCACCAGAGATATTCTTAATGAAGCATGATTTAAGGTATTTACAGCTCTAGGACCGACAGACATCACTCACAGTGTGCAGGTAATGAGGCGTAAAACAGCTCTGGAAACCGTAAAAATGGGAGAGAGAGAGCGAGGAGGGAGAGAAAGCAGGCGAGGAGTTCGGAGCTGAATTGTTCCAGGGTTTGTTTTAAAATGTTTAGGCATTTAAAGTCATTTCAGCTTCGCCGAGGTGTCTGGTAGCGCCGAGTTCAGCAATTCCCAGCGCTGAGAACCCCCGGCTTGCCAGGAGGGGTCTGGGCCCCCGATGCTCCTGAGACCTCTCAGGAATCACGAGAGGGAGCAGGGGAAAAAGCTTTTGAGGGTCTCGTGGGTGCATGGGGCCAAAGCCTGGGATTTCTGGGTGCATTTTCCCCCTTTGTTTTCCCACTCGGTGGCACAACCACCTTTGCTCACGGAGGGGACACCGCCACCCTTCCCTTCGCTCGCCTGCAAATGCCACCCCTGCGTGAGGTTTTTTATTTTCTTTTTTTTTTTCTCCCCTCAGAAAAAAAAAAAAAAATTAAAAAAAAAAACCACGAGAAGCCGAGCCAAGTTTTGGAAAATAATTTGTGACGGAGGTGCCATCCTGCATCAAAATATTGTGTGGAAAATGTCAAATGTCACCAATCCATGTGTCCCCCCGCGTGACAGTAATTGGGCAGGACGGCTGCGCTCTGCCACCGCGGCCGCTCGCCGCCTCCTCCTCCTCCTCCTCCTCGCACTCCGCTCGGGAAATGTGTCGCTTCCCGAGTCCATCCCGGCCGGAGCGGGGCCGGCCGCGGTGTCCCCAGCCCGGGGACGTGGCGCTCATTAGGCTCCAGTGGTGATAAACAGCTCCCGGGGAAAAGGGGGGCTCGGCAGCCGGGGCGGGCAGCTCTCGGCGCCTTGGTTGCCTCCTGGATTTGGGACACGCGGCCCCATTCCCCGGTGTTTCGTCCTCGAGGATTTGGGTGGAATCCCCTCGATTTGGGGAACCCAAAGCAGAACCGCGGCAGGGTTTTTGATTGAGGAATCACAGCCTGTTGCTCCCCTCCCTTCCCAGAAGTGCTCCAGAGGCACCGTCACCTGCACTTCCAGCACCACGGAGCCTTTGGAACATTTATCCCGCCTTCTGCCTGGTGGTGTTGGGCGTGTAACACCCTCATCGCCCTTTTATTGCCGCTCGAATTGGCTACGAGGGAAAACAAACTGCTCCTCCGGAGCAAACAACCCATTCCCTAAAGCATCCCAAGCCCTTAATCCGGGAACAGACCTTTCACACACACTCCTCAACCACCCTGGATGAATCAATCCTCATTAGGACATTAGGCTGCATAAATATTTGGCCGGTGAGGGAGCCCCGAGGGAGAGCAGAGGGACTGGGGGAAGAGTTGCAGTTGGAAATCCAATGAAATTCCCTTCGGCAGCGGGAGCCAGGCCTGGGAGAGTCGGGTCAAGCCTTCAGCCAGTGCCACTTGTCCCCTTGGGCAAGTCCTGCGGAGCAGGGTGAATTTTGCTGAGCTATATATTTTTGTTATTATTATTATTTTTTTTCCCCGTGGAAGTGGCGAGGCGCAGGTGGGAAAGGAGGAAGGCAGAATCCTGCCTCGCTTGGCAGCTCCTTCCCGAAGCCACAACACAACTCGGTCGCAAACAATTCCTTTGCCGCCGAGGAAGGAGCTGGAATTTCTCTCTGGCGAGGAGCAGCAGCAGAATTGCGAAGCCAATGCCTGTTATAGAAACTTTTTAGTACTGGGGACAAGCCAAGAAAAGAGCCCAGATTGATCTCAAATCTCAGCTGGTGCTGGCGGCGCTTCCACCTCCGACTCCTCGCGCTGGTGGGACGTGAGCTGGACCCTCCAAGCGTCCCTGAGGAGAGCTGGGATTGCACTTCCCAATGCTCTGGGTACTCTCCCCAGCTCTCTGCCCAGCCAGGAGCTCCTGCCCTGATCTGGAAGGTGGTTTTGGGGTAGATTGAGGTTTTCTGGTTTGTAACTGAATAAACCCAGCTCTTCCCTGGCTGCATCCCCCATCCCATCTCCACAGCAGTGGGACCAGCCTGGATCATCTCATGGCACCAAAATCCTTCAGAGCAGGATAATCCAGGCTGTGGCAGCGCCAGGCTGCAGCTCCCGGGGAGGTGAAAGGGGTTTTTTGGCTCAGATGTCGTCGCAAACTGTCCGTGCCACGGTTTCCTTCGGCACCCGGGGAAATTCCTTAGGACCTGTCAAGGATGTGTGTGGCAATGGGGCAACTGGATATTTCACCTTGTGTGGCAAGGGGCTGGTGGAAATCCCGTGCTCCGGGTGGGAACGGACAGGGAACAGCTCAGAGGGATGGGTGAGCTGGGAGGATCCACACCGGATCCACCCAAACCTGTTCATTCCCCGTGTTGGGAAGCTCGGGCTGGGGCTTGGTTACTTTTGGGATGGAATTCCTACGGCAAAGCTGGGCACCATCCATCCCCTCCCTTCTCAGAATAAAGCACATTTTAATCCTTTTTTTCCCTCCATGCCCTGGATAAACCGATGCCAACGGGTTGGACACACCAACACGGACACCCCTGGGCTCCTCCAGCTCCACACCCATCCCGAACCGGGCATCCCTTGGCAGGGCAGAGCTCCGAGGCCGCCCCGGCGCTGCCGAAAATGCCGGAGCACTGCATGTGTGCTGCTTCCATGTGCGCTGGTTTCCAAGGAAACCGCTCGCTCTACATGTGTGTCGCTTAACACCCTATTTGCTTTCATTTGGATAAGTCTTTAATTCCTGCGCAGCCCCGGCTCCGCGGGATCCGCTGAGCTCCGTGTGTATCCTCAGCCGCACAAAATCCCTCTCCTGCCCGCCCGCCCGCCTCTTGGAAGAGTCGCTGCCTGCTCGGAGCGAGTTTCCTAAACCTGTGCCTAATTGGGGCGGCTAATGCTTTCTGCAGGAGTAACTGGATGTTTCCCCGCTGGAAACAATCAGCGGGGAAAACACGGAGCGCAGGGCTCCCGTCACCTGCCACCGGCCCCGTGCGGGGTGGAGGAGCAGGGCGAGGACGCCGGCTCCCAGGGATGTCAGGGGGCGAAGCCGGGCGGTGCCGGCATGGATTTGAGTCCTTGGGCAGGCAGCGGCTCCTGTCAGTGGTTTAATGTCGATTTTAAAGCGTCCCGGGGTGAGGAGGCAGGGAAGGGTGGCCATGGAAGGGTTGACCCAGTTGGTGTCACACGTCAGCATGGAGAAGGGAAAGGTTCCAGGGAGAGCTCAGAGCCCCTGGCAGGGTCCAAAGGGGCTCCAGGAGAGCTGGAGAGGGGCTGGGGACAAGGGATGGAGGGACAGCACACAGGGAATGGATCCCACTGCCACAGGGCAGGGATGGATGGATATTGAGAAGGAATTCCTGGCTGTGAGAGTGGTGAGGGGCTGGGCTGGAATTCCCAGAGGAGCTGTGGCTGTCCCTTGGATCCCCAGCAATGCCCAAGGAGCACCCTGGGACAGTGGGAGGTGATTCCCTGCCAGGGGATGGAACTGGCTGGAATTGAAGGTCTCTTCCCACCCGAACCATTCCGTGACTCCATGGCACCGGCAGGACACACTGGGTCCTGCACTCCAGCAGCTCCTCCATGGCCTGGGATGAGCAGGAATGAGTGACAAAGCTTTGGGGGTGGCTTTTCTCCCTCCCCCCAAATTTTCATCCGCAGCCACCCAAAGCGGCTTTTTCTTCCCTCTCCCCCTTCCTCCCTTCCCTTTGCGCAGCACGGTGCCGCCCGTGCTCGTGCACCGGAGGAATTTTCTGATCCAAAGCCACTTTCCTCCTCTCCCAAAATCCCTGGGGCTGGTTCACGCTTGTAAAGCTGAGCAGCTCCCGTGTCACTCGGGGCTGGCTCCCGTCTGCAGCCCTGACAGCAGCTAATGCTGTTAGCCTGTGTCGAGGAGGGATTTCAGCATTAAAAACCCCCAAAATCACCGCACTCGGGCTGCTCTGCCGCTCGCAAGCTGTTGAGAAAAACATCTCCCCCGTCGTTTGGGGTGCCTGGCACAGCTGGGGGACATCGCACAGGGGGTTTTGGGGTGGTTTTGGGGTGGTTTTGGGGGGCTGCTGCAGCCCCGGGAGCAGCGCAGGGTGAGCAGCCGGGATTAGCTCGGCTCGGCTCGGGCTTTGCTATCTTTAGGTGGAAGGTGAGGGATTGTGGCTCTTAGGGTGGCCGGCAGGTGAGGAGAGAGAAAAATCCCGCGGGGCCGGCCCGGCTCAGGGCGCTGACCCCAGCTCCCGTCCCCAGCGGGGTCTGGCCCCCGGCCGCGTGCGCCGTCACCTTTCTAGGCCACAATCTGTCCCCAATTCCGAGCCTGCTGTTAGCTTCACTTGCACTCTATTCTCGTGTTTGCTGTTATTTTTTAACACTTTTTTTTTTTTTTCTCCTCCCCTTTTTTTTTTTTTTTTTTAAATATATAATTTTTTTTTTTTTTTTTTCATAAAAGCACTATCCTCTCCCCAGAGCCTGCCTGGAGCGAAGGCATGGTCTGTACAACTGCAATTATTTCGAAGAACAGATGGAGTGAGGAGCAGAAAGTCTGTTAATAGTAATAGAAATGCTACATGTTAACCTGGACAGCACACGATGACAGTCCCATGACTACACGTTCTGTTCCCACCAGCTGGGCTCCGAGCGGAGCCGAGAGATTCAGAAACGCCGAGCTCGGCTCCGCACCCTCCCCAAAGTTAGAGCTCAAATTCCTTCACACTTCCAGCGTAGGGTTTTTTGGGTTGTCGGGCTTCTTCTCCCCCCTCCCCTCCTCCTCCTCCTCCTCCTCCTTCCTATTAAATGTTGATTTCGGCGCTGTTAAGGAATTTTGCTGCTTTTTCCCTCCTTCCCTCTTTTTTTTTTTTTTTTTGATTTTTTTTTCAGCCGCCTGCAGCTGGGAGCGCGGTGGGGAAGGGTGGCGGCGGCTCAGCCTCGAGGTCCTGACCTTCAGCCTCACGTGGTGACGCCAGCACGGCCCCTTTCCCACGCTCACATCTGCGGGGTTGATGTAATTCCCCCACCCTGGATGATGCCAGGCCGGGATTTACGGAGCCGGGCAGCGGCCGCGCTCCCGGGCAGGGCGGTTCGCGGGAGCTTGGGATTTTCTCCTCGGCTCTTGCGAGACAAATGGGTGGAAATCCGCGTTTTTTTTTTCCGGTGGAAAATGGCGCTCCCCACGGAGGTGGGGTCTTTGAGGGGTTTATGAGACGTGTGGGATGCCAAGGGAAGGGGGCACAGGGGGGGTCTCTGGTTATGGCAACGCCCCAGCGGGATTTTGTCTCTTTACCCCGGCCAGAGGTTGGGAAACGGAGCAAAAATATTGAGTCAGCCCCAAGAACCTCGCTGCGCAAATCCCTGCCTGGTTCCAGGAGCGGCCAGGGACTCAGCCACGGAGCTCCAGCTAATTCCAGTGGGAATTGCAGGGCTAAATCCCAGGGCTGTTTGTGAAAGCCCAGCCCCCGGGGCGGCTGGAGCCGAGCGTGGCACCGCTGGCGCCCGGACAGACGCACCTGGAGGTTTTATTCGGATATAGATCCCTTAATCCGCGTGCTTGCGGGATAATCCGGCGCCCCAGGTCCTGCCAAATCCCTGGAGATCAGCCGGTTTTCCCTCCACAGCCTGCTCCAGAGGTCACTTCCAAGCCAGCTCCATCCTCAGCGCACCAAAATATCCGCCTGGGCTCCGTGCCGGTGGCACCTTTGGGTGCTGGGTGCCCTCAGTGGGGACCTGGGGTGGGCTGTGAGGTTAAACCTGGGGTTAAACCAGAGTTATCCGTAAATCCCAGCTCTCTTTGGCCAATTCCATCACCCAGGAGAGGCACCTGACCCCCATGTGCTGCTTGTTGCAGCATCCCCGGAGCATCTTTTGGTTATTTGGGCATGTGTGGGGCAGAGTTTGGCTCCTCACAGCCAACCCCATGGATGATGGGGTATCCACCTTGTCCCCAACCACCCAAAAAATCCCAAAAATCCCAGAGCAGCTGCAATCCTGCGCCTCGGTGGGATGTGGTGAGAGGAGGGCTGGAAGCAGAGGGAATTCTCCTCGTTGCCTTTTTCTTTGGAGGGGGCAGAACCCACATTTTTCCTCTGGAAAGGTTTGGGATTAATTCACCCCCAGCAGGTTCCTGGCCTCCCCTCCTCGCTCACCTCCGGGGTGATACCACCAGAGCACACCCGCTGGAAAAGACTGGAAAAATGCGGATTTGGGGGTTTCCTGCTGTCACCCCAGGCCCACAGCATCTCCCCTTCTCCTCTCTTGCAGAGCAAGAAATACGTCCTGGTGATGGTGGATCCCGACTCTCCCAACAGAGCCAACCCCCAGCACCGCTTCTGGAGGCACTGGCTGGTCACCGACATCCTGGTGAGTCCTTCGGGGTCGTTCCCAAACATCCGGGGAGAGCTGGATTCCCACGGGATGCAAGCTCCTCCCGCCCGGCAAAATCCCCAGCGAGCGTTTGCCAGGGAAATGTAAATGGTGCCGGGCGTGTAGGTAGGGAAGTGCTTCCTCAGGCTATAAAAGAGCCAGGCTGGTCCAAAAATATTGCTGCTTGGAGTTTTTGGTTTTTTTGTTTTTTTGTTTTTTTTTTTTCCCTCCTCCTTCTCCTGAGGAAATGCTGGGGAAAAAAAGAAAAACAAAAAACCCAAACCCAAAAAACACATTTTGCCAACTCCCCACCACCGGTTTTCTCAGCGGAGACGACGCGTCCTTCCAAACAGCTCCTGCTGCCGGTTGGGTTTTGTGGTTGAAAAAGTGGGTTTGGTGGAAATCTCAATTCCTTTTCTGGTTTTTTAGCTTTTTGGGGTTTTTTTGTGGATTAGAAACGGTTTGAATTCAGTGAGAAAACAAGGGGGAAAATGAGTTTGGGATGAATTGTGGCGCTCCCCAGCGCTGTGTCCATGGGATGAGTCCTTGCCCCTGTCCCGGCGTGTCGTGGCTTTGCTCCCAGAAATATTTAGGAAAAGCAGTTTGTTCCCCTCCTGCTTGCTTTTATGTCTTCAAAAAAACGGGATGTTGCGGCCCTAAATCAATCTAACTGATAATCTGGGTACTAAAGCCTAATTAAGATATCAATTAATTTGCAGCGTGCATTTAACAAGAAATATCGCGTCGTTCTCCTCTATTATTCTCTGAAATTACTGCTGAGGGCTCTTTGTACAGCTACCTTAATTAGACATTTTATTGTTAATGGGCATATTAAGCAAATTAAAAACGGGATATTAATACTTTCCATGAATTCCATAATTGGCTGAAAAATAGGAAGCATCGGGAATAATTGCGGGAATTTGTGTACAGGACTTGGGGGCCTTTTTCTTTTTTATTTTTTTTTTGGTGTTGTTTTGTGTTTTTATCCTTCACAGAAACCGTTCTGCATTTCTAACAACAGGGTCCTGAAAGTCTCTCATTAATTTTAATATTTACCAAACGCAAAGGAGCCCAAGCTCCAGTGTTTCCTTCTGTACACAGATCCTTCGGAGCCGTTCCCTCTTGCTAATTATTGTGGTTTTCCTTTTTTTTTTTCTTTTTTTCTGGTTTTTTTGGGAGCATAAAATCCTTTAAGGAGAGAAGGGAAATCTGGGATTTCCCTCCAGCACTAATGGAAGGTGGGATTTTTTTTTTTCCCCTCTGGCTTTTGTGATCTCTAAGGTCAAAAATTCCATGTCAGGCCATGGAAGAGGGTGGGAAGAAAGGAGATTTTTGGGGAGGAAAAGGGTTTTCCCCATCTGCCAGAGATGGGGCTGATCCCAGCCCCAACAATTCCTCAAGCTTCCTCCTCACGAGATAAATAACATTTATAAATACAAACACACATCTCCGAGCGGGGATTTGGCCTCGATGCTCCTGATGGAGCCTTCCAACGCGAGATATCCCCCGATCCCATGCAATATTCTATATAAAACCTATATATTGATATGATCCCTATAATGTCGGGATAAATATATCCCCTCCATCTCCCGTGGGTGTGCGTGCGTGAGCGCGTCTCTCCTCTGCACACACAGAAACGCGCACAAATCCCCCAAATCCCACTACGAACCGCCAAAAAACCCCCCCAAAATTCGCTCCCCACCCCTCGAGGACGCGGGGACAAAGCCGCCTCGGCCGCGTGCCGGTGGCTGGGGGTGCAGCGGGGGGTCCCGGCGCGTCCCGCCGGGGCTGCCGGCGGAGATTTCCCGATCCCCCGGCCCCAACGGCGGGCTGGTGTCTGGGCGAGATGCAGATCCTCCGGGGGGGATGCGGAAGTCTTGGCTCGGAGGAGCTTCAGCTGACAGCCTTATTTGCACGCTGGCTCTAAAATAACCGTGTAGGCTCTACGCCGCGCCTTCTGTCGCTTTGGTGGCGCAGGGGGGCTCGCAAGCGCCTTCCTCCGGGAGGGACGGGACGGGGCGGCCGGCGCGGCGCCGGGGGGCCGGAGGAGCCCCCGCGCCCGCCGGTGGCCCGGTGTCACCCCGGTGTCACCCAGCGTCACCCCGGTGTCACCCAGCGTCACCCCAGTATCGCCCAGTGTCATCCCTGCACAGAGTCAAGTGTCACCCCAGTGTCACCCAGCGTCACCCCAGTGTCACCCAATGTCACCCTGGTGTCACCCAATGTCACCCCGGTGTCACCCAATGTCACCCCAGTGTCACCCAGCGTCACCCCGGTGTCACCCCGGTGTCACCCAATGTCACCCCAGTGTCACCCAGCATCACCCCAGTATCACCCAGAGTCACCCCAGCACTGAGCCAAGTGTCACCACAGTGTCACCCAATGTCACCCAGCGTCGCCCAGTGTCAACCCAGTATCACACGGTGTCATCCCAATATCGCCCGGTGACACCCCAGTGTCACCCAGTGCCACCCTAGTGTCACCCAGTGTCATCCCAATATGACCCCAGTGTCTCCCAATGTCACCCCGGTGTCACCCAGCGTCACCCCGGTGTCACCCAATGTCACCCAGCGTCACCCCGGTGTCACCTCAATGTCACCCCGGTGTCACCCAGTGTCACCCCAGTTTCGCCCAGTGTCACCCCGGCACTGAGCCAAAGTGACACCTCAGTGTCACCACAGTGTCACCCAGTGTCACCCCAGCACTGAGCCAAAGTGACACCCCAGCATCACCCAATGTCACCCAGCATCACCCAGTGTCACCCAGTGACACCCCAGTTTCACCCAGTGTCACCCCGGCACTGAGCCAGGTGTCACCCCAGTATCACCTGGTGTCACCCCAGTATCGCCCAGTGTCACCCCTGCACTGAGCCAAAGTGACACCCCAGTGTCACCCAGCGTCACCCAGTGTCGCCCTGGTGTCACCCCGGTGTCACCCAGCGTTACCCCTGCACTGAGCCAAGTGTCACCCCAGTGTCACCCGGTGTCACCCCAGCATCATCCCAGTGTTGCCCAGCATCACTTGGGTGCCATCCCAGTATCACCCCAGGAACCCCTGGGTATTGTCCTGGCATCCCCTGGGTGCCACCCCAACATCCCTGGATGTCACCTCAGCATCCCTGGGTGTCACCACGACATCCCTGGGTGTCACCCCAGCATCCCTGGGTGCCACTCCAACATCCCTGGGTGCCACTCCAGCATCCCTGGGTGCCACCCCAGAGTCACCCTGACATCCCTGGATGTCACCCTGACATCCCTGGGTGTCACCCTGACATCCCTGGGTGCCACCCCAGCATCCCTGGGTGCCACCCCAACATCCCTGGATGTCACCCCAACACCCCTGGATGTCACCCCAGCATCTCTGGGTGTCACCCCGACATCCCTGGGTGTCACCCCAGCCTCTCCCGGCACCACTTGCGTGTCACCCCGACACCCCTCCCCAGGCTTTGCCATGCCCCGGCTGGGAGGGAAGCCGCTCCAGCAGCACTAAACGCCGCTCCTGGGCGCCGCAGCGCTTTGGCACGCCACCAGCTCCGGGGTTTGGCCGGGGATTCGCTCTCCCGGGTGGGATTTTGGGACGGAACGTCCCATCCCCTGGGCGCCGCTCGCCGCTCCTTATCAGCCGCCGCTCCGCCGCCGCTCCGATTGTCAAACACGAGGGATGCTTTCACTCCTATTCAAAATAATTTAAATAGAAATGTTGCCACAAAGTGGAATAATATCTTTTGATGAATGTTTTTAAAGCCCTTTAGGTTTTCATGGTAATTTGCAGTGTAAAATTATTTAGAGATAAGAGCCAAATTAGCTCTTATAGGCGGAGGTCGATATGTCCCGTTATCCATGGAAGCAGTGTTTAAATATAATCAGCCTTTACTCTAATGCAGCATAATTGTTCATTTGAAATAGCTTTTTTTTTTTTCCTCTCTCTCTCTTTTTTTTTTTTTTTTTTTTTTTTTTTTTTTTTTTTTACTCCATTCAATGAGTCATTAAAATATTCAAAGGATAATGCAGTGAATTGGAAATGAATTTATCACATTATCCTGTACATACTGTAGAGCATCAGGTAACCAGGCAGAGTCGGAGCCGGGTTTGCAGCGAATCCCCCGGTAAACAAGGTTTTCCATTTTGTATTCAGTGGGGAAAGGGAAAGAAAAACAAAAAAAAGAAGGGAGAAAATACTGCCCTTCAAATGGAAAGCTTTCCGTCTTTATTCCCCCTCCTGGGGGAGGAGGAAGGGGGAGGGCGAGAGCAGCGAATTTGTACTCCACCAAAGCCTCGCCGCTTTAACTTTATTTTTATCAAAATATGTTTGTAACAGAAAGTCGTTATGGAAACGGGTTCTGCCAGCCGGGAGAAATCCTGCGCCAGGCTGGAACCGAGCGGGACCCGCCGGAGCCGCTTGGATCGGCCACCAACCCCTTCCCCGGGGCAGGGCGCTGGGGAAACTGAGGCACGGGGCAGCCACAGCCAGCTCCGGGGTGGGATATGGGGACTGCATCCAACGTTTTTGAAGCAGAGCCATTCCCACCCATGGCCCAGCCCGGCTCTCCCCGCACCGCGGGTGCAGCTCCCGCCACTCCGACCCGCTCCCGCGGCTGCGGGGTGGGGATCCCATGGACGGGGATTAGCGAGTTTGGGTGCCCAGGGATGGTGGCACCGGCGTCCCCAGCGGTCCTGGCAGCGGCGCTGGCCTTTCCCCGCGGCGACATCCCCGTCACCGTCACGGCGCGCGGCGTCGCCGTTGATAAACAGGCTCCGGGTTGCGAGTGTCACCATAGAAACAGGTGCTGTCTTAAGCAAACAAGGGGCTTTATTAACCTTAAAAATTATGGGGTTTCTGCACAGGGGAGGGACGGACGTGGAGCTGTAGGGCACGGGCTGCTCAGCCCGTCCCCCCGTCCCCGTCCCCATCCCAAAGGGACGTGTGCTCTGCAGGAAACTTTTCCTCCGTAGCACACGGAACGCGGCTCCAGCTCATCCAGAGCGCCTGGATTTACCAGCAGGCCGAGAGATCGGCCGTTAATTGCTGGCTGCCGTCGTTCCTGCTCCTCGGCTGCTGGGTGAAGAGTTGTAGGGACACCCCGGGGACGCTTCTGCCAAGAATTGGTGATCCAGGAGCATTCACCATCCCGGCAGGAGAAAAAAAAGTCAGGGCGAGGAATGATTTTTTTAATCATTAATTGATGCTAAGGAAGGTTAAAGATCAGTTTTTGGGTACCCAGCAGACAGAAGGGTTCCACATTTTGGGAGCTGCTGGAGGTGCTGGGGCAGCTTTCCTTGCCTGTGCCGTGCAGCATCCACGATTCCCGCGGATCCGTGGAATTGTGGGATCGCTGATCCCCGCCTCGCTGGGGGGGAGAAGGGGCAGATGCAGGAGTTGGTGCCCTGCTATTGTTCCTCCTCGCTGGAGCCCTCTCGACGCCGCTTTTTGGTGATGAAACCGAGGGTTTGAAAGGGAAAGAACAGAGGGAAATGTTGGTTTAATTGATGACTTGGCTCCTCGGAATACTCAGTTCCCTGGTGTGAGTTTCTGTCGCTGCTCGTTAATGAAGCCTTTATTAATAAAAGAAGTTTTAAAAATAAATAAATAAAAAAGCCAAAATAAGTAAAGAGGCTGCAGCTTGTGGGGGGAAGTTTTCTTTGCGCTCCAAGCTCCTGTGGAAGGAATTCTTCCCTGTGAGGGTGGTGAGGGCCTGGGATAGATTTCCAGAGAAGCTGTGGCAGCCCTTGGATCCCTGGAAGTGTCCAAGGCCAGGTTGGACAGGGTTTGGAGCGATCTGGGGCAGTGGGAGCTGTCCCTGGGTGGGACTGGATGAGAGTTCCCACCCAAACCACTCTTGATTCCATGGATTTCCCATCCTGACAAACGTTTGAAAGGAGATTCTGTGACTTAGGAGGAGGTTCTGGGCCGGCAGGGATCAGTTTCTTCCCCCAGGCATTGAGTGACAGGACAAAACTTGTGCCAGGAGAGGTTTAGGTTGGATATTGGGAAGATTTCTTCCCTGTAAAGGTTGTCCAGCCCAGGGCGGAGCTGGGATCACTGCTCCAGCTGGGATTTCAAAGCCACGTGGATGTGGCACTCGGGGACACGGTTCCGTGCTGGCCCTGGCAGTGCTGGGGCCGTGGTTGGACTCGGTGACCTTAGAGGGCTTTTCCAACCCAAACAATTCCCTGATTCCATCAGTCCTGGGGCGCTCTGTCCGGAGGGAAGTTGTGTCCCGGGATGCCGCGGGTCAATCCCGCTGCTGCGTCCCTGCAAATCCCGGCGTTCCCACCCCACAGGAGCTCCCTGCTCGGCTTTGTGCTCACCTGGAGTGTAATTAGTGCTGCCAGGTAATTGCACCCCGCGGAGAGAGCTGTCACTGAGCAATTCCTGCGCTGAGCCATTCCCGCCGGGACAGCAGGGGCTGGGACACCAGGCCAACAGCAGCTCTGCTGGATTTTGGGAACGGCCATCCCACAGCCGGGATGCAGCAGGGACGGGGAGGATGGAGAGCGTTGTTTGCACCCTTTGGGGAGCAGGAAAAAGGGGGAGAGCATCCCAAAAATGTCCGTTCCTCCTGGGAGGGAGGGCAGGGCTGGCCTGGGACACGCAGCCAGGGCTTCGCTCCCTGCTCATCCCTCGGGAATGCTGCTCCCTCCTCCCAGGAGCCGCCGGGTGCCGGGCTGGGCACGGAGGTTTACAGGATTATTGCCACGGATCCCGGGGCTGCTGGGTAAATCAAGGATCAGCTTTGTCCCGCGGCTGATCCTGGCCCTGTCATTCCCTAGGGATGAGTTCAGGGTGAAGCCACAGAGCTGAAACGTTCAACAGTCAGAAACCCGCAATTATTCGGGATTATTCCCGATTATTTGGGATTTTTCCACGCTGGCCAGGAGTTGATCCCTCTGCTCTGTGTCCACAGCGAGGATCGTTATCCAGATGGGAATTCAGTTTGGGTTTTTGTTTTTTTTTTTTTTTCCCCTCGATGCATCTGTTTCATTTAACATGCGGAGGCTACTAATTTGTCACAATTCAATAAAGCCGAGGTTACAAACACTCTGGCTGCTGTTTATTTAAACGATGGTTTGTTAATTAGCTCCTCTTAACGAGGAAGAGAATAAATCAGATAAAACCTACCAAAAAAAAAAAAAAAAAAAAAAAAAAAAAAAGGGCAGGGATAGAGATTTTGCAGATTAATTTTATTTTCCAGCTGAGGTATATTCCTGGCAGCCAAGCTCCCAGCTCCATCCCAAGCCGCTTCCCCGTGCATGAGGAGCATCGTGGCCCTGGGATGATGCTCGGCCTCATGGTGTTTTGCTCACCAGGGGTCCAAAAAGAACTTTTCTGGCTGTTTTCTGGCTGTTTCCTGGTTCTTTTCTGGCTTTTTTCTGCTGCTGGGCTCTGTCCCTCCAGCATGGTCACGGTGGGGTGCGACCCTCGGGCTCTTCAGTTTCCCTCTCTGTAATCTGAGGAAGTTTGCGCTGGGATCAGGAGTCAGACCCTGGATAAAGCTGCGCTGACGGAACCGGGAGCTCAGGGAAGGTTTATCCACCACCATCAGCCAGCGCCGAGCTCCGATCCCATCGCTGCCTCCCGTCACCAGCCTGCCCCGCCACCGCGGGAATATTTCATTTACAGCCCATAAAAACCTCTCCGCGGGTGGTTTTTCCTACAAAGCCCGGCCCGTGTCCCCTCTCTGGGGACACCCGCGAGCATCCAGGGACCTCAGGAGCATCCTGGTGGCCGGAGGAGAGCGCCGGGGCAGGGCGAACCCTGGGGAAGAGACACTTGATCAGTGATTAATCGGGCATGTGTGGTTGTGTGGGAGCGATTTGTGTCGGAGGAGGGAACTCCTACAGCACCCCGGTCATGAATCATTTGAAGAGCAAATTTGTGCAGTTACCAAGGGAACGGAAGAAAGGAAGGGACTTCCCTTTGCCGAAATGACTCGCGCTCTGATGCGGCTGAGAAAATCGCTCCAAAAAAAAAAAAAAAAAAAAAAAGGGAAAGGGAAAGAGAGAGAGGAAAAAAAAAAAAAAAAAAAAAAAAAAAAAAAGAGTCGAAGCTGTGACTAAGCAGCAGAAGTTATGTAAAGTGCTCGCTGGGAAGTGCAGGGGAGGGACAGCACATCCTGCTGCTGCCCACGGCGGTGGCGGGGGGCGGCCGCCGGCCCCCTTCTCGCCTCCCCGGGGAGCGGGGGCGAAGCCGCCGGCTGGGCCGGGCCCGCTGCTCTTGCCCTGGCTCTGGCAGGAGTTTACAAAGGCTTGGGAAGAGCCTCGGTGTCCCCGCGTGGCCAGGTTGGGACCGTGTCCCACCCCTCGGTGTCACCCTGGGCCGCTGCTCCCAAGGGAGTTGTCGCAGGAGTTGTCTCGGCTCCGGGCAGTTTTGGGGTGCTCGGGGCCTCTCATCCCAGCGTGGAGCTGGGATTTTCCACGGGGAACGGGAGGATGTGGGAAGCGGTGTTTGCACGGGGCTGGCGGTGGCGACCCTGCGGTGACGAATTTGTCACGTCTCTGTCAGGACTGGAGCGGTGGCCGAGGGTGGGATCCTCTGCTCCGCTCCCCGGGCAAGGGCCAGATCCTCATTTTGGGGCTCAGCATCCAAATTTAACTGTCCTCGTGCCCGCCCAAATTCGGGGTCGCTCATCCAAAGGGCACCAAAGCGCTCTCCGGGACAGGGGAGGCGCGGGGCTCCTTCAAACCGCAGGAATTTGGTTTCCCTCGGGGGAAAAAAAAAAAAACAACAACAAAACCCAAAAAAACCCAAACCAAAACAAAAAAAAAGTTCCCCCGTGGCTGTGCAAGGCAGAGGCAGCAGCGAGATCCGCAGCAGCGGCAGCGGCGGCGGCATCGCCGGAAAGATGCTTGGGATCTTTCCAGCTTCCGCCCGGGAGCCCCCGAGCCCGGCGGGGAGCCGCGATCGCTCCCGAAAAGGGAATGCAGAGGATGAAGGAAAACCCTCTGCCTGCCCTCCCCGGGTGCCACAGACAGCCGGTGTCTGAGCGATTAGTCACCGCCGAGGCTTCCCTCCTCCACAGCGGAGCCTGTCCCCCCACACAGGGAGCCAGCGGAATGCTTGATTGGAGTTCCTCACACCTACCCGGGGGGAGCCCGGAACCGAGCGGCGGCGCCGAGCGAAGCGCTGGAGTCAGACCCCGCGAGCTGCGGGTTGCCATGGAGCCCCCGCCTTTGGATTTTGGGGAGGAAAGGGAAGGAGTTGAGGGGACGGGGATGGGCGCGGGCGCTGGTGCCGGGGCTGCCAGGGTGATGCCGAGGGGTGGGGAAGGGGCAGGGTTGGTCCAGGAGGGGTTCTGCTCCTCGGTGGGATGCTCGGCCCCAAGAAGGGGGTTTGTGCCCTGTAAAAGTGTCAGGGTTTGGGATTGAGGAGAAACTCCATAGGGGTTCTGAATCCTGGGTTTGGCAGGGGTAGGGAAGCTCATCCCTGGATCCTTGGGGTGGCAGGGGCAAGGAAACTTATCCTGAATCCTGTGTAGGGCTGGGAAACTCATCCCTGAATCTCCTGTGTAGGGCAGGGAAACTCATCCCTGAATCTCCTGTGTAGGGCAGGGAAGTTTATCCCTGCATCCTTGGGATGGCAGGGGCAGGGAAACTTATCCCTGAATCCTGTTTAGGGCAGGGAAGCTCATCCCTGGATCCTTGGGGTGGCAGGGGCAAGGAAACTTATCCCTGAATTTTGGGTAGGGCAGGGAAACTCATCCCTGAACCCTGTTTAGGGCAGGGAAACTTATCCCTGGATCCTTGGGATGGCAGGGGCAGGGAAGTCCACCTCTGAGTTCTGTATAGGGCCGGGAATCTTATCCCTGAATTCTGGGTATGGCAGGGAAGTTCATCCCTGAATTCTGGGTATGGCAGGGAAGTTTATCCCTGAATCCTGTGTAGGGCAGGGAAACTCATCCCTGAATCCTGTGTAGGGCAGGGAAACTCATCCCTGAATCCTGTGTAGGGCAGGGAAATTTATCCCTGAATCCTGCGTAGGGCAGGGAAGCTCATCCCTAACCGCATATGTGGGAAGAGGTAGAAGAACTCCTTCCTTCACTCTGCAGTCTGGGAATGGGTCAGGGAAGCTCATCCCTGAATCCCACGGGTGGAGAAGGGTAGGAAAGCTCCTCTCTGCCTTCCCTAAGTGAGGAAAAGGGTGGGAAAGCCAATCCCTGCATCTCATGTTTGGGAACGAGTAGGAAAACTCCTTCCCTCACTCTGCAGTCTGGGAATGGGGTAGGGAAGCTCATCCCCGAATCCTATGGATGGGAAGGGGTAGGAAAACTCCTTCCTTCCCTCCGGAAGGGGGCAGGGATCCCTGCATCCTGTGGAGGGGAGGAGGTTGGGAAGCTCAGCATAGCTGGGAGCATCCCACGGGATCCAGGCAAGGATTTTTTTCCTTCCTGATGAACTTTGGAACTCTCAGATGCATCAGGAAAGTCCCCGGTGACCGCGTCCCAGGGGTGGGAAGTCTGTCCCAGGGGTGGGATGTCTGTCCCAGGCGTGGCAGGACAGTCCCCACAGCCTGGATCCCGAGGCAGCAGGGCTGGAGTTGGACCAAAGGATTCATTTTCCTGCCCGAAATTCCCAGGGAGGATTTTAAGCCCTTTAAAAGCAGTTTCTGCTCCCAGTGGGGCCGAGCGCCACGGCCCGGTTCGATCAGCCGAGGGCACAGAGCAGCACTGGGACACCCCCAAATGTCCCATATCCCCCTCTCACAGCTGCCCATCGCCTTCATCCTCCTCCAAAATATGTTTGGATTCCGCTTCCAGTGGTTTTTTTTATTTAAAACGTGGAGAGTGGGGTCCCAGGACCTGAGTCCCCATCAGTGCCCCTCACCTGGGGGAGCCTGGACGTTTGCCTCCCCTCGGGAGAAGGAAATTACAGCTCCATTCCCGTCAGGAACAGCTTCTTTTCCCCAAAACAGAGCAGGAAAACAGGATATCATTTGTGGTTTCATGAAAAAAAAAAAAAAGTAGTCTTCTCCTTTTTTTTTTTTTTTTTTTAAATTCTCATCACTTTAGGTTCTATTTAAAATTTGGGTATTCTGAGATGGAAAGTTATTTCAAAAGGGCAAAAACACGTCAAGCTCCAGAAAATGGTGAAATCAGCTCCGTGGTGGCTTTTTTTTTTTTTTTGCTTTTTTTTTTTTTAAATTTGGGGGGATTTTTTTGGAAGCACAGTTCTCCCCTAAACTCCCCCAGCGCAGGATCCTGCTGCATCCTGCCCCAGTACTGCTGCTCAAGGTTTCATCCCGGTACCAGAAAGAAAAAAAAAGCCGGATTTTCACACCCCCCCCCAGCTGATGGTCTGGGTGTATTCCCGAGGGATTTTCCACCCTCCGGAGCATCTCAGCCGCCTGGAACCCGACCCCAAACCCGATCGTTGCAGCCCCATCGATCCCGTCCTCCGCTGCCCTGGCTAAAGAGCCGCTCATCGATCAAGGCATCGACTCTCACGGGGCATCCCCCGCCTTAAAAAAAAAAAAAAAAAAAATTATCTGGAAAGCGAGAGCTTTCTCTTCCCGGTGATTAATTAGCGTTCGTAAAGGACTCGGAAAGGAGCGAGGCCGGTAAATGCGGGAGCAATTAAACCCTCAGTTCCCCCAACGCCTCCGACCCCTCGCCCCACACATCGATCTCCCTCGGCGGCCTCTGGGGCGGGCTGAGCCGGGATCGTATCCCCCAAGCACTGAGGAGGGGAAAATTTGACTTTTCCCGTTCTGGGAAGCGCCGGTGGCTCGGCGCTGCCCTGCCGAACGCGACGGGCTCGCTCCCCGCTGTTTGTGAACGAGAGGGATGGAACAAGGCAGGAAGAGCGAGGGAAAACCCTCCGCTGGCTTCCCTTGATGAACTGAGCTAATTTCTCTCTTAATGGTTAGCTGCGGAGCTGAATGTGAGGCTTTCCTCCCGCACAGCAAACCCTCTCCCACACGCAGACAAATAGGCTGAATATTTAATTGGAATTCCTCACACCTACAGGGTAAAGCCTTGTCAGTAGAAATAGGAGCCCATCGCCAGCTGGCATCCCCGCACGCCACCCACCTTCGCTTCGGGAAAAAAAAAAAAAAGAAATCCCTCCCCGTCCTCCCCCCTTCTCCGCACACCCACGGGCCCTCTTTCCCCTCCCCGATGCCCCCCGCGCCCGGGGTGCCCTCTCCGGGGTGGGGATGCCGTGGGAGGGTGCCCGGGCAGCGCCCCGGCCCAAGTGATCCTCCCAGGAGGAGATTCCAGAGGCCCATCCCCTGCCCTGCTCTCAGGGATGTCCCCAAGGAGCCCCACCCGGGAAACTGGGGAGCCCGGGGCAGCGCCAGGCTGGTGGCAGGGGATGGGGAGCAGCAGAGGGCACTGCCAGGCTGCCCCTCGGTGCCACCCCTGCCGCCCCAGAGCGGTGAAAGGCTGGGAGAAGCGTATCCCGGCCCTCGGGAGCGCGGCCGGGATGGCGGCTGGCAGAGGGATTCGGTGGAGGGGCCCTGGGGCCTCCCAGGTGGGAAAACCCCACAAATTTCACAGCCCGAAAGGACTGTCCCTCCTGTCCCCGCGCTGTCCTGGCCGCTGCGGGATGCGATCCCTGCGGGAGGTGAAAGCCTGCGCTCAAGGTGCCCCTCAAGGGACAAGTCCTGGGGTCACCCTTGGGGCTGTGGGTGCTGAGGATAACCCAGCCCACGGGAATCGCCCAACCCAGCCCACGGGAATCCCCCAACCCAGCCCACGGGAATCCCCCAACCCAGCCCACAGGAATCCCCCAACCCAGCCCACGGGAATCCCCCAACCCAGCCCACGGGAATCCCCCAATCCGCATTTTCCAGGGATGGATGAAGCTGGAGCAGGAAGGAGTCACCCCGTGTCCCCCCTGCATCAGGGGAGCACCTGGTGCCAGGCAGAGCGTGGTACTGACACTGTGGTGGCACTGTCCCCGTGATGACGTTGTCACTGTGGTGGCACCATCCCCATGGTGGCACTGTCCCCGTGGTGACACTGTCACTGTGGTGGCACCATCCCCATGGTGGCACTGTCCCCGTGCTGGCACTGTCCCTGTGGTGGCACTGTCCCCGTGGTGACATTGTCACTGTGGTGGCACCATCCCCATGGTGGCACTGTCCCCATGGTGGCACTGTCCCCATGGTGGCACTGTCCCTTTGGTGGCACCATCCCTGTGGTGGCACTGTCCCCATGGTGGCACTGTCCCCGTGGTGGCACCATTAATGTGGTGGCACTGTCCCCATGGTGGCACTGTCCCCACGGTGGCACTGTCCCCGTGTTGGCACCATCCCTGTGGTGGCATTGTCCCGGCCAGACCCTCCCCTCATCTCTGGGAAGGTCAGGGATGGGGCTGTGTGCTCCCAGCTGGATTCACAGCCCAGGTCTACAGGATTTGGGGTGGGATGATGAGAGTGCAGGGAGAGCAGGGGACCTGCTCCGGACAGGGACACTCCATCCCAATTTTTCTGACCCTTGGGATCACCAGCATGGAGGAGCTGCTGGGGACAGGGATGTTCCATCCCAATTCCTCCTGACCTTTAGGATCGCCAGCATGGAGGAACTGCTGGGGACAGGGATGTTCCATCCTAATTTTTCTGACCCTTGGGATCACCAGCATGGAGCAGCTGCTGGAATGGTCCCGCCTGTCCCGCCCCTGCCCCTTCCCACCTTCATCCCGTGGGGCAGTTCTGGCCCCAGAGCATCCCTGGGTCTGCTGCTCTTCCGAGGGATGGGGAACCTCTTGGAGGAGGAAGGAATTGGGTCATGACCACTCCAGCGCCACGCTCTGCCTTTTGTGCTCAGGACTCTGCCTGGGAGAGCGGCTCTTGTATCCCCCTCGTCCCCCCCCAAATTCCCTTTGCTTTCCCAAAGAATTGCTCTTTTCTCATCCCCCTCTTTTCCTTTCCTGCTCTCCTTCTCGTACCTCTCTCATCCCAGGTTTCAAAGACCCCCTCCCATCCATCCCCTGCAGGGACCTGCCACCATCTGCGGATTTTTCTTTTCTCTCTCTTTTTTTCTCCCCCCCCACTTTTCAAAGTTTCCCGTGTCTTTGTCTTAACGAGCCAGGTTAAATATTCTGTAATCAGTGTAATAATACACCTGGACTCGCTCGCGAGATATCTGCCTTTTGTACTGCGACAGGACATTAATAGTAATTATTCTGCTTTGTAATTGGAGCTTTAAATACTAATTCAAACAGCCAGAGGAAAACCAATTAGTGCTAATTTATCTCTATGTGTTTTGGAGAGCCTGTGTCTGTCATACTGTGAAGAAATAGGTTGGTAATTAGTACAGTTGGGTGGTAGATAGAAGTAATTATCAGATTCTTTCATGTTCTTTAAGGAAGGGTAAAAAAAAAAAAAAAACAGAAAAAAAAAAACCCTCTAAAGGCTGCATGACTCTTCCTTTCCGAGGAAGTTTGCACCTCCAAGGAAGGGCCCGGTGAGGTTCCCGGATCCGTGCTGCTGCATGGAATGGGATTGATCCCGGGAATTGGGTGCCCTGGGCATGGACAGAGCATCCACGGCCTCGTGTGGCGGTGGGACAGGGAGGTGGCCTTGGAGTGACAAACCAGGGGCGACAAAGTGCCCGTGACAGGAGGAGCTGCACGCTCGGGATGGACCCGGGACGGTCCTGGGGCTGCTGTGTCCGGTTCCGCGGGGCTGGGGCGAGTCCAGGGAAGGGAACGGAGCTGGGAAAGGGTCTGGAGCACCAGGAGGGGCTGAGGGAGCTGGGAAAGCTCCAGGAGGGGCTGAGGGAGCTGGGAAAGCTCCAGGAGGGGCTGAGGGAGCTGGGAAAGCTCCAGGAGGGGCTGAGGGAGCTGGGAAAGCTCCAGGAGGGGCTGAGGGAGCTGGGAAAGCTCCAGGAGGGGCTGAGGGAGCTGGGAAAGCTCCAGGAGGGGCTGAGGGAGCTGGGAAAGCTCCAGGAGGGGCTGAGGGAGCTGGGAAAGCTCCAGGAGGGGCTGAGGGAGCTGGGAAAGCTCCAGGAGGGGCTGAGGGAGCTGGGAAAGCTCCAGGAGGGGCTGAGGGAGCTGGGAAAGCTCCAGGAGGGGCTGAGGGAGCTGGGAAAGCTCCAGGAGGGGCTGAGGGAGATGGGAAGGGGCTGAGCCTGGAGAAAAGGAGGCTCAGGTGGGACCTTGTGTCTCTGCACAGCTCCTGACAGGAGGGGACAGCCGGGGGGGTCGGGCTCTGCTCCCAGGGAACAGGGACAGGAGCAGAGGGAACGGCCTCAGGCTGGGCCAGGGGAGGCTCAGGGCGGACAGCAGCAGGAATTTCCCCATGGAAAGGGAGCTCAGGGATTGGAGCTGCCCAGGGAGGTTTGGATCCCCATCCCTGCAGGTGTCCAAGGAATTCCTGGATGTGGCACTCAGTGACGGGCTGGGATCGGGCACAGCTCGGACTCGGTGACCTTGCAGGGTTTTTCCAAGCTGAACAGTTCCTCGATCCTTTGATTCTTTAACCTCTGCTTTTGAGCTGTGACCTCTGCACGTGAATCCAGCTCGATTTATTTGAGCCATAGCTCCTCTTTGTGAATCCCACCCTGTGCTTTTGGGTCTGGCCCCACATTTGTGGGACCGACCCTGTGCATTTAGAATCCTTCAATCCCAGAATGGTTTGGGTTGGAAAGGACCTTAAATCCCACCCCAGTTCCACCCCTGCCATGGGCAGGGAATCACCTCCCACCATCCCAGGCTGCTCCAGCCTGGCCTTGGGCACTTCCAGGGATCCAGGGGCAGCCACAGCTCCTCTGGGAATTGCATCCCCACCCTCACAGGGAGGAATTCCTTCCACGTATCTCTGCTGAATTTCCCCTCTTTCAGTTTGAATCCGCTATCCCTTGTCCTGGCACTAAAATTCCTGATGAAAAGTCGCATTCCCTGTTCCTTGGAGCCCCTTCAGACGCCCTGGAACGCGCTGGGAGGCAGGAAAGTTTCCATTTGAGGCGGATCCTCCGTGTTTGAGCCATTCCTCGCAGATTTCAGCCGCACCTCGCGCTTTTGAGCCGGACCTCGAGCATTTTGGGGGGATTTTTACGCTCAAACAGCCCTCGTGCCCCTCACCTGCGTTCCCAACACCTGTTCCCAGTTCTCCCTTTGCTTCCCAGGAGGAAGCAGCAGGTTCCTCGAGGACACCCGGGCCTGTCACACGCTGCTCTTTTATTTTTCCGCTCCTCGGGTGAGAAGATCGCCGGGTTTTCAGTGCGGGGAGGATTTATTTGTGGTTATTTCGATCTCTCTCCCCCCGCCCTCCTTCCGCCCAAGTTGTGCTATTTAAAAAAAAAAAAAAATAAATAATTCATGGAGTAGTTTTTCCCGCCCCCCCCCCCCAACCCCAAATCAGGAATTCTGGCTGATCCAGACCAGGAGCGCAGCAGGATCCGCAGGAATTCATTAATGGCCCATTCTGTGTTTCCTTTCCCCTTTAAAAACCCCAGTGGAGTTACCTTGGTAATAATAAAGTGCACGATTCCAGGAGGGAGGGAACAGGTTCTTATTTGGATTAAACGGATTTCTCCTCCTCCCCTCTTTTTTTTTTTTTTTTTTTTTTTTTTACCCCTTTTTATTCCTGCCAATTTAAACATTAAAAAAAAAAAAAAAAATTGTTTAGGGGGGGGAAATTATAAGCAAATGTTAATGTTGGAAAGGAGAGAGGGGAGGGGAAAAAAAAAAAAAATCGCATTTTTTTCCAGGGAGGGGAGAAAACGCCTTTGGAAGTGTTCTATGCAAAGAGATGCCGGGGGGCACGATATATCAAAGAAAATATAATACACCCAGGTTAAAACTAATGATTGCCATATAATTAGACGTGAAGCATTGTGCTATAAATGTGTATTCTTCAGCGTGCTGTGATTTTACTGTAAGAGAGAGAGAGAGAAAGAAAGACAGAAAAACACAGAACCCAGCAACATACTATAAAAAGCACTCTGTTGACTTTTCGGCTGTTTAGTATTCCTTGCCCGTACTCCCCCGGGAGTATGTAATTAGTGCTTTATGAAGAGTGCATTTAAAGCAGTTTAATATTCACCTCATTCAGTCTGAAACAATGTGATCACTGCTTAGACAAATCACTGCTCCTCGCTGACATCCTCTGTCAGAACATTACCTCTGAAAAGACCTTTCAAGAGGCTCCCGTGTTAATTAGTTGTCTGTCATGGATAAACAGAGCAGCGAGCAGAAGGGCTGCGCCAGGCCACAGGCACACAGGGAAATACTGGGAATGCTGTGGGATTTGGTCGGGTTTTTTTTTTTTTTTCTTTTCCTTTTTCATCCTCTCTCCCTCTCTCTCTCCTCCCTTTTGTGAAAATTCCTGGCTTTCTACCCCCGGCTTCGCGGAGTTTGGCGTGGCCTGGAGTGGAGCCTGGGTTTTCCCGGGGTTGGGTGAAATGCTTGGGATGCTGAGCCAGGCTGGCACTGCCACAGAGGTGCTGGCGGATCCCGAAGGGATCCAGGAGCTCTGGCTGGGCACCTGCTGAGGCGCCCTGCTGTGCCACCGAGCGGGAGCATCCCAGGAGACATTCCAGGGCTGTATCCCAGGGCTGTATCCCAGTGCCACATTCCAGGGCTGTATCCCAGTGCCACATCCCAGGGCTGTATCCTAGTGACATAGTGAGTGCCATATCCCAGTGTCGTATCCCAGTGCCACATCCCAGTGCTGTGTCCCAGTGACACATTCCAGAGCTGTATCCCAGTGCCACATCCCAGTGCTGTATCCCAGTGACACATTCCAGAGCTGTATCGCAGTGCCACATTCCAGTGCTGTATCCCAGTGCTGTATCCCAGTGCCACATTCCAGTGCTGTATCCCAGTGCTGTATCCCAGTGCCACATCCCAGTGCTGTATCCCAGTGCCACATCCCAGTGCCACATCCCAGTGCTGTATCCCAGTGCTGTATCCCAGTGCCACATCCCAGTGCCACATCCCAGTGCCACATCCCAGGGCTGTATCCTAGTGACATAGTGAGTGCCATATCCCAGTGTCGTATCCCAGTGCTGTATCCCAGTGCCACATTCCAGAGCTGTATCCCAGTGCCACATCCCAGTGCTGTATCCCGGTGCTGTATCCCAGTGCCACATTCCAAGGCTGTATCCCAGTGCCACATCCCAGTGCCACATCCCAGTGCCACATCCCAGTGCCACATCCGAGTGACATAGTGAGTGCCATATCCCAGTGTCGTATCCCAGTTCCACATCCCAGTGCCACATTCCAGTGTTGTATCCCAGTGCCACATCCCAGTGCTGTATCCCAGGGCTGTATCCCAGTGCCGCATCCCAGTGCTGTATCCCAGTGCTATATCCCTGTGCCATATCCAAGTGTCACATCCCTGTCCCACATCCCAGACCTGTGCCCCAGTACAACATCCTAGCCTTACATCCCAATCCTGAATCCCAGCCGTTCATCCCAACCCTGTGCTAATTCCTGGCCCCTCATCCCAGTGCCAAATCCTGGCCCTGCATCCCAAAGCCACATCCCAGTCCCAAATGTGGATCCCAGCCCTGCATCCCCTTTGTGCAGCCCAAATCGGCCCTTCAGCCGTTCCAAGAGACTCTTCCCACCTCCCATCGTGTGTAAAATGTTGGATGACAGTGGTCACCTCATCCCACCTGCTCCTGGTTTTAATTTCTTGGGAAAATCCAGCAAGTTTGGGGCAGTGCCGGCCCTGCCGTGCTTCGCTCAGCCCCATTCCTGCAGGATGCTCTCCCTGAAGCTGGAATTCCTCCTTCCCTGGAATTCCTCTTTCTCTGTGTTCCCCTCTTGTTCCCCTCATGTTCCCGGTGTCCCCTGGAGGGTACAAGGCAGATCCGTGGTCCCAGGAGCTGCTCCCGGCTCTGCTCGTGGCTCCTCCAGACCCCACGGTCGGGATGGAAGCTTTGGAGCAGCAGGAATTCCATCACCAGCCCCCACCTGGCAGCTCCCAGGTCCCTGGGAGCCAAATCCAGCAAATCCAACCCTTCCCGGGCCGAGGGAGCCGCGAGCTCCTCGCTGAGCTGTTCAAAGGGCAGACAAGGCCCAGCACCATCCTTTCCCTTTGGGAAGGAGCAGACACGGGATTCTGCTCCCTCCGCTCCTGGGAGTGACAGCCAAGGCACGAAAGCCGGGATGGGAACCTCCCGGCACCCCGTGAGGGCTCCACGGGTTCATCCCCACGCACATCCCATCCCATCCCGCAGCGGGAACGCGGAGCATCCCCACCTCGGGACACCTTCCCGAGCCTTCCAAGCACCCTCCAGCTCCGGGTTTTTCCCCCTTTCACTCCCTTTTCCATCAGTTTTGTTTCCCTGGCTCTCTTAGTCACGAAGGTGAGGCCCTGACAGAGACACAAGGCATCAAAAACAAGAGGTGATGAAACGCAGGGAATAATTAAGTTGCACTAAATCACCGGCCCCGGCGGAACGCTGCCAGGGAGCTCGGGAAAACTGGAGCACCGCGGAGCCGAGTTATTATTAATAATCACCAGCACCCTCGTGATTATTTTGCCCCTATTTTTAATTTTTTTTGGGGGGGCGGAGGGGAAGGGGTTGCCGTGAGCAGAGAACCTCCAGCATAAAGGGGGGGCGAGGTTTGCCGCACATCCCGGGATATTCCAGCCCGGATCCAGCCCGGGGCTGCCGGCACGGTCCGGGCTGAGCCCCAGAGCAAGTCTGCTCCCGCCGCGGATGCTCCACGCAACCCCGGGCCTTACGTAAGGGCAGCTTTATCCTCCTTCCATCGGGGCCCGGCCTGCAGCTCCCGTTCCCGGTGTGTGGGTGAGCCGCTCGCCCCGGGCTGGGAATTGCACAGCTCCTGCACCTCTGCCTGCGCTCCACGCATGCAAGCGGCCGCAACTGGCGATGGGCAGGCGATAGCAGGGCCAGGCCGTCGGCCCCGGGGTTGTTTGGGACGCGTTTCCCACCGGGATTCGTCCCTGGGAACGCTCCGGGAAGGGGTTGTTGGATGTGCGGGATTCGCTGCTGCCCCGCAGCCTCGGCTTGCTCGTGTGGTTTAAGGTCCAGCCTCGGCTGCTGGAGGTGCTGGTGGGAGGGATGCTCCAGCTCCCAAAAATCTGGGATATCGCTGAGTTGTTCGAGGAGAGAAAAGAGATTTTAATGCAAGGATTCCTCCTCCGGCGAACGCTGAGGCGGTGGCTTTACCTCTTTAGGGTCTGATCCCACTTGGCTCCATCCCTGCAAGAGCCCAGACAGGTTCGGGGGTTTTGGGCTGATTTCGGGCGCCACGTGGCCGTGGGTTAAGCCTGAGCCCCGGTTCCCACCACCTTTCCCACCAGGTTTCATCAGGAAAACCGCGCAGACCTGGTCAAAATCCTCCCCGGCGGGGTAAACCCGAGGGTGTCGAAATTGGGGAGAGCTGTAAATCTCGTGTGTTTGTAAAATCTCTCTAAGCCTCCGTCTGCAACGCGCAGGTAAAACCTTTAATTCCCTGACAATGCCGAGCAAACTCCCAGCTAAATCCTTAATTCCCGCGCGCCGTAGCCCTGTGGATTCGCCCGTCTGCAGCCCAGGCCTCGTCTGCAGCATCCACGCCCTTTGGGAGTGGAAAAAACCCCCCAAAAAATTGCTGTGCCCCGTGTTCTGGTGCTGGAAAATTTCCCCAAAATTTATATACCCCTTGTTCTGGTGCTGGAAAAATCCCCTCAAAAATTGCTGTGCTCAAGGTTTTGGTGCTGGAAAAATCCCCAAAAATTGCTGTGCCCCATGTTCTGGTGCTAGAATAATCCCTAAAAATCACTGTGCCCAAGGTTCTAATGCTGGAAAAAAATCCCTTAAAATTGCTGTGCCCAACTCTCTGCTGCTGGAAAAATCCCCCAAAATTACTGACCCCTTGTTCTGCTGCTGCAAAAACCGCTGAAACTGCTGTGCCCAACGTTCTAGGGTTTTTGCCCCGTGGATCAAAACCTCTGAAATGCTTCTGCAACTCCTAAAATCAGGAATAACGACGGATCCTGCATCCCTGCAGTGACCAGGCCATAGGGCGCAGGAGAAAAGCCACCAATTTGGGGTTCCAACCCTTCCGAAACACGCTGAACGTGACGTGCGGGAGCGATCCCGTTGCTGCTCCGGCGTCACCGGCAGCCGCTGACAGACTTTTCCCCCTGATCCAACCGGATCCGATCCCGGGGCGATAGGGACAGGGCGCAGCTCCGTCCAGGTGGAGGGGACGCCGAGGAGCCCGACGGGTTTGGGAGCTGCTCAGCGCCGCGATGACAGCCAGGCTGGGGATTGGGATTGCTCCACGCGGGTCCCCGCCGCTGGCGGGAGCGTTTCCCAACCCGGAGGAACCTGTACAGACGACCACCCTCTCTTAGGCAACGTTCCTGACTCAAGATCCCATCCCAAACCAGCGGGAGATGGATCTCTGCTGCCTCTTGCAACACAGCTCCATCCAAACTGGTTTTCCCATCAATCCTTCTTCCCGTGATTCCTCTTTTTCTTTTTTTTTTTGTGGGGGGAGTTACCATGCGTGCTGTCGGCTCATCGGGAAGGTTTTTGGTGCTGGATATCCGTGGATGGGGATCTGAGCTCATCCAGCAAGGATGAGCCAAAATTGTGTCTTTTATGACACAAATCCTGAGGCCGGAGGGAAGGGAATGATTCCCCTTGGAAGTGGGCAGGTGACACACAGGGAGGGACTGGCCATCAGCCTTTTTTTTAATATATATTTAATATTAGCGGCCCAAATATTAGTGGGGCAAACCCCGAGGACAACGCCGTGTTCATCCCCGTGGATTTACAGCTGATTTCTACAGGGTGAATATTTTCACAGAGGAGTGAGAAGTTGCTGATTTATTCCAACGCCCAGCAAATCGCAGAACTGTGGAATATCCCGAGCTGGGAGGGACCCCACAAGGATCAAAATGATCCCAGTGGGCTAAAACCTCTTAATTTCATATCTCAAATACACATGGAAGCACCCGCAGTGACCTCCACCCCGTCCAACCCACTCACAAATTAACTTTGGGGTCTTGGGCACCACCCGCCGCCGCCTCCCCCGGGGTCCTGCCGGGTCCTGCGCCGGGTCCTGGCAGCTGAAGGGTTACTCAGCCCCATCTGCTCAGCTCCCCGTTTCACCAGGGCGGGTTTGGAGTTTTACTACGAGTTTCAGACAATGAAGGTGTGTCTGCGCTCCGAGCCTCGTTTGCCCGTTGTGTAGGCGTCGGGTTCAGCGCCGTCTTGTCAACACTTGAATATGTTGAGCATCACTCACGGGGCATTCGGTAAGAAACCTATTAAGTTAATTACCGAGGCTCTGTGTGTGTGTGTGTGTGTGTGAGAGAGAGAGAGAGAGAGAGAGTGTGCTGCTCCCGTAAAAAAAAAAACAAAACCAACAAATAAAATAAAATTTGGCTTTCTTCTTTGCAAGACACTTGTGATGCAAGCCCCGGGCTCTCGGTGTGATGACATCTCGTCTGCTGCTGTAACTGAGCCGGGGCTCAGGCGAGCTGCCTGCCGGGGAGGGGGGGTCAAGGCAGGACCCCCACTCGCCCTGCCTCGGGGACACCCGCCCCAGCACAGGGACCCGCTGCAGCGTCCCCGTGTAAATCCCAAATCTGTGGGGTCGGGGCGTCTCTGTGGGGAGGAGCAGCTCCTGCGCAAGTTTCTTTGCAAGTTTCTGCTTTTACGCTTCCGCTCGGCGCAAATTCCTGGGAAAACGCCGGGGTTTGGGTTGGAAGGGACCTTAAAACTCCTCTGGTTCCGTTCCACCGGACCAGGGCGTTCCAAACCTCGTCCAGCCCGGCCTTGGGCGCTTCCAAGGATGAGGCAGCTTCTCTGGGAGACCCCTCGGTTTGGGAAGAGGGCTGGGAAAACACCTCTTTGCTCTTTACATCTTGCACCACCACCCTCAAGCGTCCCAAAATAACCAGGGCTGGAGCTGGGAGCTATTTCGGGGTGCGCTGGGAGGTCCAAGCACGGCTTGGGAAGGGGATGGAGCAGGAAGAGGATCCATGGGGCGGGGGGAAAACACCCCTTGTGTTTCTCCTCTCCCTGCTCCCTCCCAGCTTCTCCAGCGCTTTTCCCCCGCCGTGGGAAGGGAGCTCTGGATCTGCTGGAGGCCAGCAGGGCTGCGGGAGCGACGCTGGAACTCCGTGAGGAGCAGCACGTGCCGCCCCAGCCCGGCCATCCCTTCCCAGTTTTTCCCCACATCCTTTCCCAGCCCGGCTGGACCGGGGCCGCCTCGAGCTTCGCCGCCCCCAAAATACATTTAAAATAAAATGAGATTTCCCCCTCCCTCGCCCGCCCCTCTCCTGAGCCCGAGCCAGGGCAGGGAGCGGGACGAGCTCTGGCTCCCGGGGTGTTGGTTTTGGAGTTGGGTGGTTTTTTTTTGGGGGGGGGAAGGCGTTGCACAAATTGCACAAACAGCCCCCGGCGCTTGCACGCGCCCCAGGTAGGGCGGCTCAGCCCCCTCCTTCCAGCATCCCACGGGAGCCCGGATCCGGTGGACTTTTATGGAAGAAAGGGAAGTCCGTGGCACCTCCGGAGCGGCTTTTGGCAGGCGAGCAGCAGCAGCAGCGCCGCCGTTAACCCCTCGTCCTCCTCCCGCGGCTGCGGTCGCATTTTTTTGGGAGGGAGAGGGGTTGGGGTCGGCAGCTCCTCTGCGGCTCCGCCAAGAACCTGCGGGCCACGGGATGCTCAGCAGCCAAAAAAACCTACAATTTTAATAAAAAAGAAAGGTGCATTTGGCTCCTCAACATCATCCAAATCGACGCGGAGCGTTCCTGAGCATCCCATCCATCCCCAGCGCCCCCGCCCCGAGCAAAAACCCCGGGCGGGAGGGAAAAGTGAGGAAAACTTCTCGCTGCTCCAGAAGAGTTTCCGGCTGGATTTTCTCCCGTCCCAAGGGCAGCTCTGGACTCTCCCTCCGAGCGCTGCCAATTCCAATTCCAATTCCAATTCCAATTCCAATTCCGGCCTCGGGGGGAGCGGCGAGGCCGAGCCCGGATGCGCTGGCGGGGCCCGGAGAGCTCGGTCCCCTCCCGGCCGGGGCTGTCGTCATCGGGGGCGAAAGGGAGAATTTTTAGGCAGCGGAAGGAAGGGAAAAGCAAAAAAAAAAAAAAAATAAAAATTTAAAAAAAAATAAAAGAAAAAGAAAAAACAAACCCAACCAACCCAGAGGAATAAATAATAAATGAGCCCCCCAAGCCCAAGCTCCCGCTCCCATCAGATTAGGGAAGCCGAAATAGCCAAATTGGCCCAGAGCGGGAGCAGGACTGGCACGCGCGGGCTTTGATCCGCCCCCGCGCCCGGGAAGGTGCCTGGGACGGGGATCAGACACCCCAAGGGAGGAGGAATTTTGCAGGGGAGGATTTTGAGGCGTGTGCGAGCCCCCCCCCAGGCCGGCTGTGGGGTGGGATTTGGTGTCCAGGTGGGATCTGGGGGAGGGATGGGCTCAGCGTCCGACCCCAAATCCCTGCGGGGTCACGGCTGGGTGCAACCCCAAAAATCAACACGGCACGGGTGGAAAGGGTAGGGAGGGGATTCAACCGCCTCTGTCCCCCCACCTGCAGCTCGGGGTCCCCAACATCACAAGGATGTGGAGCTGCTGGAATGAGGCCAGAGGAGAGCACGGAGCTGCTCTGAGGGCTGGGAATGTTCCCCTGGAGCAGGGAAAGGCTCCAGGGAGAGCTCAGAGACAATTCCAGGACCCAAAGGGGCTCCAGGAGAGCTGGAGAGGGGCTGGGGACAAGGGATGGAGGGACAGGACACAGGGAATGGATCCCGCTGGGAAAGGGGAGATTGGGGTGGGATTTTGGGAAAGAATTCCTGGCTAGGCTGGAATTCCCAGAGGAGCTGTGGCTGCCCCTGGATCCCTGGCAGTGCCCAAGGCCAGGCTGGAGCAGCCTGGGACAGTGGGAGCTGTCCCTGCCATGGCAGAGGTGGCTCTGGGTGGGATTTCCATCCCTTCCCACCCAAACCATTCCAGGATTCCAGCCTGGCTGTGCCTCGCACAGGGATAGTGGCTCGGATTTGAGGCCCTCGAGGTCATTGTGTGACCACAGCCTGGATTGTGGCAGCACTGGGAATTGTCCCAGCACCTCCCAACCACCAAAGGGAATTGTCCCTGTCCCCAAAGGCGATGCAGCAGCGGAGCCTCCCCAAGGACACATCCCAAGGGAAGGTTCCAGCACAGGCTCCGCTCCCATCTGCACAGAATTCAGGCTTCGGGCCTTTAAATGACTGAATTAGGCAAAATTTGGTGTTTCTCCAAGAATTCTCTGGAAATCTGCTGCTGGAAAAGCAAACTCATCTTAAAGCTACATGCACGCAGGGCGAGCAGGTTTTCCACTCTCAAGGATTGGGGTGGAAAAGACTTTTCCAGCCCTACCCAGCCCTTGTTTGTTTTTTTTTTCTGGCCGGGTCAAGCTTGTTCCTCCCGCTGGAATCTCGGGGGCTTTGTGGAGACCTCTCGCAGTTCACCTTTCTCGGGAGACCTTGTGGCGTTTTGGGGGTGTCCCGTCAGAACTGGGGGAGCACCGAGGGACCCCAGATCCATGGCGGGGATGAAGGGAGAAGCCAGGTGGAGCTCCGGGGTTGGACCGGGCTGGTGACAAAGCCCGAGGCACCGAAGGCAGGTGCGGCCGGTGTCGAAAGCGACATTGGAGCGGTGCCACCGCGGCAGCGAGGGGCACAAAGCGCCCTCCTCCTTGTGCCATCCCCGTCCCCTCCTCCAGATCCCACCCCAGCAGGGCAGCGTCCCACCCAGGAGGCCGAGGATGCTCCCGAGGGGCTCCTGGCCGGATCCTGAGCCGGACAAATCCCACCCCAGCCCCTGCCCTGGCCGGGCCAGCCCCGGGCCAATGGGTCAGGGTGATTCATCCCGCAGCCAGCTCCGCCAGGAGCTCGCCCGGAATTGCGACACCGTGGGGCTGTTGGAGGCATCCAGGCAGCTCCTAACACACCCCTGGGGTTGCTACCAACATCCCTGTTGTTCTTAGCAATCGCATCCATCATTTATCGCCACGGTTTACAGCAGAGGCCCAGCGGCCGGGAGCAGGGGTGTGACGGAGCAGGACGGGATTGGGGCGCTCCCCAAAAAGGGTTTTGGGGTGCAGCCACCCCCCGAGTCCCCAGGGTCCAGAGCAGGGCAGGCAGGGAGAGCACAGCCCTCTGCACAACCTGGTGCAGCCGTCATTTGTGCAACCTTCGTTTTACCCAGCCATCATTTTATCCCACAACAATTTGTTCAACCATTGTTTTATCCAACCTGCATTTTATCCCACAGCCATTGGTTCAACCATTGTTTTATCCAACCTGCATTTTATCCCACAGCCATTGGTTCAACCATTGTTTTATCCAACCTGCATTTTATCCCACAGCCATTGGTTCAACCATTGTTTTATCCAACCTACATTTTATTCCACAGCCATTTGTGCAACCACTGTTTTATCCAGCTATGATTTTATCCCACAACCATTGGTTCAACCATTGTTTTATCCAACCTGCATTTTATCCCACAACCATTGGTTCAACCATTGTTTTATACAACCTGCATTTTATTCCACAATCATTTGTTCAACCATTGTTTTATCCAGCTTGCATTTTATTCCACAGTCATTTGTTCAATCTTAGATTTGTTCAGCCGTCGTTTGCTCAACCTTTATTTCATCCAACTACCGTTTTATCCCGCCATCCTTTGTTCAACCTTCGTTTCGTTCAGCTCGCGCGTTATCCCGCCGCCGTTTCGTTCGGCCGTCGTTTGTTCGACCTTCATTTCGCTCATCTTCGATTTCATCCAGCCCCCGTCTTTGCTCAGCTTTCCCTCTTCGGCAAACCCCTGGTGCTTCCCTGCCGAGGGCAGGGGGAGCAGGGAAACTCCTCCGTGAAGTTTCTTGGCAAAGCCGCCGGCCTCGGCTCCCAGACCCAGCGCTCCCGGCCGTGCCAGGAGCGTCCTGGCAGAGCCACATCTCCCGTGCCCTCCCACAGCAGCTGGGCCGCGCTTTTGGGGAGGGAGCTCAGCACCCTGCATCCCACTGCCCCCTTCCTGCAACTCCCTCTGCAATCCCGAGGGTGTTTTATTTAAAAAAATAAACAATAATAATAATAATATTAAAAATCCCTCTCCTTTTCCAACACAAATGTTTTGTCTGAGGTTTCAAAAACCCTCCCGAGTGTCATCAGGGCTGGCTCGGACCCCTCACCTACATCCTGCAGGAGAGGTGCAGATGGGCACAGCAACGCCCGGGCCGGGCAGGGATCCGCTGGAAATCCACCCGGCACAGCCTCCCTCCCTGCAGAACCTCTCCCTCTCGGGAGATTCCAGCCCTGGCAATGCCATCCTCGGGCTGCCAGGAGGGAGCAGGAGCCCGGGAAGGTCCCTGCCAGGGATGGTTCGGGTTATGGAGTTGCAAGGGTTTTATTTCTAGATTAAAAAAAAAAAAAAAGAAGAGATAATAATCCTTGCAAAGAGCCAGGCGCGGAGGTGATTTATGTTTATTTTGCTCAGTTAATAACCCGTGGCACGTCCTCCCCTGCGGCGTTAGGGTGGATCAGACAAAGCTGCATTTAAATTACGACCGTGCCCGATATTTATTTTTTAATATATTTTTATGGTCGCCTTCCCCATTTAACGCGAGCGAAAAAAAAAATGTCCGGGCTGAGCCAAGAGCTGCCTAAGGATCCTAAAGGTTGTAGGGGTAAATCCTTGGAGTTCAGACCCTGGAAAAGTGGGAGAGGATCTTCAGATCCGTGTTGGAGCGGTGACATCCCTGGGCCTGCTCCAGCTCCTGCTCCCTGGGGACCCTCAGCAGGTTTTCCCAGGAGTTCTGATGAGCCTCGGAGAATTTTTTGGGATGAGGGTGCGCAGTCTGTGTCGGTCAGCGCCTGCTGGGACGGGGTGTCCTGGCACGGTTTTGGGGTTAAAATCACCCAGGTTTTGGTGCTTGTGGTTGTGTCAAACCCCCAAAGGACAAATCCATCAGTTGTGAGATCCCAGCCCACCCAGGACGAGCTTTCCTGAGGTTCTGCCCTGAGAAGAAGGAAATAACCTTTTTTTTTTTCCTTTTCCTACCTCTTCCACCCTTTTTCTGCCTGGATGTGGCTCAGACCACGGCGGTTTATCAAATTTTCAGCTGCAGACTGACCGGGAACAAACCAAATATCACTTGGAGCGGCAAAATTCCGTGAATATAAAATTTAATAAATTAAAATTACGCGCTCTGGGTGAGGGGGTCGGCAGCTCGAGATTCCGGGTATCCCACCCTCCTTGGGGACATTCCTGGAGCCTGTGAGAGGAGCAGGAAGCTCCGGAGAGAGGATTAGCTCCTGTTCTTTACACACACGGGAAGCAAAGCGTCTGAGCAGCGAGGATCCGGGTGGGAAGTTTGGAGCGGGGAAATTCTGGGAATCGTTCCTGCCTCAGGCCCGGGATGGCCCAGCCACAACTCCAGCTGTGCCTGGAGAGTGAAACTGGCTGCGAGCACGGAGCGAGGGCCCTGAGTCATCCCAGCATCCAGGAACTGGGGCTGCGGGGAAGCACCAGAGCTGAGGAGAAGGTCTGGGCTCGGGAAAGCTGGGCCGGTTCCAGCAGGAAGGGGAGGTTTCTCTGGATTTGGGGTGTGATGGGAATCCAGCCTCTGCGGGGTCTTGTCCCTGTGTTGTCACTCCCTGCCCTGGCAATGCTGTCAAAGCACTTTGGAGGCCGTTCCCAAGGAAGGCTGGAGGTGCCTCTCCCACCCTGCTCCTTCCGCGGGAACCATTTCTGTGTCCCTCCGAATTTTTTTTTTTTAATTCCTCTTTCTCCCGATTTCCTCCCTGACGGAGAGCCCTGGCAATCCAGCGGCACAGCGAGGCTGGCGTGGTGGGATGTGACATTTCTCCTCTCTGACAGGCTCCTTCGGGCGCCAAAGCCCGGCTGGACGGTGACAGGAAAAGCAAGGGCGGGCTGGAGGGGGTCGGGGCGGCGTGGGCGAGCCGGAGGAGTTTGGGAGCATCCCGTGCCCCAGATCCAGCAGCAGGATCCCTCTGGAAGCGAGCAAACAGGCGGCTGAGCCGGGAAATGCCAGAGTCTGGGAGTGCTGGGAGCCGGCCGGGCCCTGCCCCGCTCTCTCCCGGGATAATTGGAGGGAGAGTTTCTCTTGGAGCGGCTGCTCGCTCACATGCTTTTCGTTGGGAAGCGGGACGAGCCTGGGTGTTTCTGGGAGCTGGGGGAGGAGTGGTCCTCCCCACTGCTTTGGTGGGGAGGAGGAAACCCCAAACCCTTCAGCTTCCTCCGCAAGGACACGGTGGAACGGATCCAGATCCACCTGCAATTGGCATCTCAGCCTTCCCTTCCCCGTCCCAGCCTGGCAGGGTCTCTGCCCTTCCCGGGGTGCTGCCCTGCGCTCTCTGAGCCCATCCCTCCATCCCGACCTCGCTCCAAAGAGCACAGGAATCCAGGAGAACAAACCCAGGCTCCTTCGGAGCCGCTCGGGCCCCGTCAAACTCGAGTGAGGAGCAGCTCAGGAGGAGCCCCGGCTGTCGGGGATCGGTTTCCCCCTCGGATAATCGTTGGGTTAATGCCGGGCCGGGCCCTCGCCTGCTTCCCACGGGCTGCAGCCCCCGCACGCGGCTGAGCCCCGGTGTGCCGGGGTCCCCGGGGCCGGGCTGGGAGCCGGAGCAGCCCAGCCCCGCTCGGCTGCGCTTCCCTGGGTGCCATCCGTCATCTGTTTGTCCTGGTGCCCTGCCAGCGATTGTGCCGATTCCCACACCCACTTTTCCATAACCCTCGGTTCCTCGCCCGGGCGAATCGCTGGCGAGAGCTCGCCACCCATTCCCTTTCCCCTCCTCTCCGATGGGATCAGACACGTTCCGGAGGAGGGGGAAGAAAGGGAAGGGGGTGAAAAGAAAACAAAACAACAACAACAACAAAAAAGATCAAGAGGAAAACACAAGGTGACTCACTGCCTTTCGTTTATTTGTGTTTGTTTCTTTATTTCCCCCGCCACCCACCCTCGGCACCGAGGGCTGGCCGGGAGCTTCCAGGGAGCCTCGCTCCGTGTCCAGGGAGCCAGGAATGAGAGGGATGAAATTCCCCTGCTCCTTTGGCCGAGGAGAGGAATCTCCCGGATTTTTCAGGCCGCCCGGATCTCTGCCACGAGCATCTTTGTGCCCCGCCAGCTCTGGACACCGCCCGGAGCAGACCGGAGAGTTGGGAATATCTGATTCCGCCTCCTACAACCGCGTCCGCGGCAGGGGGAAAAGAGAGGAAGGAGATAAAAGGCTGGGAAGCTCAAATGGTGTCATTAGGAACTATTAATGGTCTCGTGAAAGGGCATTAATAAAGGCGGCAGCTCATCAGCGTCCATTAGCTGGGCTCGTGGCAGGGATCTTCGGGAGCTGCCCGAGTGTGATGCTCCCCTCGCCCTCTCCGGCGTGTCAGCAAAGGGGAAAGGGGCTGCAGGGGACGGGGTGGGGGGAGTTTTTCCTCCTACAAACCATTGCCTGAGCAAAAAAAAAAACCACACACGCAGACACACACACACACACAGAAAAAAAAAAAAAAAAAAAAAAAAAAAAAAAAAGGAGAAAATGTCACAGGGCGTCACACCCCACCTCTCCAACCCCTCCCGCACCCCGGCAGCCGTGCCCAGAGCTCGCTCCTTGCTCCCGGGACAGCTGTTTACTGTTAAATAAAATTTAAAAATAAATAAATAAAAAATACAGGCAGGGTTTGGAGCGCTCATCCCGACTTTCTCCCTCCCGCCCTCTTCCTGTTCTCGCCTCTTAAAAAGGAGCTTTATCCTTTGACTCTCCCACGCCCGGGGCTAGCCGGGAACCCGCGGCATCTCGGGGCCAGCAGGCAGCCCACATCGGCGGGCAGGGGAGCAGGGAGGAGGCCCGGCCTGCGCCGATGAGCCCCCGGCGAAGCCAGGAATAGCAGCGCGGTCCCCGCACGGGAGCGGAGAGGAACCCGCGGTGCCTGGCTTTGAAGAGCCGGGGCTGGCAGCCGGCCCGGCCCGGCCGCACGGCGAGCCCGGGATGAGCCCGGGACGAGCCCGGGATGAGCCCGGGATGAGCCCGAGATGCGCCAGCAGCTTCCCCTCCCCGCCCCTCGCCGGGCAGCGGCACATCTGGGGGAGCGGGCGCAGCTGGAGGGCTCGGGCACGTGCGCACATCTGGGCGGGGGAGGCGCCGGCCCGCGCGTGGGTGGGCTGGCGGTGCGCATCTGGACGGCGCGGCTGTGCACATCTGGGCAGGGCCGCAGCAGCCCCGCGCGTCCCCTCCGGGTGTGTCCCCCCCTCACACCCCACCCTGCGCTGCTGCGGCCCCGAAGCCTCGCCCGTCACCTCCCGGCCACCGGGATCCGAGCGGCCTCCGGGAGCCGATATCCCGGGATCCGAGCAGCCTCAGGGAGCCCATATCCCGGGATCTGAGCAGCCTCGGGGAGCCGATATCCCGGGATCTGAGCAGCCTCGGGGAGCCGATATCCCGGGATCTGAGCAGCCTCGGGGAGCCGATATCCCGGGATCCGAGCGTGCTCGGGGAGCCGATATCCCGGGATCTGAGCAGCCTCGGGGAGCCGATATCCCGGGATCTGAGCAGCCTCGGGGAGCCGATATCCCGGGATCTGAGCAGCCTCCGGGAGCCGATATCCCGGGATCCGAGCGGGCTCGGGGAGCCGATATCCCGGGATATTCGCGGGCTCGGGGAGCCGATATCCCGGGATACTCGCGGGCTCGGGGGGCCGATATCCCGGGATCCGAGCGGCCTCGGGGGGCCGATATCCCGGGATACTCGCGGCCTCGGGGAGCCGATATCCCGGGATCCGAGCGGGCTCGGGGAGCCGATATCCCGGGATCCGAGCGGGCTCTGGGCTCGGCGGTGACCTTCGGTGTGCCAGGGGCAGCTGTCAGGAGGCTGCCACCGGCCGTGGCTCAGTGAGGAGCGGGCTCCTTTGGAGGGGAAGCGAAGCTTTGACGGCGGGGAGCCGAGGCACCGAGCCCCGCTCCCCACGTGCGCTTTTGCTTTTTGCCGGGAGTTATCTGAGGCATCTTTTTTTTTTTTTTATTTTTTTAATTCGGGATAACAACTCCCAGAGCAGGTTAGGACGGAGGAGCCCTGGCAGCGGAGCGTGTGTGGGCAGGACTGGAATAACGGGTGCCGTAGGAAAGGATTTACGAGCGCTGGGAGGATGGGAATGGCCGGGAATAGCACGGCAGGTCAGGGGTGAGATGGGATGTCCCTTTGCCATCCATCCACTCCCCACAGGACGCTGGGTGTCCCGGGAAAGGCTCCCTGCTCCCGGGAGGAATCCCAGGACTTCCCGCAGGACTCGCTGTGCAAGCAGGGGTTTCTGTCGAGAGCAAAGCCCTGGGAATGCCGGTGGAAATCGCCACAATCCCACCGGGAATGGGCCAGCTCTCCCAAATACCGCCGTGCCCAGCAGCACCGAGGCTTTTAACGGAGTTATTGCGGCTTTCCCGGTGTGCCACAGCCTGGATCCTTGGCCTGGATCTCCAGCCCGTTCACAGTCTCCGTGTGCAGGTGACAGCAGTGTCACCGGTGTGCCAGGCCAGCCCCTAAACCCCAAAGAGCCAAAGAAAAGCCCCGGCATGCTCCTTCCCACCCACCCCGGAGAAAGGGGTCTTCACAAGGAAAACACACAGAATGTTGGAAAATGAATCCCTGGGGAGGCAGGAGGGGTCCAGCCCCCCATGTTTTTCTACTGAGGATCCCATTTTCACCTGACCTCCCTCTTTTTGTCCTTCCAGGGTTCGGATCTGAAGGTTGGGAAGATCAGAGGGAAGGTCCTGACGAGTGAGTGCAGACCCCGAATGAAGGGAGGGGGTCTCAGCCAGTTGGGACGAGGGGGTGGCAGAGCTGGCCGGGGTGGGGACACCGGGACACGAGGTGGGGACACGAGGAGCTCCCCAGGGCACAGCTGGGCACTGTCTGAAGTAGCAGCCACTTCTTCTCTTCTTTTTTCCTAGAGGCAAAAGCTGTTTAAAAACTCCTCAGTGGTTGGAAAGGCTCCAAAACCAGGGGGGGAAAAAAAAAAAAAGAAAAAAAAAGAGGGGGGAATGGATAAAACCCAAAAGAAAAACACGAGATAAAAGCGGGTGAATCCCCAACAACCGGTGTGATGCTGCAGGAACAAAGACTTTCAGCTCAAAGCGGGCCAAGACGGGGCTCGGGGAGGTCACACGCCAGGGGAGAGGGGCTGGGGGCTCACCTGGCTGCAGGGGACTGAGTCCTGGAGGAGCTTCAGCCTCTCGTCCCTCGGTGTCACATCCTCCTGTCCCTGACGGGGCGGCTGCACTGGTGGATGCCCCTTCCCCTCTCTGTCCTCAGCAGCTGGGTGCACCCCGAGCCAGCTGCAGGCCCCACATCTGGGCAGCTCTGCGCTGCTCCCTCGCGGCCCGGAGCACGGTGTGGACCCCCAGGAGCCCCCTGGGGCAGCCCAAGGGGTGCTGGGGGGTCTCAGGTTTGTCCCCCCCGGGCACATCCCCTGCCCAGGGCGGGCTGCAGCCAGCAGGGAGGGTGCAGACGTGGGGAGGGGGACGGAGGAGTGCCCAGGGTGCCCCAGGATGTGCTGCGGGGATGTTTTGGTGGCTCTGCCTGCGGAGCTGATGCGCAGTGAGGGGTCACGGTGCAGGGAGCTGGGCGGGAGAGCCGATCCCGGCCTGGAGGAGAGTGATGGAAAACTGGTTCCGGTGGGAATTTCGGCTCATGAGGGATGCTCAGCCCCTTTCTCTCCTCTGCCCCAGATTACAGCCGGCCCAAGCCCCCGCGCTACAGCGGCTACCACCGCTACCAGTTCCGCCTGTACCGGCAGCCGCCACACGAGGCCATCGCCCTGAGCACCGAGGACCAGGAGTCGCTGGGTAAGGAGCCGCCGTGCCCTCGATCCCGGCCCCCAGGGGCTTTCCCGGGGCTCTGGATCACGCCGCGTGCTCCGGCAGGCTGGGGATGCTCGCTGGGTGCCAAGGGATCCTTCCAGGGGACGTGGGTGAGGTGTTAAAGCCTCGCCAGGCGGCACAAACCCTCGGGAAAATCCTGGTAACGGCCTGGCTAGCGGGATCGGAAGCAGGGAGAGATGTGGGCTGTGAAATGCAGCCCTCGCTGGCACATTTCCCCCCCTCCCCACCCCAAAGCCCGAGCAGCGGGAGTTGCATCACCGGCACCTCGGATAAGGATCAGCCGCGGAGAAGGTTTGAGCAAGGGATTGCTCAAACCGGGCTGACACAACGCCAGCCAACTCCCAGCTCCCCATCTCCTCCTCCCTAAACCTTTCACGGAAGGGACGGAGCAGCCGAGACCCCCCATCCCATGAGATGCCCAGGGCACCGTTCCTGCTGCTCCATCCCCGGGGAGCGGGGCAGCCTGCAGGAGCCCGGCACGGATCCATCCTGCCCGGTGCCCAGCGCGGGCTCCTCCCCGCCCTGCCCGGAGCCCTGTGGCTCACACGTGGCCTCCACAAGGGAAATTTCAAAACTTTCCCAGCTGGGACGGCATGAGCAGGGCTCGACGGGCAGGTCAGGTCGGTGCGTCTGGGGCTGCGCTGCCTGACTCACCCCGCGCCTGCCAACCCGCAGAGCGCGGCACGGAGTGGGGGGCTGGCTCCGGGGGGGCTCCGGGGGGCTCTGAACCCCGTCCCAGCACTGAGCCGTGGTGTTCATCCCGTGGCCAGAGCGTGGATGAGGCTGCCAGCAGTCCCCCCGCCGGTTCTCCCTGCCCTTGGCTTTGCTTTCTGGCTCATTAACTCCGCTTCTTAACGACACGGCCAATGTCTCCCCCCTGCCAGCGGAGCCAGCTCCTCGCTCCTGCTCGGAGGAAGGGGCTCCGTGTTGTCCCCCCATTCCCACCGCAGCATCCCGGAGCTGGGGAGGGACGCGGTGACACCCACCAAGGAGTTTTTTCCAGATAAATCCTCTTAATTAGCAGGACCCACGTCCCCAGCCCCCCAAATGTCACCCCCTGGGGAAGGTCCCCCACCACCCCGCTGTCCCCAAGGCGTGGGGTGGCCGGGCATTCCCCAGCTGGCGCCGTCTCCGTCCCATCTGTGCTTCCAGCCCTTCCCGCGCTTCCTGGGAAAGACCCGGCGGATATTTTTCCGCATCATCCAGCGCCTGAGCATCGTTCCTCAGGCAGCTGCGGGGGTCCGGCGGGGGCTCGTGTTTAAGGTTGTTTTTAACCATTTCACTGCTGCATCATGCCCTCGGCCTGGGAATGCAGCCCATCATCTTTATTCCCAGGGAATGAGCCCTAAAAGCAGCCAAAGGATGAGATTTTGGCGTCTCAAGGGTTTTAAACAAATCCATGCCCAAGGCAGCGGGATGAGCGCCGAGGGATCCGCCGGTGCATCCAGCAAAGGCAGCGCACGGGGGAGAGGAGCAGACACCTTTGGCAGAAGGTGGGAACGAGGAGGGGGTGCCCCCAATCCCGAAGGATCACGGATGGGAGCCCAGCCCGGGCTCTGCCTCGCTCCTCTCCTGTGGTAGAAGCGATGCAGGCTCCCCCGGCGATGCCAGAGGCGCAGTTCACATCCTCGCTCGGAATTCCTTACTTGGCCTCAAACGAACCCCTTCTCGCTGCTTTTGCTCTGCCCTACATCTGGTGACAGCGACAGCTCTGCCTCACCAAGGATGGGGACACCCGTCGTCACCAGCCCCGGACAGGGACACATCCTGACCGGGCACAGGGAGCGGCTCTGGCCCATCCCAGCCTGGGGATGCATCCAACCTCCAGCGCTGCATCCTGCGCCAGGCATCCCTCCCTCCGGCAGCCCTGAGCCCCACCAGAGCGTTCCTGCTCAGCTCCCAGAAATAATTCCCTTCCCTCCTGTGCGTTTCGGAGGCCAGGCCGGGGCAAGGTCCCGGAGCACGCGTGGCCGAGCCGGGGGAGGTGACAGTGCCAGGCGGGATGGCAGGAGCTCGGCCCGAGCCTCCAGAAGAGGGCACTAAAGCAGGACCTGCCCGCCTCGCCTGTCCCTGCTCCTGGAAAAGATCCCCGGGAACTGGAAACGCGAGGGGCAACGGCGAGAAAGCGGAGAACAAATCCCCTGTTTCTTCCGCCTCCTTGTCTGGCTGCGCACCGCCAGCGGCTCAGAGAGGGAGCGGGGACATTTCCAGCGCCCACCCTGCCCTGGGATGTCCCCGTCGGGGTGGCACTGACGGGCACAGGTCGGGCGCTGGAAGGGCTGCAGGATCGGGACGCGTCCCCCCGTGGCTCGTGGCAATGTGGAAATCGGTTGTTTACGGCCGAGGTGTTTCTCCAGGCCGGCTCTTGAGCAAAAATCTTATTTCGTCAGGGAAAAGAAAAACAAAAACAAACAAAAACCACCCTGATCCTTCCTTCAGAGTGTTTCTGATCAATCCCAGCACCAGCCGGCTCCGTGTGGCCTCGGGCAAATAACTCAGAGCCTCAGTTTCTCCTCTGGAGTCTGAGTCACTTCAGTTTTTGGCCGTGCCCCCGAATTGTCGCCGAGCGCCAGCTCCGTCCCCGCTCAGGACCGAAGGCGGGGACGTTGGGGGTGTCCCCACGGCTCTTCCTGCCGCTCGCCCCACTTCCCTCGCAGCCAGGAGCGTTAGAGGCCGTGGTTGCGTTTCGGGGAGATTCGAGATAATAATTTGTGGTCCGCGAAATGTCACAGCCGCCGTCGCATCCCGAGGCGGCAGCGCTGGCCGCAGCCCCTCCATCCACGGAAAATCCCTCAGCCGGGGGAATTCGGGCACCCACCAGAGCCCGGCTGTGGTGCTGGGGCATTAAAGTTCTCCCCCCTACACACACAGCTTTCATCGAGGGGGGTCTTTAATTAGCACAAAATCTCGAGGTTTAATCGCACCTGAGTTCATCCCTCCACTTCCACCTTTTCCCATCAGCTCCGGCATTCCCAAAGCCCCTCCTGCCCTGGGAACGCGTTTTACAACCGGGAATGGATTTTTTTCTTTTTTCCTCCCAGGAATTTTGCCCCCCGGGAAGCAACAAGTCCTCTGGGGGAGCAGGGGCAGGGATGAGCCTGGCCAGCTCCGGCTCCATCCCTCTCCAGCCCCAGCTCCAGCTCGGGATCGGGATCGGGATCGGGGCCGCAGCGTTGACTCACGAGCCGACCTCGTGCGCCTCCAATCCGATCCACCCAGCTGGAAAATCGGGTTGGACTGGGCCCCGGCGGGGAGGGAAAGGCTGCGGCCGGGACGGGAGGCGGCCGAGGGCTGCGGGGAGAACGCGGTGCCGGCCCAAGTCCCCGGGTGTCACTTAATGGTGACCAAAGCAGCCGCCGGCCTCCCGCCCACCTCGGCCGGGACATCATTAATCTTGGCACAGCAGCATCAGGGCTCCCGTCAGGAGAACGTTCCCGCCGATGAGGCTGATAAATTACAGCCGGGGGGCCGGGGGAGGAGGGGACCGGCCTTTTGGAGGGGGGGGTGGTTGGGGGTGGTGGGCAGGAGACAACGGCAGCGCTGGGAAACCTGTGGGATCGGAGGGATGCCGAGCTGCCCCGAGCCCGGCGTTTTGCCTCGTGCCTCAGTTTCCCCATCGGGTGCTCCGGGCTCAGGCGGCCGCGCACGTGTGGGTGTCAGCGGGCACTCCTCTTCCTCCGGCGGGTGCGCTGATAAGAGGCCGAGTGGGATGATTTAATCCTTTGGGAAACGAGCTTGAAAAGGGACCGAGGCGGGGATGAAACGCCGCATTGTTCGCGGCGGGGAGAGGGGACGGCGACGCCGCGACCTCGGCTCCCCGCCCGGCCCCCTGCTCCTTTCCCGGCTCCGCCATCCCGGTGACTCAGAGTCCCCAACCCCGGCATCCAGCCGGGGTCACAGCGGTGTCACCGGGATGGTCACGCCGGCACGGGGCGCTTTGGGGATGCCCCAGAGGGGTGGGATTTGGGGTCGGGGGTCCCAAATCCGGCATTTCCCGGGTGCATCCCCCCCACTTTGCTACCCCCGGCCTTTCCCTTACCCCGACGGGCCGGGCACAGCCGGTGCCGGGGCAGGTCGGAAAGTAGGTCAGGAAAAACCCCGGCCCCACACGCGGGGCGAGGGCCGGGCCCGGCTCCTGCAGCCCCGCAGAGGCTCTGCCTCCCCCGGCTCCTTTCATCCGCGCCTCTCCGGAGGCCCGGCGAGCATCAGTGACAGCTCCGGCACCCCCGGGAGTCGGGGGTGCCGCGTCTCGCTCTCGCCCCGGTCCCGCGTGGCGCCGGCTGCTCTCCCGCGGGTTTTCCCGAGCGCTTTGAAACCCAGCGGATGAAAGGCGGCCGGCGAAGGCTGCGGGCGCAGCGGGAGCGGCCCCCCCCCGAGGCTCCTTCCCCCGGTGCCACCTCCAGCGGGACCCCCGGCACCGAGGGGGCTGGGCTGGGAGCCCGAGGCGAGGGGCTGCCCTTGCTGCCGAGGTGGAATTTGGGGATGGAGGCGCCCGTGGCTCGGTGTCCCGGCTGGCAGTGACCCCGCGGGGCAGCCGGGGCTGTCCTCGCTCCCGGCTTGGTTTGGGGCCTCGGAGGGTGGGCAGGGGAACACCCGGGACCACCCAGCAGCAGCCTGGAGCGTTCCAGCATCGCATCCCAGCTGGAATGCGGGACGCAGGGTCCTTCCTGAGCATCCTGCGAGCTCCTCGCCGGGCCCTGGAGCATCCCAGCCTCGGCCTCCGGCAGCTCCGGGAGCGGCGCCGCCACCACGAGAACCTCCGGAGCCTTTTTTTTTCGGAGCTCAGAGGCCGAGGTGGGGAAGCAGGTGGGAGCTCCAGCAGCTCCCCGAGCCATCACCACCCCACGCAGGTGATGCAGCAGCTGGGGTTTTTGCTCAGCACTTTTGCAAGAGCGGAGGGGACGCAGCGCTCGGGTCGGGGCTGAGATGTGACAGGCAGATAAAGGCTGCCGGGCTGCCGCGTGACATTAAGAGAGCAGCCAGGAAGAGGAGAGGACGGGTTTCAGATAAACAACGGGCCGCGAGGAGGGGCAGCGTGAGCCCTTTGGGTGCCAGGGAAAGCCCCTCCCGTCGGGGCAGGATGCTCCGGCAGCCGCCAGCCAGACCCAGGCTCGGTGCCCGACGCCGGCAGGGCACCGGGGGATTTCTGTCCCTGGCAGGGGCCGGGTGTGAGGGAATCCCTCCCGCCCTTCGCCCTGGAGAGGGTTTCCCTGCTGCCTACGTGGGGAAAAGCAGCAAAAACCTCACAGCTGGATCCAGCACAGGCTGCCCCCGGAGCTCCTGGGGGATGCTGGGGTCAGGGCAGGAGCTTCGGGAGTGAGGAACCCCCTCGGCTCTGAGGGTCTGCGGAGCAGTGAGGGGGACGGGGAATCTCCTGTGACATCCCCCGGGGGATTCCCAGCCAGGCCACCCCCGGGGTGGGCTCGTAGGGAGGTTTTCTCTAAAGGTCAGGGGACAGGAGAGCAGCCAAGCCCTCGTACCCCCGGGATGCTCAGAGCTGGGGTCCCCTGGCTCCCCGCTGTCCCTGGCGCCTCCTGGGGCATGCAGGATGTGGTTTGGGGCCGAGCAGCAGCTGCACGGGGCTGCTCCCCTCTCCAGCCCTGCTCACCCCCTTTCCCTCTCTCGCCAGGCACCTGGAACTTGAAGGACTTCGTGGAGGATTTTGATCTGGGCCACCCCGTGGCCTCGACCCAGTTCCTCACCAAGAGCTACAAGGATTAACTGGGGCCTTCCTTCCCTCGCCCTGCGCACCCCCAACACCACGGAGCCACCGAGGGGACCCCAGGAGCCACCGAGGATGAACCCACCCTGCTCCCAGCCCAGAGCCACAGCACCAACCCCGACCCCTCCCTCTGCCCTTCCCCCTGGGGAACGTGCCGAGAGGAGCCCCAGCCCGCCTGGCTACCCCAGGAATTCTGGCGTCACCCCTTCTCCTCCCTTCACCCCGTTTCTGACTCGACCCCCTGCATGTCCCCCTGGCACTTTGGGGACTTCGATGCCTGCAGCTTCCCGAATAAAAATTTGGATGCAGCACGCGGCGCTCGCTCGGTGGTGGCAGCGAGCGCGGGGCAGCGCCGGGCGAATCCGGAATTCTGGGATGTGCGTGGGATGAGCAGGGACAATGGGAGCAGGGGGTGGGCACTCAGACCCTCGTTTAGGTGACGCCAGGGTCACACAGGAGGGGACAGGGACAGTGATGCCGGTCCAGGGGACCCTTGGTGGCACCGCATGGGAACCGGGCGCTGCCCTGCCCTGCTTTTGCCCTCAGCCCGTTCCTCTTGGAAAGCAAAACCAACATTAAAGGCATAAATCAGCAGAGCTCTGCCTACTGGCCGCTTAGCCGGACCTCCCCTTTAATTAGCTCCTTAATTAGGCTCTCATCTAAGACTCAGTTTTCTCCGAGGCTCAGATTCACCCGCCTCGGGTCCTCCTTGAAGCACGTCCCGGTGCCTGCGCTGTGACAAAGCCTCCCCTGTCCTGCCCATGGCCAGGAATAACATTCCCCTCGGAACAAACCGCAGGGAGCGGGAGCCCAGGACGTTTTGCAGGCAGGGGAAACTGAGGCACGAGAGAATCACTTGCCCAGGGCTGTGCAGGGAGGCCAGGGATCCTTCAGAGGGGTCCTGATACTCTGGTTGCCGCATCTCAGCGTTGCATCAATGCCTGGGTCCGGAGCAGAGCGACCTGATCCCGAAAAAAACATCTCTGTGCCGTCCCGGCGGTCACCTTCCCTGGCTCCCCGGCAGGGAGAGCAGATTTCAGTGCTGCACTGGGGGGTTAAACGTGGGTTTCAGTCCTGGGGGGTTAAAAGTGGGTTTCAGTCCTGGGGTGGGGTGCTAAAAGTGGGTTTCAGTCCTGGGGGGTTAAAAGTGGGTTTCAGTTCTGCAATGGGGGGTTAAATGTGGATTTAAGTCCTTCATTGGGGGGTTAAACGTGGATTTCAGTCCTGGACTGGGTGGTTAAACCTGGGTTTCAGCCCTGCCTCGGGGGTTAAACCTGGCTGGGATTTCCCCCCCAGGATGTGGCTCTTTGCCTCGGAGGGGCCGAATCACAGCAGGGTCCTGCAGAGCTCGTGTCCCCTGCAGGAAGGATCGGGGTATCCAAGGGGATGCAGGAGCAGGATCCAGGCTCTCCCTGGGCACACAGCTCTGGGTGAAGCTGCAGGAGGTGGCGGGAAGGAAAGCAACAAAAAAAAGGAAGCCGGGTAACACCACAACCCAGGGGAAAAAAAAAAACCAAAAAAAAAACCCAAAAAAACACGAACCCCGCTGCCACTGGCACTAAGATTAGCAGCAGAGGAAATGACATGGTGAGATGTCATGGAAGTCGGCTAAAGTTGGATTTCTCCTTCTCTTTTTCTGTCCCTGCCCTCGGAGCAGGGTGTAATTGGCCCGGCAGGTCGGAGCGAGGCTCCGGTGCAGACGAGAGGTCACGGCCCCGCTGGCATCCCGCGGCCGAGCTCCATCGTCCCTCCCCGCCGGCCCTCAGCTCCCCGTGGCTATTTCTGTGTGGGGAAAAGGAGATGGGGATGTCTGTCCTTCTAGGAAATTGTCACCGTGCTCCCCGGGTTTAGCTGGGGATGAGAGGAGCCAAGCTGGGCTGGGATCGGGATCCGAGCCCAGAGGGATGCACTGCCCTGGGTGGCGCTGATGGGATGGGGTGGAAAATGGGAATGGGAGCGGGAATGGGAGTGGGAGTGGGAGTGGGAGTGGGAATGGGAATGGGAATGGGAATGGGAGTGGGAGTGGGAGTGGGAGTGGGAGTGGGAGTGGGAGTGGGAGTGGGAGTGGGAGTGGGAGTGGGAATGGGAGTGGGAGTGGGAATGGGAGTGGGAATGGGAGTGGGAATGGGAATGGGAATGGGAATGGGAGTGGGAGTGGGAGTGGGAGTGGGAGTGGGAATGGGAATGGGAGTGGGAGTGGGAATGGGAGTGGGAATGGGAATGGGAATGGGAATGGGAATGGGAATGGGAATGGACATGGGAATGGGAATGGGAGTGGGAGTGGGAATGGGAATGGGAATGGGAATGGGAGTGGGAATGGGAATGGGAGTGGGAGTGGGAGTGGGAATGGGAATGGGAATGGGAATGGGAGTGGGAATAGGAATGGGAATGGGCATGGGAATTGAATGGGATGGAGAATGGAAATGGAAATGGAAATGAGAATTGGGACAGAGATGGAGAATGCAAATGAGGAGACAGATGGGGTGAAGATGGAAATGGAGGTGGGGATGTGGATGTGGATGTGGATGGGATGGGACAGGCAGGAAATGGGAATGGAGAACAAGGATGGGAGTGAGGATGAAGACGGAAGAGAGTGGAGATGAGAATGGGGATGAGGATGGAGAATGGGGATGGAGATGGAGGAACATGATGGAAAGGAAGATGGGAATAGGATGGAAGTAGAGATGGAGATAAAATGGGATGGGATGGGATGGGATGGGATGGGATGGGATGGGATGGGATGGGATGGGATGGGATGGGGATGGGGATGGGATGGGATGGGATGGGATGGGATGGGATGGGATGGGATGGGATGGGATGGGATGGGATGGGGATGGGGATTAAGAATGGGGATTGAGTGTGGGAACAGGGATGAGGATGGGGATGGAGAATGGAAATGGAAATGGGATGGAGAATAAGAACGGGGAAGAGGATGCAGGTGGGTATGGAGATGGGGACAGGGATGATGTAGATCAGGAATCTGCCCAGCTGGCTGTGGTATCCCTGTGGTGGGATGATCCCTGCGGTGGAACGATCCCTGTAATGGAATGATCCCTTTGGTGGAATGATCCCTGTAATGGAATGATCCCTGTGGTGGGATGATCCCTGTGGTGGAACGATCCCTGTAATGGAATGATCCCTTTGGTGGAATGATCCCTGTAATGGAATGATCCCTGTGGTGGAATGATCCCTGTGGTGGGATGATCCCTGTAATGGAATGATCCCTGTGGTGGGACGATCCCTGTGGTGGGATGATCCCTGTGGTGGGATGATCCCTGTGGTGGGATGATCCCTGTGGTGGGACAATCCCTCCCAGGACACAGCACCAGGCTCCCGTGGCCTGGTTTGGGTCCTTGGCCCCGCTCAGGGCTGCAAAGGCAGCAGCCCCGGCCAGCCCCGCACCTCAAACTCTCACTGGGATGCGCACGAGGCCTCCACGGCATGGAAAATATTAATTGTAGCTTTCTGCTTCACTTTTTGATTATTTAGAAAGAGCAAAGGAAAAAACTCACAAGGAGGAAGCCACGTACAGTCACTCCATGCTGGTCCCACCCCCTTTATCTCTCCTTCCATTCGCTCACCCTCGGCGCGAGAGAGAGAAAAGAGAAGCTGAGCCTCTCGGCTGCCTAAATGTAGAAAGTTTTGCTTCTAAATCAGTTTGTGATAGAAAGGAAACACGTCACGTCCCTGGGGAAGTGGCTGGTTTTGAGCAGCCGCAACCCCAGCGCCGAGCGCTGCAATGGAACAGCCCAACACTGAAATAGCTCCACGCTCTGTTATTGTCACCCAGAGAAGGGTTGTTTTTTTTTTTTTCTCGCTGTCTACGGGTGTCATTTTTAGCCTCCAGAGGAAGTTTTATTTGTATTTGTTACCTCGACTTTCCACTGTCGTGGCTTTGTGAGGTTTTTTTTGTGCCAAGGGAGAAAATGGAGTGGGGCGAGCTCAGGTGTGGGGCCGGCGGGGTGAGAGGTGGGATCTGCAGCATCAACGGCACGTCCCAGGAATTCCAGCACGGATTCACCAGCCCTGCAGAGCCCAGCTGCATTCCAAGGCCACAAACCCATGGAAACACAGAACCCCGGGGATTCTGGGGGGCTGTGAGCTGCGCTGAGCCCGGGCACGGCTGCGGGATGGACGCAGCTCCGCTTTGCTCTGCCAGGACGGGGCTCTGAGCTGGGCTCGGGCGATTCCAGCCCCTTCCCAAAGCAATCCCACCCACTCCACGGGATGACTGAGGGAGAGGAGGACTCGGAGTTTCAAAATTAACAGCGAACTCGTGAAAACCGAGCGCTCCTGATGAGCAACGGCAGCGCCCAGCAGCACATGGGAGCGGGGGGTGTTCCTTCCCAAAACCGGGCTGGAGGCCAGGAGAAGCTCGTGCTAAACACGAGCCCTAAGCCAAGAGGATAACAATTACCTGGTTTTAATAATCACTGGAATAATTAATGGGAGAAAGCCTCACCCCCCAGCTCGAGGGGGGGGCAGCCCTGGGTCTGATGCAGAGGGCTCACCCCAGGAAAACGCGGATTTAAGGCCAGGTTGAGGAGCAGGTAGTGGGGGACACCCCTGGCACCCCCGAAGCCTCGGTGGCACCTGGGGATGCCAGAGCGACGAGCCAGCTGCCAGGAGCTGGGCCGTGCCAGGCAGCAGCTCCCCCCCAGCTGGAGACTTGCTCAAGAAGGGATTAGCAGGATCAGCTGATGATGATCTAAGCGCATAACTATATCAACCTGCGAATTAATTACCGATATCTCGCGCCTCGGAGGGAGCTCCTCTATCATCCGCAGATCTCTGCGCTCCTCAAGCGCTCCCTGAGCTCAGCCTGGCTGCAATCCCCCCTCCACCACCACCACCACCACCTCCGGGAAATAGGTCAGGAGGGATAATCCCCGAATCCCCACGTGCCGCTGGGGACGCGCAGCGCTGCTGCCCGTTTTGGGAGGTGACGTGGGAGAATCCCCCGGCCGGCTGAGCATCACCAGCCCCACGGGATGCTGAGGCACCGGGCTCTCGGCGTCATCCCACGGCGCTGGGATGATCCAGCGAGGAGCTCCCGGCCCTCATCCTCGTGCTGGGACACGCGGAGCCCCCGGGATGGGGATGGGGATGGGGTGGGAGCCTGCACGGGGAGCTGGTGCTCGGCTCTGCTGCTCCAGGAGCCGGCAGCCGGGCGGGCCCTGGGAGAGGCACCTGGGCCGTGGCAGGAATTTAGGGCTCCTGAAGCAATAGGGAAGGCGAGGACAGGGACGTGTCCCCACCTCTGCGCCCGTGCCAGCGCTCAGAGGGGACCGGCGGGGAGCAAAGAGCACGCGGGGTGGTCCTGCAGTGATGGTTTCATTAATTAGCAACGATTAATTATTATTGGACCTCCGAAGTGCTGTGTAACATCAGAGGAGCGCTGTGGGGCTGTCTGGGGGCACAGGGCCCTGCTAGAGCTGGTTGGGTTTGGGGGTCCCGGACCCCCAAAGTGCTCACTGGGGCTGGACCATCCAGCCAGGCTCTGGCAGCATCCTGGGATGCAAATTCCAGCAGCTCCTGAGGGAAAGCAGCAGCTCAGCTGCGCCCAGAGACGCTGCCAGGCATCCCGGGACGAGCATCCCAGGGATGCTCCGTGGGGAGAAACCCAGCCCAGGTTTTGTTTCCTCTTTCAGCTGCTCCCTGAGTCTGTCTGAGCCGGGTTTGTCCGCGGCAGTGGGAAGCTCCCAGCCTCTCCCACTCCTCCGGGAACCACGAGCACCTTCAGATGTGGTTTGCCCCAAAACGCTCCTCGGCAGAACAAAAAAAGAAAACAAACAACCAAAAAAAAAAAACCAAAAAAAACCCAACCCCAACAAACTCCAGGAGTTTTTGATACGGTGGTCCCAGCCCAGCAGCTTCGCTCCTGCCCGGGAGCTGCCGAGCCTGGCACTGCCCTGTTTATCCCGGCCGGCTGCGGGATGAGGCGGATGCCCGCCGGGCTTTGCATCCCAAAGGTGTGGTGGAGAGAGGGATGGCTCTGCCAGCCGCCCCTGCTGCTCCCCGGCCAGCACGGACGGACTCGCCCCGCGGCCCCGGCCCCGGCCTGTCCTCACTTGTCGGCAGCTCTCGCTTCCCATTCCCTGCCCGCAGCCCCGCGGGTCCTCAGCCAACCTCACATTTCCTCATTGCAAGGAAATGGCGAATTCCCCCCGGGCTGGTTTCAATGGCTCACAGATCCCTCGCCTTTGGCCTCTCCCCAGTTTCTCCTGCATGCGGAGCAGCCCTCGGGAGCAGCGCTTTTTTTTTCCCAGGCAGGAAGCCTTTGGAATTCTCTGTCTGGGAGGACATCCCGCCCCTCACGCCGTGCTGGGTTCACCCCTCCGCGCTGACACAGCACCGAGCTCTTTTTCCATCGGATTTGGGGGTTCTGACGTCCTCTGCTCCTCTCCGTCCGGGAATCGCTGGTGTCTCCGGAGTGTTGTGTCACTGGGAGCTGCGATCCCAGCGTACGGTTCCTCTTCTGCTTCTTGGTTTCACGTTAAAAAATTCCTTTGCGGTCCCCTCTTGGGGTCACTCCAGGGCTCCTGCCTGGGGCCACCGCGCCGAGGTCATTGCCAGTCCCATAAAATCATCCTTGGGTTTGCAGCCTGCTCCGTGCCTGATCCCCGGCTGGAATCCCATCCTTCGCTCGGGCGCTGCTCCCTCCGGACCACTTTCACTCCAGACCCGCTCCGTACTTTCCCTGCTAATCGGCTGTCTCCTTATCTCCAGGTCACACTGCGCCAGCTGCCGCTGCCGTTGTTCCCCAGCTGGATAATAACAGGAAAGGCTTGGAAAACCGGACCTGTGTCGGTCTGAGCTGACCCAGAGGTTCCCAGATCTCAGCTGGCACAACCCAGAGTCACCCAGCGACCCCTGGGAGCAGCGGGAATTATGGGGTTGGAATCACCCACCCCTGGGAGCAGCAGGAGTTGTGGGGTTGGAATCACCGACCCCTGGGAGCAGCAGGAATTTTGGGGTTGGAGTCACCCACCAACCCCTGGGAGCAGTGGGAATTTGTGGGATTAGAATCACCCATCCCTGGGAGCAGCAGGAATTTGTGGGATGCTCTTTGGGGAGAACCTCCCCTCACAGCACCCCAAACTCCTGCAGGTGCATCCCCGGCCTCCAGCCACTTCCCAGGGCTGTTCCCTTCAGGAACCACCCAGAACCCACTTCCCAGGATCAGCAAAGACGTTTGGAGCTTTTTCCTCCCCATCCCGAGCTTTCCATCCTGCCAGGCTGAGGCGGGGCTGACCCCTGCCTCGCCACGGGGGAAACTGAGGCAGCAAAGGGCTTCCCACAGCCACCCACAGCGCTCCCACAGTTCCCCTCACCAGCCACCCTGGGGTTTGGCTTATGGGGATCCATTCTTTGGGATCTACCCCAGGGCAGCAAGTTCTGCCTGTGGGTCCCTTAATCCCCTGCAGGAGGAGGGAGATGCCCCTCTCCTTTTCCATGAGGGAGATGCCCGTCTCCTTTTCCATGAGGGAGATGCCCCTCTCCTTTTCCATGAGGGAGATGCCCCTCTCCTTTTCCATGAGGGGTTTGCCCCTCTCCTTTTCCATGAGGGGTTTGCCCCTCTCCTTTTCCATGAGGGAGATGCCCATCTCCTTTTCCATGAGGGAGATGCCCATCTCCTTTTCCATGAGGGGTTTGCCCCTCTCCTTTTCCATGAGGGGTTTGCCCCTCTCCTTTTCCATGAGGGAGATGCCCCTCTCCTTTTCCATGAGGGAGATGCCCATCTCCTTTTCCATGAGGGAGATGCCCATCTCCTTTTCCATGAGGGAGATGCCCGTCTCCTTTTCCATGAGGGGTTTGCCCCTCTCCTTTTCCATGAGGGGTTTGCCCCTCTCCTTTTCCATGAGGGAAATGCTCATCTCCTTTTCCATGCATATTTCAGGGTGAGCGTTTCCAAATATTTCCGGGGGAGGGAGGGTGTGGAGTTTTCACAGGCAAATCAGGAAAACCAAGGTGAGGCGGGAGGCGGCCTTGGGAAGGACACGGGCCGGGTGGGTGCCGGTCCGGGATCAGGAATTCTGCCCGTTTGTTTCTCCTGGCTGAAGTTCCCTCAGCAGGAGTTTGGCCCGAAACGAGGATTTCCCACATCCGACAGCAACGAAGTGTCTCCTCCCCCAGGAATTACAGGTTACCCTCAATCCCATCCCGGCCAGCCTCTTTCATGCCAGGCCACGATGCTGGGACAATCACCTGCTGCTGGTGCAGCCACATCTGGGCAGCTGCTGTTTGCCGCACCCCTGAAGTGCCACATCAGCCCAGCACCGGCCAACAAAACAAAACAAACCCAAACCGCCGAGGTTTGATCAGATACCCCCACAACGCCCACCCCGTGCTTTCAGGGGTGTATTTTATTTTTTTTCCCCCCGTTCTCCGAGCTGCTCGAGAGAAGTTTGTGCTGCCGACCATCCAGGCAGCCGCCTACACACGCGGCCCGGGCGCGGCTGTCCCCTCGGGGGCAGGAGGCCGGTGACCTTTCAGGTCCCCACACTCTGTTTTACGGCTCTGTGACCCTGCCAGCCCCAGATCCGCGCCTGCAGCGAATCCCGGCGCCGCGGAGGGGAGAGCTCCGCGCTCCGCTGCGCGCCTCCGTGCCTGAGCATCCTTTGTAATCCCGGGATGAGGTGACAACGGCGGCGATCACCGCCACGGTCACGGATGATCCCTCTCTCCCTCCGTGCGGTGGAGAGCCTGAAGCACGGAGCCGCGCACGGTGTGGAGCTTTCCGGAGCTCCCGGGACGCTGAGCGGGGCGGTGATGAGCAGCTGGTGATGTCCCCCAGCCTTCAAGGCTCAGCCCGAAGGAATTTTAGGGAGCGGGCAGCCCATCAGCCTGGCCACGAGGCACCAAAGCTGGGCTGGTGCCCTCCTTCCTGTAAGTACGATTAAGCTGTTGTTAATTAGGTAAAAAACCCTGACAGAGTTCCCCTTTTCGAAGGCCGGGGGTCCCCCGAGGATGCCACAGGAGCACCTGCAGAGTTCCCGGCGCATGAATCAGGGCCCGGGCGGTCACAAGACCGAGAGGAGCGCGGAGAAGTCACCTGTCAGGTGACAGCACCCATGGGGGCCAGCGGGGTTTTGGGGACGGGGTGTGGCTGCTCTCGGCGTCGCTCAGCCCCCCAGGGAGGCCGGGGTGGGGGCCGTGGGAGCTGCGGGGTCTCGGTTCCTCGCCGAGGGGCCGCTGCCAGCGCTCGGGTGGGACTGGCCGCGGTGGGACACGGTTAAATGATGTCACCGTTCGTCACAACCCCTGCACAGGCTGCGGTGAGCTGATGGGGGGATGGGGCAATGCCGGTGTGGGACGCTTGGAATTGAGGAGGGATGGCGGAATTTCATGGAATTCTGGGAGGGTTTGGGTGGGGAGGGACCTTAAATCCCATCAGTGCCACCCCTGCCATGGCAGGGACACCTCCCACTGTCCCAGGATGCTCCAGCCTGGCCTTGGGCACTGCCAGGGATCCAGGGGCAGCCACAGCTCCTCTGGGAATTCCAGCCCAGCCCCTCCCCACCCTCACAGCCAGGAATTCCTTCCCAATCTCCCATCCATCCCTGCCCTCTGGCAGTGGGATCCATTCCCTGTGTCCTGTCCCTCCAGCCCTTGTCCTCCATCCCTCTTCAGCTCTCCTGGAGCCCCTTTGGGCCCTGCCAGGGGCTCTGAGCTCTCCCTGGAACCTTTCCCTTCTCCAGAGGAACATTCCCAGCTCTCCCAGCCTGGCTCCAGAGGGGCTCCAGGCCCTGGAGCAGCTCCATGACCTCCGCAGCTTTCCCAGCAGCTCCACGTCCTTCCTGCGCTCCCCAGAGCTGGACCCAGCACTTCCCCACCTGAGCGGGGCAGGGTGGAAGATCCATGGAGCACGGATGATCCAGGTCACTGAAACACCCGGATCACCACGGGGTTCACACGAGGCAGGTGTGTGGGACGACGAAAATGGGAAACAAAAAAGCGAAACCTCTCGGCTGCAGCCTCCGTCCAGCCTGGGCTGTAATTTAAAACCATCCAGAGCCATCCCAGGTGAGACTCTCTCTATTTTCTCCCCCCTCCCGTCGGGTGAAGAGCTCTGCTCGGGATGCTCCGACCCATTAAGCTGGGCTGTAACTAAGCCAGTCCAACCCCCCTGCGGCCGTCTCCGTGCCAGTCTAAGTCTGCCTCGGTTTATTTTGGCTCAAGGCCGTTCCCAATCAAACCGCTGGCAGCGCCGGAGCCGTCCCGCTCTCACCCAGCCGGGTTTAGCGGCAGGTCCTCATGACTCAGGAGCTTTAAACCCGGCCTAAACCCCACCACCAAGGTTTTGGGGTGCACCCACATCCCCAGCCGCCCCGACCGGGCAGGGAACAGCCGCGTTCCCAGCGGGAAGCGGGTGCCACTCGTGCCGTGTCACCGTCACACCGGCGTCGGTGCGAGCCGAGCGTGGGGCTGGGCACTCGTGGAGTTTCCCAGTTTTCCTCCGGAGCAGGGATTCCCCACGGGACCCTCTCCCGTGGGTGCCGGTGGGGCTGAGCAGACCCGCGCCCCTCCGCTGTAAATCGGGAGGAACTCGGGCGGTGTCGTCGTTACCGGACATAACTAAGCGATGAGGAGGGGAGGTTTAATTTCATTTTTGGGGAGGGGTCCCCGCTCTGCCCTGCGGGGCCGTGGGAGCCGGGCACGCAGCGGGAGCCCCGCAGCATCCCCGGCGCTGCGGCTGCGGGAGCGCTCCCACCGTGGGAACGCGGCGACAAGGAAGGACAGGGAGTGGGGGAGGCCACTCCTGGGGGCTCAGCGGGACCCCCTCCTCACCCCCGCGGCTCGGGGCGGTGTCGCCCGGGCTGGCGGATCCCCCCTCCGCGCCCCGCGCCCGCCCCGCACCTCGGCAGCGCCGGGGGCGCCGGAACCGGCGGCCAAAGAAGGGAGCGGAGGCGGGGCCGGATCCAGGCCTTGTATGGCGCTTCCCCTCGGCCGCCCGCCCGCCGCCGCCCCGCTCGCTCCCCCCCTCCCCGTTCCCCCCCGTTCCCCCCCGCCGCCGCCGCCGCCGCCGCCGCCGCGCTCCCCCCGGGCCGCGCCGGGCCAGGGGCGGGGGATGCGCTGGATGAGGGGAGGGGGGGCTGCGGCTCGGGGTGGGGGTGAGAGACGGAGAGAGGGGGTGCAAAACGAGGAGAGTGCCCTGAGAAAGATGGGGGGGGATAAAGGTGTGATGGAGAGGGGGCTGTGTGCAGGATGGGGGGGTTCTGCACGGGTTGAGGGGGGTCTAAAAAGGGTGGGGGGCTCTGCAGAGGGTAGGGGGGACTCGTAATGGAAGGGGGTTCCGCAGATGGGGGGGCACCCCCGCAGCTGTTGGGGTGCAGTGAATGGGGGGGGCTGCAGTGGATGAGCGGCCCTGGAGTGCACGGGGGGGCTGAAGTTGATGTGGGGGGTGCCCTGAAGCGAATGTTGACCCTGAAGTTGATGGAACACACGGGTCCCTCCTTCCCCCGCGGTCACGAACAGCCCAATTCGGGGCTCGCTGCCCCCCCCCCCAGCCCCGGCAAGGCTCCCCCCGCCCACCCCGCCCCGAGCTGCCGCCGGCACCGAGCAGCGACGCTGCCCGGGCCTCGCTGCACCTCCAGCCCCGGCCCCCGGTGTGTCCGTGCCCCCCGTGCCCGCTCCCCTCCCGTAGCCCGGATTTCACTCCCATGGCAAAGCCGGCCCTGCAGGAATTGGGTAAGTGGAGCTATTGCAACACAGCATTTTTCCATACATTTGCTATATAACTCGGAGGGTTTTAAAGATAGCATCAGTTGGCACACTTAGCACGAAACCACCTAATTACTGACGCCTTGGAAGTGCCAAACTTTTAAAGGGGGGAGGTGAGGTTAAAATCACAGGCGACCAACAAGTGTTACCTGTTTTTAAAGTATTCCGAGCGCTGCTCTCCGCGGCAGCCGGGACGTGGGGAGGGGGCGGCTCGGGGCAGAGCCATCCCCTCTGTCACCACTGCCACGGCACCGAGGGGCTGCAGGGCTTCTGCAGCCCCCCTCTCCCGCTCTCTGACCCTCTCCTTCCCACCAAACTCCACTGCCTGGCGCTGTGGCTTTCCCCGCACGCCTCCCATCCCGTTCCTGCGCCAGCTCGGGCTGCGGGATGGGCTTTGCGGCCGGTCCTGGTCTCCACTGGAGGGGAAAAAAAAAAAATCCTCCCTGTAAGAGCCTGGCTCTGAGCAGCCCCGGAGGCGGCCGCAGGGTCAGGCACGGCGGGGGCGGACTGTCCCCGCGCCCCCGCTGCTTCCCCGGGGGGAATGATCCGGGCTGGAAGGGCTGGAGCGGCCGCCGCCTGCGGGAGCGGCCCCGCACGGCGCGGGGGATGCAGGGCAGAGGGGGAGACCCCCGGTGGGTGTCCGGTGCGCCGTGCCCGGTGCAGGACGCCTGGTGCGTGCCCGGTACCCTGCGCTCGGTGACGAGCGCAGCGTGCCCGCTGCCCCGTGCCCTGCGCGGGGTTCCCGGCGCCCACCGCCCGGTGCAGCGTGCCCGGTGCTCGGGGCAGGATGCCCGCTGCCCCTTTTCCGGTGCAACCTGCTTGGTACCCGCTGCAGGTTGCCCGGTTCTCGGTGCAGGAAGCCCGGTACCCCTGATCCGGTGCGGGATACCCGGTCCCGGTTCCCATCTCCCGGTGCAGGATGCCCGGTACCGGGTACCCCTTCCCGGGTGCAGCACGCCTGCTGACCGGTCCCCTTTGCCGGGCGTCCGCTGCCCTGTCCCCCTTGCCGGGTGCCGGTTCCCGGCTCCCCTTATCCCGATATCCGGCTCCCGGTTCCCTTTTTGCCCGGTGCAGGGTCCCCGGTCCCCCTCTCGCGGTGGCCTGTCCCCCTTCCCCGCGCTCGCCGGCCCCGCTTCCTGCTCTCTCCAACGTTCCATTGTGCGGAGCTTCCATTGTGACGTCTCGGCCTCGGCTCGGCTTTGTCTGTCCATATATGGGCAGCTACGTCACGGAGCGCTCCCGCATAAAGGCCCCGCGGAGTCCCCGGCGGAGCAGTCGGGCGGCAGCGAAGGAACCGGCGAGCGGAGCGGGGCCGAGCGCGGGGGGAGCGGGGCCGGGAGCCGGCGACAGAGACAGAGAGAGAGAGAGGAGGGGTTAAATCCTCCCCCCCACCACCACCACCACCAGCAACCCCCCCCCCACCCAGCTTCTACAACCACATCTGCCAGCCAGATCGCCCCCTCCCCCTCGAGGAAACACCACCAAGGGACCCACGGAGGACCGCGCCCCCCCCGCGCCCCCTCCTCCGCGGCCACCCCCGGCCCCCCCCCCCCCACCCCCCCCGCCGCCTCCTCCTCCTCCTCCCCCCCGCCGCCCCCGCCCCAACTTTTCTTCTTGCATGATTTCCCTCGCACGGATTTGCCACTCGGATGTTGTTTCCTCGGGAGCTGAGCTCGGAGCCACGTTGAACCAGCCTTTTCCTCCAGTGCTATGACAGGCAAACTACTGGAGAAGCTGCCGGGGACCATGAACACTTTGATGAACCAATTGCCTGACAATCTGTACCCAGAGGAGATCCCCAACTCTTTGAATATCTTCTCCAGCACCAGCGACTCGGTGGCTCACTACAACCAGATGGCTGCAGGTAAAGGCGGCGGAGGGGGGGGGGGAGGAAGGAAAATGGGGAAAAGGCAGGAGCGGGGGGGGGGGGGAGCCGGTGGGGCGAGGAGGAGGATGCTGTGGGTAGGGTGTCATGGAGCCTCGGAGGGAAGGGAAGAGCTGGGGCTGGGGTGCGTTCCCCCCCCCCCGCACCCACCCACCGCTTTCCTCGCCGTGTCTCCGCGCGATCGCTGCAGGGCTCCGCCGAGCGCTGCCGCCGCCGCCGCCGAGCCGCCGCCGCAGGTACGGGGGAACGGCGGCCGGGCTCCGCGGGGAGGAGAAGCCGGGTGGAAAAAGCCAGAGGGGCCGAGAGGCCGAGGGGATAGGCCGGGCACCCCCGTGTCCGCGCAGGGGCCGCCCGCCCTCGCCGGGATCCGCGCGGGTGCGGAGGCGCCGCGGACGCGAGTGGCCGTGGCGGCCGCTCCCCCCCCACACACACCCCGCAGCGGCGGCGGCGTGGGCTCCCCGGGACGCGGCGCCGACTTTTCGCGGAGCGCGGGGTTTTGGGGGAAAAGGGGAGCGGGGCCAGCACAGGGGGAGGATCTGGGGGGGCACAGGTGAGCGCCGAGGGCGGCGGGGGCGGGCGCTCCCCGCGTGTTCCCGCTCCCACGCGGAGCCCCGCCAGGCTAAACCCCCACTCCCCCCCCCCCCCTCCCCATCCCCGTGTTTCTCCTCGCCGGGGCTCGGCGCAGGGAAGGCGGCGAGTTGGTAACGGCGTCGGCGGCCGCAGCCCCGGCTCCGCGGAGTGCCCAGCGCTGCCGGGGCTGGACGGGGAGGAATCCTACCTGTAGCCGCAGGTACCTCCTTCCCCCGGCGGCGCGGCGGTGGGGTGTCCCCCCCCACCCATCCATCCATCCGCCCACCCACCCACCCTCCGGGCAGCTCCTCGCGGGGGCGGCGCGGGCGGCCCCGCATCGTCGGGACCCCCGGCAGGCAGCGCCGCATACGCGGGGTGGAAGCAGCGAGGGGAAAAGCGGCGGGGGGGAGCGGGAGGGAGGGGGAGCCGGTGCGTCCCCGGAGCATCCCCCGGTGCGTCTCCGGTGCTCCCTCCCGGGCCCCTCCCGGCTCACCCTGCCCCGCTTCTCTCGCACTTTGCAGATAATGTTATGGACATTGGCTTAGCGAACGAAAAGGCCGGTCAGGAATTGTCCTCCTACTCGGGCACTTTTCAACCCGCCCCGGGCAACAAGACTGTCACCTACCTGGGGAAATTCGCTTTCGACTCGCCCTCCAACTGGTGCCAGGACAACATCATCAGCCTGATGAGCGCCGGCATCCTGGGGGTGCCGCCGTCCTCGGGCGCGCTCACCAGCACGCAGAGCTCGGCGGGCAGCATGGGGCCGCCGCAGGGCGAGGTGGACCAGATGTACCCCACGCTGCCGCCCTACTCCTCCTGCAGTGACCTCTACCCAGAGCCCGTCTCCTTCCACGACCCCCAGAGCAACCCCGGCCTCACCTACTCCCCCCAGGATTACCAGGCGGCCAAGCCCGCCTTGGACAGCAACCTGTTCCCCATGATCCCAGACTATAACCTCTACCACCACCCCAACGACATGGGCACCATCACGGAGCACAAACCCTTCCAGAGCTTGGACCCCATCCGCGTCAACCCGCCCCCCATAACCCCGCTGGAGACCATCAAGGCCTTCAAGGACAAGCAGATCCACCCGGGTTTCGGGGGGCTGCCGCAGCCGCCCCTCACCCTCAAGCCCATCCGACCCCGCAAGTATCCCAACCGGCCCAGCAAGACGCCGCTCCACGAGCGGCCCCACGCCTGCCCGGCCGAGGGTTGCGACCGCCGCTTCTCCCGCTCCGACGAGCTCACCCGCCACCTGCGCATCCACACGGGCCACAAGCCCTTCCAGTGCCGCATCTGCATGCGGAGCTTCAGCCGCAGCGACCACCTCACCACCCACATCCGCACCCACACCGGCGAGAAGCCCTTCGCCTGCGAGTTCTGCGGCCGCAAGTTCGCCCGCTCCGACGAGCGCAAGCGGCACGCCAAGATCCACCTCAAGCAGAAGGAGAAGAAGGCCGAGAAGGGCTCGGGCGGGCAGCCCCCTGCCGCGCCCCCCGCCGCCGCCGCCACCACCTCGCCCCCCGTCGCCCTCGCCCCCGCCGTCACCACGTGCGCTTGAGGGATTGTGGGGGGCGGCGCGGTGTCACCCCCTTCTCCTCCCCTCGGCCTCGGCACCGCTCCCGGGGGGGGAACCCCCACGGTGTTCAGGATACCGGGGTTGTCGCTGCCACGGGTCCGCTCTGCCCGCACCCCGGATCGACCCCGGCTCCGGGCTGCCCGCACCCGGATCCTGCCCGCGCTTGGATCGACGGGACCCGCGCTGCCCCGCACCCGGATCGCCCGGACCGGCGCTGCCCGCGCCGGGATCGCCCGCACCACCCGGATCCCGGCTGCCTGCTCCTCCCGCACCTTCCACATCCCGGCCGCTTCCACCCGCACCGCCCGGGGCCGGGCCGCCCGCACCGCCCGGATCCCTGCCGGCTGCCTGCTCCTGCGACTCGCGGATCCCGGCTGCCCGCACCCTTCCTCGCCCGCTTCTCCCGGATCCCTGCTGCCCGCACCGTGTTCCCGGATCCCTGCTCCCGCACCTGGATTACTCGCACCGCCCGGATCCCTGGATTGCCCCATCCCGGCTCTCCCGGCTCCGACTCTCCCTCACCCCACCGCCCTCACCCGGCTCCTCCCGGCTCCATCCCGCCCGGCTCCGGGCTGCCCGGGCGGCGGATCCCGGGAGTTTTCCCGGCTGGCCTGGATCCCAGGGCTCGGGCCGACCCGCCCGCCCTTGCCGGGGCTGGCTGCTCCGGGATCGGGGTCTCCCCTCGGACCCGTCCTGCCCGGCTGCCCCGGGGCTGGGAGCTCCAGGATCTGTGAGGGAACGGACGGACGGACGGATGGATGGATGGATGGACAGAAGAATGGACGGACGGACGGACGGACGGATGGATGGACAGAAGAATGGATGGACGGACGGACGGACGGATGGATGGATGGATGGACAGAAGAATGGATGGACGGATGGATGGATGAAAGGATGAATGGATGGATGGATGGATGGATGGGTGGATGAAAGGATGGATGGATGGATGGATGGATGAAAGGATGGATGGATGGACGGATGGGTGGATGGATGGATGGGTGGACGGACGGATGGAAGGAGCTGATCTGGCTCCTCTCCTCGCAGGGCCTGGAGCCCCCTTTGTCCCCCCCCGGCCCCGTGTCCCCCCGTGTCCCCAAGCACCGGCTCCCCGTGTTGGAGGTAAGAGGGCTCAGCCCCCCAAGCCTGGCGGGGCGGGGGGCGGCTCTGCGGGTCCCCCCAACTCCGGGGGGCAGCGGGGAGCGATGTCCCGGCAGCAGCTTTTGGGGTTTTGTTTTCTTATTTTTTTGTTTTCTTTTCCTTTTTATGATTTTTTGTTTGTTTGGTTTTTTTTTTGTTTTTTGTTTTGGTTTGTTTTCAGCAGAAGGGAAATTCTTTACAGAAATACAGGGAAAAAAAAAGAAAAAAAAAAAAAAAGCACCCCAGTATTTTGCTGAATACTTTTTTATAATGTGAGATATTTTTATTTTATTTTATTTGGTCACTTTAAAACAACCACCCAACTATGGAGGAGAAAAATCAATTAGTCCTCTATTTTATTTTTTTTATTATTATTTTTTCTTTTTCTTTCTCCTTCTGGTATGTGCATGTCATTGCATGACTGCTCTGATTTTTTTCTTCTTTTGTTTTAATAAAACTGTGCTCAGACATTTAAGCTAAACTAAGCAAAAATAATAATGAGTTAAAAAGAAAAAAAAATCTTTGTTGCCAAAAGGTCGTGCTATCCAGGTTTGATGTCTGCATGTGAAAAAAAAAAACCACAAAAAAACACATTAAAAACATACAAAAAATAAAGAGAAGAGGAAGAATGCAGTCTAATTTATGTGAACTGAAAGGAACAGAAAAAAACAAAAACAAAAACAAACCACAATCAGGTTTAACCACACAAACCTAAGGGAATGATATTTTTTGAAAGACTTTTGTATAAAGTTGAGTACTTAGAGAAAAAAAAAAAAATCATACCAGATGTAATATATTTTGTGGATGTTTTTATTTCTTGGATTTATAGTACCTTATACTAAGGTTAAAAAAAAAAAATTATGCTTGATATTGTGAAAAGGTGATAATTTTCACACACATTTCATTTGCTCATTTGTCATGTTGTAATGCAAATATGATAGTTAATGCATACAGCATTTTTAAGGGAAAAAATCAGAAATATTGAACTGATGTATTGTTGTACCATTTGCACTGTGAGCAAATGCTAATGCAGTAAATATATTGTGTTTGCTGACAATCAAAATCTGTAGTAAATATCTTTATTTGCTTAAAAACGATCCGTATTGGTCCGGAAAGTAAAAAGAAAAGGTTTTAATGTGCAAGGGGAGTGTAAAAATGTGCAGGGAACTGGGTGCTGTGTCTCTTTACGGGCGACTTTGAAACCTGTCTGTACAGATTTTTTTTTTCCCCCCTCTCCTAGCGCTGTATTTCCTTAAATATTATTTTTCGACGGGAATTTTTCAAAAAAAAAAAAACCAAAAACCCACCAATAACCCACTTTTTTTTTTTTTTTTTTTTCCCTCAGTTTCCCCCCTGCTCCCTCTCCTTCAGTTTTATCCACAGGACAAGACCCAGCTGGGTGACCCCGAAGGCGACCGGCTCCGTCCTCGCGTCTCCTCTTTCCCGGGATGGGGGGAACCCAGCCGGGTCTGGGGGCACCCAACCGGGTCTGGGGGCACCCACCCTCTCCCCAAACCCCGCCACGTCCTTGCTTTGCCCTTGTCCTCCCGTCCCGTTTTTCCCGTGCCGCCGCCTTGACCCCGTCACCATTTTGCCGGCGGCTTCCGCGGCCGCCGGGATAACTTTGGGCCGCCAAAGAGGATCGCGCCGCTTCAGCCGGTGATGCCCCCGCGCCCTTCGCCCGCCAAACCGCCCCCTGAGGATTTTATTTCTTCTTCTTTTGTTTGTTTTTTGGTTTTTTTTTTTTTTTGTTTGTTTTTTTTTTGAAACCCCAGCCCGGATCGCTCGGGATAAAAATAACCCACTTGGGTTTCAGCGCCGGCGCTGGCACGGGCACGAGGAACGAGTGGGAAGACGGAGTTTTGGAGGCGCTTGGATGTTTGGAGTGGTGGCGTGTGGTGGTTGGATCTTTCCCCAAGGATGGAAGCCTGAGGCTCCCGGAGCTGGGATCGTGCTGGAGGATCCCAGAGCGGGCGTCCGGGGGTCCCTGGGTGCGCGCCGGGCTGGAGCGTGTCCGGTCGAGTTCCCCACAAGGTTCCTCTTTCCCGAGGCCTTGCCGCCGGTGCCGGTGGCTGGTGTCGGCACCGTGGTCTTTCCCGGCGTTCCCAGGGTTTGGAAGCGTTGTCGGATTTCCTACTTTTTGATTTGGATCTTGCAGCCGGGCCTGGAGGAGCTGCTCCAGCGTTTCCAGGGCAGCTCTGCTCATTCCCAGGGGCGTTTGTCGAGCTCCCTGGTTTGGAAAGGCTTTAATTCGGGGCGAACCAGGGGCTGACGGCGACTCGGGGCACAGCTGGCCCAGCCAGCGGCGGCATCTCGGGGCGTTGAGGACTCGGCTTCGGAGCCCACGGGTGCCGTGCTGGGTGGGCCCCACTGTCCCCGCGGGGATTCCCGGTGCTTTGAGTGTTTGGGATGGACTGGGACGAGCTGGGATCGTCCTTCGCTCTGTGCTCCGGAGGTGCCGCAGCCACGAGGGGCTGCGGGATGGTTTGGGAGCCACGGGCCCCCGCCGTGTCCCCGTGTGCGGCTCAGGCGGGCAGGAACCGGCCCCCAGCAGCACCCGAGGGTGCTGTGCTGGTGCTGGAGGTGCCCGTCTCCACCCGTGGCCGGCGCTGGAAAACGCTGGAGATCCCGGGAACGGGCACAGCCGAGGAGCTGCCCCAGCGAGGAGCCACCCAAGGTCGCACCAAGGCTTTGGGCTCCTCCTGCGGGCGAGGAGGAAGAGGAGGAGGAGGGAAGGAGCCCACCAGGCCTTGGGGACCCGCTCTGGCAGCCAGGCCCGGGCGTCCCGCTGGGCAGGACGCCCCTGGCGCGGAGCGGGAAGGTGAGGAGCACCCTTGGGTGGCAAAAGCGCGGGGAGTGCATGCAGCACCTTGCACGAAAAAATGTTGGTTGCTACGGAAACACGGCACTTTCCATGCCCGTTCTGGGCTGTCTGTGTTCTGGGGAGGAGGGAAGGGCTTCCAGTCACGTACCAGCTCCACAGAACTTGCTGCCTCTCCCTCCTCGACGGGAGCGCCGGGGTCCCCAGCAGGCCACCGAAGCCTCGCTCCTCCCTGCTGAGGGTCTTCGAGGCTCTGCAGGACGTGGTTGGATCCAAGAGCTCTCCACGGGATGGGATTTGCTGCTCAGGGGGAGCACCGAGAGCGGCGACCTCGTGCCCGGGGTCGGGAGCGACGAGGACTCACAGCCAGAAGCTTCTGGTGTGCAGCTGGACTACAGATGTTGGTGGGATCCTTCTCTGAGCTTCTCACCTCTGCCTCAGCTTCTGCCACTGCCTGGATGGTTCTGGATGGTTCTGGATGGCCTGACCCCCATCTCCCACGCCATGGGACCGTGTGGATCCATCCCCACCCCTGGATGAACGTTCTGGAGGAAGGAGCCCGGACTCATCCTCCCGGCACGTGCCCGGGACTGGGGGACAAGCAGCAGAGCCTCCATGGAAGACGTTCCCCGAGTGCTGTGGCCACCAGGACGACAGATCCAGGCTCATCCCAGCCCTGTCTTGTCCCATCCCCTGTGCCCCGAGGTGACAGTGAGGGGCATCACCGTGGGGACAGGGCCAGGAGCAGCAGCCTGGCCCAGCTGGCCGCCAAAACCTTCCTGACCCCAGCCTTCCTCTTCCTCCTCACCCTGCCCACACCAAGACAGGATTGTGGGGAACCCTCCTGGCTCTGACACCCACCAGCGCCCCCAAATCCATCCCTTTCCCTCAGGCCACCTCGGAACCTCCCCTCTCCACCCATCCCGGCACTAAATGGGACACCGGTGGGGGCCGGTGCCTCCCCCCAACCCCCGGATCTGCCCCCCTCCCTGCTCCTTTTGGCCTAATCCCTGTCCTCACCGGTGTCGGTAACACCTTCCCAGTTTAGCATCATCCTCCCTGGCTGTAATTACCGCGCTGTTTACCTCCACCTGCTAATTGATAAAGCCACCCCTGGCGCCCGGCCCGGGGCCTCCGCCCCGTGCGCTGGCATGCGGCTGGTGTCACCGGCCCGCTGGCACCCAGCCCGTCGCCACCCCCAGGATGTCACCCTGGGCTCGTGACGGCGGGTCCGAGGGCACCCAGGTCTCGGGGGGGCTCTGCTGCATCCCGGGGTCAGGGGTGGTGGTGGTTGGTGGGTCGCTGCTGAGGACACGGTGGGGTTTTGGTCACCAAAATGACTTTGCTGCCCGACCCACTCCTGTCCGGCGTCCTCGAGATGGATTTGGGGGGTTTCTCCCCAAAATTGGGTGCTCCTGCTCTTCCAAAGGTGATGCAGATCTCTTGGATTTCCTTGACGGGGGCAGTCCTGCTCCTTCTCCTGCTCTCGCCCACTCCAGGGTGTCCCTGGGCATCCCCTGCCCTCGCCCATCCCAGGATACTCCCGGGAATCCCTTCCCTGTGCCCTCGCCCACCCCAGGGAATAACCCTAGGCTTCCCCTCCCTGCCCTCATCCAGCTCAGGATGCTCCAAGGAAATTCCTGCCCCTCTCCCACCCCAGGGATGCTCCTGGGCATCCTCTCCTTGTGCCGCTGCCCACTCCGGGGTGTTCCTGGGCACTCCGCACTCCTGCCCTCACCCGCTTTTGGGATGTTCCTGGGCATTTCCTCCCCATGCCATCGCCCACCCTGGGGATAATCCACAACATTGCTTCTTGCCCACCCCAGGATAACCCAGGCAATTCCTTCTCCTTCCCCACCCCGGGATAACCCAGGCAATTCCTTCTCCTTGCCCACCCCGGGATAACCCAGGCAATTCCTTCTCCTTCACCACCCCGGGATAACCCAGGCAATTCCTTCTCCTTCCCCACCCCGGGATAACCCAGGCAATTCCTTCTCCTTCACCACCCCGGGATAACCCAGGCAATTCCTTCTCCTTGCCCACCCCGGGATAACCCAGGCAATTCCTTCTCCTTGCCCACCCCAGGGATAACCCAGGCAATTCCTCCTCCTTGCCCACCCCAGGGATGATCCCGGCAATTCCTTCTCCCTGCCCACCCCGGGGATGCTCCACAGCTCCCAGCGGTTTAACTCCACCCCCTCCCGCCCCATTTCCAGCCTTCGCGCCCCAATCGGACGAATTTCAGGGTCTTCTCCCCGCGCGCCCTGCCCGTGACGTCACGCTGCCCCGCCGTGTGACGTCACGCCCGCAGCGCGTGGCGTCACGGCGGCCCCGGAGGGGGCGGGGAGCTGCTCGCGGAAGGGGCGGGGCCGAGAGCGGCGGCGCTTCCGGGAGCGGCGCGGGGCGGAGGGGGAAACATGAGCTGGTGAGTGCGGGGGGACCCCGGGACCCCGGGAACAGCGGGAACGGGAGCGGGGAACCGGGAGCGGGAACGGGAACGGCGGCACCGGGAGCGGGGCGGGCCGCGGGGAAAGGGAGCATCGGGAGCGGGGCTGCCGCGGGGAACGGGAGCACAGGCACCGGGAACGAGGCAGGCACCAGGAACGAGACAGGCACCAGGAACGAGGCAGGCACCCGGAACGAGGCAGGCACCAGGAACGAGGCAGGCACCAGGAACGAGGCAGGCACCCGGAACGAGGCAGGCACCAGGAACGAGGCAGGCACCAGGAACGAGGCAGGCACCGGGAACGAGGCAGGCCGCAGGAACGAGGCAGGCACCAGGAACGAGGCAGGCCGCAGGAACGAGGCAGGCACCAGGAACGAGGCAGGCACCAGGAACGAGGCAGGCCGCGGGGAACCGGAGCACCGGCACCGCGACACGGTGGAGGAACCGGGACCGCCGGGAGCGGGAGCGGAGGAAGGCGGGGGAACCGGAACCGCCGGCACTGCCCCGCCCGGTGCCGGCTCCTCAGGCTGGGCACTGCGCTGGGGAGGAGCCGGGGACGGGCTCGGAGCGGGCCCCGCTGCTGGGCGGCCTTGGCCCAGTGGGAGCCCCAGTGCAGGGCCTGGAGCGGAGCTGGTGCTGGCCTGGAGAGGGTCCCGGTGGCTGGCCCCAGTGGGGTCCCCAGTGCTGTCCCGGTCCTGGTTGGGTCTGTCCCAGCCCTAATTTGGTTTGTCCCAATCCTGGCCAGGTCTGTCCCAGTCCTGGCCTGGTTTATCCCAGTCCTGGTCAGATTTCTCCTGTTGCTGGCCAGGTTTGTCCCAGTCCTGGCCAGGTTTGTCCCCATCCTGTTTGAGTTTCTCCCAGTCCTGGCTGGGTTTGTGCCAGTCCTGTTTGGGTTTATCACAGTCCTGTTTGAATTTATCCCAGTGCGGTTTGGGTTTATCCCAGTCCTGTTTGGGTTTGTACCAGTCTTTTTTGGGTTTATCCCAGTCCTGTTTGGATTTGTCCCAGTCCTGTTTGGGTTTGTCCCAGTCCTGTTTGAGTTTATCCCAGTCCTGTTTGGGTTTGTCCCAGTGCTTTTTGGGTTTATCCCAGTGCTTTTTGAATTTATCCCAGTGCTTTTTGGGTTTATCCCAGTCCTGTTTGGGTTTGTACCAGTGCTGTTTGGGTTTCTCCCAGCCCTGGCCAGGTTCATCCCTGCTGTCCCTGTGGTCACGCACACAGGTGTGCACCCCTCACAGCACCCCCTGACCCCTGCCCAGGTGCTGCTGCAGGTACACGGAGGGTCCCCAAATGTCCCCAATAGCTCAGAAACGCTGTAAAACCACCTCCAGCTCCATGGCAGTAAAGCATTTTTCCTTAAAAAAAAAAAAAAGGACAGAGGAATTCTTGTGTGTTTGGACGCACTTGTTCCTTTGGTGCTTGTTGAACTGAATTGTATTAGAAATTAATAATATTAGAAATAAATCCGGGCTGACGTGTGTGATTTCCCATCCTGGGTAGTCCCGGAGATCCAGCGCTGTTGTGAGAGGCAGAGGATGGGATGGATCAGGGACTCAGAGGGCTTTTCCTTGCCTGGAAAGTCGAGTTCCACGGTGACAATGGAAAATTTTTTGGGTTGGGAGCTGTGGAAGTTGTGGTTTGGAAATGTGCCACAGGAAGGTAGCGAGGCACACACAGGTACTGATTAAAACCGGGCATCTGGGCTAAAAATACACATTTATGCACTGGCATCACTTTGGCTTTGCTTTACTCACCTCAGAACAGCAGCAGTTATGGACAGTGGTGGCTAACGAGGGCTTGGAGCCAACTTTTCCAGGGAATCTGAAGGAATGGACTCTGGAAGTGACCCTCTGGTCCAGCAGGAGCTTCAGAGCCAAAAAGCGAGGAATAAACAATCCCTAAATAACCTGTTGTATGCGGAATAATTTGGCTGCAGGGTCTCCCCACACTCCCCGGTGTCCGTCCGTCCCCGGTGACTGTCACTTGTCACCACAACACGCCTGGCTTTTTCTGGGACACCTTCCCCCAGCAGATCGTGACATTTTCTCCTCTTTCCAGCGAGGAATCCAAGCTTGCGCCCGGCCAGCGGGGCGAACCGGGCGATTCCGAGCCTCCTCTCGCTCCTCCGGAGTGCGGCTGACGCACGAGGGGCCCGGAGCCCGCGGGGTTCCGGCACAATCGCCCTCAGTCCCGCTCCTTCCCGGGATGAATCGGGGCATTCACGGGCGCGGGGCTTCGGGGCCCGGGCGTGACGTCGGCGGCAGCGCTGGCACACGTCGGGGTCGCGCCCCGCCGCTGGAATGTCACGGCCCGGCCCCGCTGGCGCTGCTGTGACGTCGCTGCCGAGCGGGAGAGCTTTGTTCCGGCTTTGTCCCGGCCTTGTTCCAGCTTTGTTCCAGGCCTGGCCGCTTTGGGAAGCAGGGGCTTTGCTCAGCTCCCCCGTGCGTCTCTTAGGCCCCTCTCTTAGGCCCCGGTTAGTCTTGGGTTGAGCCCTCTCTTCCTGGGGCTTGGCTGCTGCAGCTGAGGAAGAGGATGGAGCTCCGTGCTCAGCTTTGTCTTGCAGGGCCGGGAAGTGGCGCAGGCTCCCGGGGCTCCGTATCCTAAGGTTTTTTAGGGGAGAAAAGGGAAATCTCCAGAGATATAAGGGCTGTTGGCAGGCGGATGCTGTGTTGAGTGGTGTGGGGTTAATCCCGGGCTCCGTGTAAGCTCCCTGTGCTGCATGAGGGCTGGGAATGCCCCCAGGAACACAGGGAATGCTCCCAGGAACACAGGGAATGCCCCCAGTAACACAGGGAATGCCCCCAGGAACACAGGGAATGCTCCCGGAACACAGGGAATGCTCCCAGGAACACAGGGAATGCCCCCAGGAACACAGGGAATGTTCCAGGAACACAGGGAATGCTCCCAGGAACACAGGGAATGCTCCCAGGAACACAGGGAACGCTCCCAGGAGCACAGGGAATGCCCCCAGGAACACAGGGAATGCTCCTGGAAACACAGGGAATGTTCCTAGGAACAGAGGGAATGCTCCCAGGAACACAGGGAATGCTCCCAGGAACACAGGGAATGCTCTCAGGAGCACAGGGAATGCTCCTGGAACACAGGGAATGCTCTCAGGAACACAGGGATTGCTCCCAGGAACACAGGGAATGCCCCCAGGAACACAGGGAATGCTCCCAGGAACACAGGGAATGCTCCCAGGAACACAGGGAATGCCCCCAGGAACACAGGGAATGCTCCCGGGAACACAGGGAATGCTCTCAGAAACACAGGGAATGTTCCAGGAACACAGGGAATGCTCCCAGAACACAGGGAATGCTCCCAGGAGCACAGGGAATGCCCCCAGGAACACAGGGAATGCCCCCAGGAACACAGGGAATGCTCCCAGAACACAGGGAATGCTCCTGGAACGCAGGGAATGCTCCCAGGAACACAGGGAATGTTCCCAGTAACACAGAATGCTCCTGGAAACACAGGGAATGTTCCTAGGAACAGAGGGAATGCTCCCGGGAACACAGGGAATGCTCTCAGGAACACAGGGAATGCTCCTGGAACGCAGGGAATGCTCCCAGGAACACAGGGAATGCTCTCAGGAACACAGGGAATGCTCCCAGGAACACAGGGAATGCTCTCAGGAACACAGGGAATGCTCCCAGAACACAGGGAATGCCCCCAGGAACACAGGGATTGCTCTCAGGAACACAGGGAATGCTCCCAGTAATACAGAATGCTCCTGGAAACACAGGGAATGCTCTCAGGAACACAGGGAATGCTCCCAGTAACACAGAATGCTCCTGGAAACACAGGGAATGCTCTCAGGAACACAGGGAATGCTCCCAGTAACACAGAATGCTCCTGGAAACACAGGGAATGTTCCTAGGAATAGAGGGAATGCTCCCGGGAACACAGGGAATGCTCCCAGGAACACAGGGAATCCTCTCAGGAGCACAGGGAATGTTCCAGGAACACAGGGAATGCCCCCAGGAACACAGGGAATGCTCCCAGGAACACAGGGAATGCTCTCAGGAGCACAGGGAATGCTCCTGGAACACAGGGAATGCTCCAGGAACATGGAATGCTCCTGGGAACACAGCGATGACCCTTGTACCGACACAGAAAAACTGTTCCAGGGGGCTCCTGCTGGTGACAGAGCCTGGATTGAACCCCGAAATTCCTGATTCCTGGCAGTGAGATTCCTAGAAATTCCTTTCTAGGCTGAGCTTTATTTAGAGCAGGAGTAGGCTCTTTTTGGGACACAGCCTTGCATGGACACCTGAGGTGTTTCTGGAATCTCAGCCGAGCTCCCTGGCTTCCCTTAGGCCTTGGATCGGGATCTCTTGGAGCATCCTCATCCCCCTCTTCCTCATGTGCAATCCAGTGATTCCCTTGGCCATCACTCCTAAAAGTAAAGGGAACGGAGGGCTGGATTTGACTGTATCATCCCCTTACTGCCTCATTTTTTAACTTCATAAAGTGTTTTATAAGGTTCCCCCAACCGCCTCAGGTCAAACCTGTTAACCAGACTCCCAAACATTCCCTGCTTGGGTTTCCCACTCCCCTCCAGGTGAATTCCCACCGGGAAAAGGGGATTTTCAGCCAGCTCCATCTCTGCAACAGCTGCTGTTTACTGGGAGGAGAAAACGCGGGGAGCAAACGTTGATGGGGAGCGTGAAGCTCAGGCAGGGCTGGGGGACGGAATTGCCCCTTGGCAGGGAGCTCTCCAAGGGGACTCCGGAGCTGGAATCCGCGGGAAGGCAGAGCGGGAACGGGCGGTTACACAGTGATTGACTGTCGGAGTGGCTGCGAGGGATTTCTGGGATATTCAGGGATGGGGGGAAGCAGGAGCTGGCTGTCTCTCCCCGAGGATGGGAGGCTGGGTGGGTTTGCACAGCCTCAGAGTGGGGTTGTTGGTTATTCCCGGTGTTTTCCATGTTCTGATTTGCACAGGTTGTTGGTTATTCCCGGTGTTTTCCATGTTCTGATTTGCACAGGTTGTTGGTTATTCCCGGTGTTTTCCATGTTCTGATTTGCACAGGTTGTTGGTTATTCCTGGTGTTTTCCGTGTTAGGGATTTGCACAGGTTGTTGGTTATTCCCGGCGTTTCCATGCCATGGATCTGCACAGGCTGTTGGTTATTCCCAGTGTTTTCTGGTTTATAGATCTGCACAGGTTGTTGGTTATTCCCAGTGTTTTCCATGTTATGATCTGCACAGGCTGTTGCTTATTCCCAGCGTTTCCATGCCATGGATCTGCACAGGTTGTTGGTTATTCCCGGTGTTTTCCATGTTATGGATTTGCACAGGTTGTTGGTTATTCCTGGTGTTTTCCGTGTTAGGGATTTGCACAGGTTGTTGGTTATTCCCAGTGTTTTCCATGTTAGGGATTTGCACAGCCCCAAAGTGGAGTTGTTGGTTATTCCCAGTGTTTTCTGGTTTATAGATCTGCACAGGCTGTTGGTTATTCCCGGTGTTTTCCATGTTATGATCTGCACAGGCTGTTGGTTATTCCCAGCATTTCCATGCCATGGATCTGCACAGGCTGTTGGTTACTCCCGGTGTTTCCATGCCATGGATCTGCACAGGTTGTTGGTTACTCCCGGTGTTTTCCATGTTATGATCTGCACAGGTTGTTGGTTATTCCCAGTGTTTCCATGCCATGGATCTGCACAGGTTGTTGGTTATTCCCAGCGTTTCCATGCCATGGATCTGCACAGGTTGTTGGTTATTCCCAGCGTTTCCATGCCATGGATCTGCACAGGTTGTTGGTTACTCCCGGTGTTTTCTGGTTTATGGATCTGCACAGGTTGTTGGTTACTCCCGGTGTTTTCCATGTTATGATTTGCACAGGTTGTTGGTTATTCCCAGCGTTTCCATGTTATGATCTGCACAGGCTGTTGGTTATTCCCAGTGTTTCCATGCCATGGATCTGCACAGGTTGTTGGTTATTCCCAGCGTTTCCATGTTATGATCTGCACAGGTTGTTGGTTATTCCTGGCGTTTCCTTGCCATGGATCTGCACAGGTTGTTGGTTATTCCCAGTGTTTTCCATGTTGTGATCTGCACAGGTTGTTGGTTATTCCCAGCGTTTCCATGCCATGGATCTGCTCAGGTTGTTGGTTATTCCCGGTGTTTTCCATGTTTTGGAGCCGTGGCCACGCTGTGCAGGTGCAAACACAGCCCCAGGTGCCGTTTTCTCCTCTCTGAACCAATGCCGATCTTTTTCTGGAGCCCAGCGTGGCCGACGGCGGCGCTCCCCCTTCCCTGGCGGTTTCAGTGATACTGGGATCGGGAGATGAGCCCGGGATGAAATGAACTGGGATGAGGCAATGGATACCAGAGCGCTGAGCGAGGCTCCCAAACACCTCCCTGCCACCCTGTGCGAGGAGGCGCTTCGCACATCCCAAAGTTTTTATCGTGCCGAGCATCTCCCGGGGTGGAGCAGCTGGGAAGAGCCACCTTCCCCTGCCACCGTCCCAGGCCTCGGAGTGCTTAGTCCTTAAATTGTTCATTTCTCCACCTGTTTCGTCCAGGTACCTCCAACCCAGTGCTCCGGTCGAGCCACAACCGCGTTTCACAACCGTGCTTAAAATGGATATTTTTGTAGCATAGTCAGGGCCTAAAACAGCCCTGCAAAATTCTGCTCGCCCACGCGCCTGGCGTGAGTAATTTTCTTTTGATGGGTGAGTAAAATATCTTCTTTTTTTTTTTTTTTTCTTTTTTTTTTTTCTTTTTTTTCCCTTCTTTTTTCCATGCTCCTCTCGGAATGGGTGGGAGAGAGGATTCTGACATTATTTTTTGATTCGCTTTACACTGACACAGCGCCCGGCTCCGTGCAGGATGCAGAGGGACCCGCTCCCAGCAGCTCGTCCCTCCGCTGCCAAACTTCGGGAAGGTGCCGTGTTTTCCTTGGCCTGACCTAAAATCCAGAAAAATCGATGTTTGCACCTCTTTTTTTTTTTTTTTTTTCCCCTTCCTTCTTTTTACACCTCTCTTACCCTTCTCCCCCGCTGCGGCAGCAGCTCTGACATCCCTGCTTGGCTTTAAAGCCTCCGAGTTCCCAGGGCTGGGGTTGGAATCCAGGTGGGAGCGCTCACCTGCGGCATTCCCGAGGGATCTCATCCCTCCCATCCCCAGCCGTGCCCTCCCCTCCCATCTCCGCGAGGAGAGCACCCAAACGGGGATTTGGCGCAGAGTCTCCCTCGACAGAAGCTGTTTGTGATCCGTTGGAATCAATTTTTTTTCTTTTTTTTCTTTTTTTTTAATTTTTTTTTTTTTTTTTTTTGCCTCGGCGCTGTGTTTGGAGCGGTTGCCATGAGTTGCTGGGAAGGGGGGAGCGGGGTGGGACGGTTTCCATGGACACGCCGGGAGCGCAGCGAGGAGGCATCCGGGAGATTCGTGCCTAACCTGAGCCTGCCCTCCTTGCCTGGCTCACCTGGGCACGGCTGCCATCCCCTCCCGCCCGTGGATTTGCGCTTTTTGGGTGGTTTTTAGGGACGAGGGATCTTGAGTTTTCCGAGATTCCCGTGCGCTGGGTTTCCTTGCGCGGGTTGGGATGAGGCTCTGGAATGTTGCTCAGCAAAGGCCTCTCAGCTTCTTTGGAGCTTCCTGGCTTTCCCTTATCCTGGAAAAGCGCTTCCCTAAACCCCCATCCCGCAGGGAAGCTTTATCCGAGCGGAGAGGGAGGAGAAGCTCAGCCGAGTTCTCTCCGTAGCAGAGTGGGAAGGTGAAGCTTCACATCCTTCCTGGAGCGCTCCCGACCTTCCTGTCGGGATTTGCAGGAGCGCTTGGATCCCTCTGGGACGAGCAGGAGCTTTTCTGGATGCGGCCGCACCTTGAGCCGAATCCATTCCCAACCCAGGAGCTTCCAAAGGGAAGAGCTCAGGGAAGGAGCCACTTTCTGCTTTGGGATGGTTTTTTGTCCGCGCAGAGGACCAGGTGTAAAGGTTTTTAGAATCCTTCGTGCCAAAATCCTTGGGAAAACCAGGCTGGGAGGGTCGGGGTCACCGCCGCAGCGCGGGAGGCTGGGTGTCATCCTCCTGCCTGCAGGCACGGAGAGGTTTCTTTCCGGTGAAGGAATTGAGATTTTTGGTGGAATTTCAAAGAGTGAGAAGCTCTGGCGGGGATCCAGGCGATGCTGGCGCTTGGGGTTTCGATGAGAGAGAGAGAGAGAGAGAGAGAGAGGGGGAAAAAAAAATCCCTGAAACTTTCCACGGGAAGCGGGCACTTCCCACAAAACATGGATTTAGCCGGTGGTCTGGCAGCGGTACCAGTAAAAACCAGTTTCGGCCACCAGTTCATGCCAAAGCGGCACCTGCGGGTCCCCTGCCAATGCCACTCGTGCCCACCTGGGGCGGGAATACTGAATTCAGGGGCTCCGTGTCACTTTTCCCAAATTAATGAACATCCAAACTGCCCCAGCCCCTGCTGTCCCTGTCCCTGCTTGTCCATCCGTCTGTCCGTCCTTCCCTCCCTCCCCAGTCCCTGCCTGGCAGCTCAGCGTCCCCGGGGGCAGCATTTTATCAGCTGTGGGTGAAAATATTTGGTGTTTATCCCTCGCTTATCTGCCAAGGGCCTTCTGGGGCCTGATTAGGGGTGGCAAAGCTGGGAGATGGGATCACATCCCGCGTGGAATTCATCCCCTGGGCACGCTCTGAGCTCCATCCCTGCTCCCCACGGCCAGGGGTGATGCCAGGCTTTGATGGCCACGCCAGGAAAGGACAATTCCGCCCTAATTTCGCGAGGATTGAGCGATTCCTGCTGACGATTCCCCTTCCAGGGGAGTGGGAGCTCCACGTTTTAAGGCTCAGCTCCCCAGAGACCTCATCGAGCTGTATCCCTTTCCCCTGCCTGGGAGGTTTTTATTTCCAGCTCTCCCGTGCATCCAGGGGAGAATTCGCTGCTTTGGCGTGCGTGGCCCTGCGTTTGCACATGGAGAAGGCAAGTAAATAGATGAGATTGCCGAGGAAAACTTGGGAGAAAATCAGCCACAGCTTCTCCCACCTTCCCCTCCCTGGGGTTCCTGAGCATCCCCGAGTAGAGCTCGCAGGATTCTCTCCACCCACACTTTTTTTTTTAATTTTTTTTCCCCCCCCCCCCTACTTTAAGCTCTTCCCACCCTCTCCCTGCGGTGTTTCACCCTCCTCCCTCCCCTCTGAACCCCGTTGTTTTCCCAAACTCCAGGTGGGCAGGGGGCTGCCAGGGGTTGGGATGTTCCCCCCATGGGCTGGGAAGGCTCCGGCTGTGACTCAGCGCTCTCGGCTCTTCAGGAACGGGATTTCAAGGGATTTCACACCCCAAACACAGCCCCAGCTTTCTCTCTCGCTCAGCAGAAAGCAGCCATCAGGGGGAAAAAAAAAAAAAACCAAACAAAATAAAAAAACACCGATTCTGGGGTGGGGTTTTTTTGGTGTTTATAAAGCCAAGCTCAGCTTTGGAGGTACGAGGGAGATCCGTGGGAATTCGTGGCAGGGGTGGACACGGATCCACCTCCCCCCAGTTTGTTTGTGTTATTCCCCATCGTGCGTTTTCTGACCAGAAAAAGAAGAAAAAAACCAACTTAATTTGGAAGCACACGGTTGTGGTGTTGCTGTGGCAGCTGCACTTTGTCCCCCCGGAATTTTGCAGGCAGGGACACGACTCCCAAAGGGACGAAAATTCGGTGCCAGCAGCAGTTTCGAGGCGTGGGGTGAATCCATTTGGTTTTAAAAGCTCCAATAAAATCCATACCTTTCATCTTCTTTATTTTTTTTTTTTTCTTCCTCCTTTCTTTCCTGCTCATCCATCTTCCCCCCCCCCACCTCCCAACCCTCCCAGAGAATCATATTAAAAGGCAGTGATTTAGAAACCAGGAAAATTATGTAAAATTGTAAAAAAAAAAACCCCAAAACCCGAGGAACAGACCTGACTTGCACAAGGTTATTTTTTTTAGAGGTTTTACTGAGACAGACATAATTACCAAGTGGCATCACGATGCTGATAGAGATATTTACTGCTGCACGGGGGATTTGCAGCGCTCCTCTGACTTCCCTTTGTTTCTGGGAGGAAATAAATAAAAAAAAAAAGAGATTTTGTTTTGGGGTTCCTCTCCCTCCGTGGTGGGGTGAGGATGGGGAATGGGATGGGGCAGCACCCTCTGTGCTCCTCCTGTCTTCCCTTCCCTTCCCAGCTCTGATACCCAACCAAAGCTGAGCCGTGGCTTTTCCTACCCCGCATCCCCCCCGTTACCAGAATTCCCTGGATTTCAGCGTTTTTCCAGTGCACAGCACCGCTTTGGGGTGCTCTCTGTACCCCCCCAGCTGTGCACAGGGAATGCTTTAATCACCTTTTTAATTATCCTTTCCCACTAAGAACCAGCCTGGCTCCAGCTCCCCGCTTCTTCCCGCTCTGCCAGAGAGTGGCAAACTGGTTTTTAACTGGGATAACACTCCCCCCAGAACAAAATCCTCTTTTTTTTTTTTTTAATCCTTTCACCACCAAGTTGATGGCATCACTTCCAAAAACATCAAGTGACGGCACCTGGCTGCGGGTGGCGGGAGGGAGGTGCCTCATTTCGGTTTATATTTGACCCACGGAGGAAAACACAAAGGGGGAAAAAAAAAAAAAATTAAAAAAAAAAAAAAAATCCATATATTTTTGTTTTCTTCCTGTAAGGCGCCACACCCCCCAGTTATTGACGGGGGAAATTATACAGCAGAGTGGTGTTTGTTTATAAAAGGAGGCTGATTCACGCTGCCACAGGAGCTGGAAAGGGTTAAACCCAAAATTACACCGGTCCCGGGCGGAGAACCATAAACAGGAAGTTCTCCCGAAAAAAAAAATAAAAAAAAAAAAAATTAAATTTAAATTTAAACCTGGTGACTCAGGTTGGCTCCGGAGCTGCTCAGGGAGGGTCACAGGGGGTGCAGCCCTGGATTATTCCCGGCGGGTAATTACGGCGTTGGGTTGAAAACATCGGGAAAAGTGGGAAGAGCGAGGTTCGGAGTTTGGATAATCCGGGTTTTTTTTTTTTCGCTTCATCCCGCTCGTTCTTCCATTGCAAACTCTTTCTCCTGTTGCTGGATTTTACAGCAGGTTACACTGATTAAAAAAAATATATTTCCTGAGGTTGCAGCTGTTGGATGGAGCTGGTGGGAAGCAAATGGAAAACCAGCGATGGGAGGCAGCGGGAGCAGCGGCCACCACAGCCCCAAAATCCGTGGCTTTAGCTCAAGTTTTGTGCAGCAGCATGAGAATTTGGGCTGGTCCAGTCCAAATTCTCAGGAGGAGACTCAGACGCTTTCCCAGGAGCCCCTGGAGCAGATTTGGGATGGGATGGGATGGGATGGGATGGGATGAAGATGAGCTGGAGGTGAAACATCTCTGGCAAAAAAAAAAAAAAAACAACCCCAAACACTTTAATGTCATTATGACCTCAATTTCTTCTATTTATTTAAAGCATCACAACCCAGAAAACCCTGGGAGATTTTGACTGAGATGCTTTAACTAAGCAGCACCTCTTTAACTTAATTAAATCCATTGACAACAGCAGTTGAATTCCTGGATTTTCATTATACTGATAGGTGAAAGAAATCCAATTATTTTTAGGCCGCCTGCGTGGTTGCTCCCAGCTGACCCAGCCACCCTTACATATGTTGTGTAATTTATTTAGAGTACTCCTCACATTCAGGTAACCCAGATTTTCCTGGGAATTAGGGATTTTAAGAATGAAGGCTGTGCTGGCAGGTGAGCCGCTCCTCCAGCTGTTGGAGCAGAGGAATCCTTTGAAGCAGCTCGCAGCTCCAGACACCGGGTTGTTACTTTTTTTAATATCCTCTTTCTAAATATTTACAGGCTTTGTTTGGGTTGGTTTTTTGTTCTTTTGGTTTTGGTGTGGTTTTTTTTTTTTTTTTGTATTATTTTATCCTCCGCAGCAGGATAAAATTGGTTGTTGGTTTCAAGCAGCGCGGGTTCTTCAGCTGCTCGTGGAGCATCCTCACCTTGATTTGGGGTGGAGGGAGGATCTGGTGTGGGGCTGATCTCTGTGGGGTGGCTCTTGGAGAATCGAAGGGACCCACAGGGACCATCCAGTGCAGCTCCATTCACCCCAAAATCCCACCCTGTGCCCCCCTGGGAGCGTTGTCCAAACCCTGCTGGAGCTCTGGCAGCCTCGGGGCTGTGCCCATTCCCTGGAGAGCTGTGCCAGTGCTTATTCCAGCTTTTGGGGGAAGAACCTTTCCCTAAAACCCAGCCTGACCCTCCTTGGGTGTTCCTTGGGTCCTGTCACAGAGCAGAGGTCGGAGCTGCCCCTCGGGAGGAAGCTGTGGAATGCTGAGGAGCCTCTCCCAGCCTTTCCCAGCTTTTCCCAGCTTTTCCCAGCCTTTCCCAGCCTTTCCCAGCTTCTCCCAGCCTCTCCCAGCCTCTCCCAGCCTTTCCCAGCCTCTGGGGGGGATGCCCAGTGCCAGGAACGAGGGGCTGCCCCCCCAAAACAACCCCAACCCCAAGCGCCGGCTCCCCCGGCATCGTCGCCGCTCCCACGTTCCCTTCTCCTCTCTCTTTTCCAGGATCCCGTTCAAGATCGGGCAGCCCAAGAAACAGATTGTACCCAAGACAGTGAGTAAACCAGTTCCCCGTTTTTAGCTCCAGCCTGGGATCATGTGGCTGATGAGTCAAGCCCGGCACTTTGACTCGTCCCATTTTGCGGCGTGTGGGAGGGAGCTGGAGCAGCAGAACCTGTTGCCGCGTGTGACCAGCGCTCGGCTCCTCGTGCGAGGAGCGAGGGGGAGCCCCATCCTGGGAGAGTTGTTTTGGTTTGGGATCTGTTGGGATTATGGGTTTTTGGTTTTTTTTTTTTTGTTTTTTTTTTTTGTTTTATTGGGAGGGGCGTGCGCGCGCGTGTGGGGTGGGGGAAAAGAGCTCTCTTGGTCTGGCACAGTTTTCCTCGGAGATGGCTGAACGGGTTTGCTTCCTTCCTTCCTTCCTTCCTTCTTTCAGCAATGGCTTGTTTGTTCATCCTTTCGGAGCAGATGGAGGAGGAGGAGTGGTTCAGATCGCTGAATATAACTGTTTCCAAAGAAAGGCTTATAAGCTGAGATGCTTAGTGCTCGGGCGTGAATTAATTTGTGCTGCACAGCATTTGCTTTAAAAGCAAATTAAAAAAGCATTTTGTATTCCCGTGGATTTGAGGCTCCTACCCCAAGTGCTGCTGCTTGCAGCTGGCTGTGGTATTTTCCCTTCTTAAGCAGCTTGGCTTTACTTTTGTCCCGTGCCAAAAAAAAAACCCCAAAAAATTAAATCTGTGGAACCTCCCAGGAGCTGGCCCTGAAAACTCACCTGGAGACACCTGCTCTAAAAAAGGGAGCCCTGAGAGGCAGAGTGGGGCAGAGCTCGTCCCTCTACCAGCGCTGGTGACCTAATCCCCTGCACAGACTTGACATCCCTGATCCTTCCTCTCCGGGACGCTCGGCTAATTCCGCAGGGTGCGTGGGCACCCGCGCTCCTGGGGCAGTTTCTCCTTGGGACACGACATTTTCTCCCGGAGGCAGAGGGCTGATCCCACCGCTCCCTTCCAGGCTTGATTGTCATGTTTTATTTTAAAGGCTTTGGTGGTTGTCTGCTGCCGTGGAGCAGCGATTTTCTGCAACAGCTCCAAACTGTCAGCACAGAATTTCAGCCAGGCAGGCGACGGAGGCGAGGGCTGCTGAAATCCCTCCGCGGTTTTTTTCCGTGATTTCGGCCGCCCTTTTCCAGGGGCTGGCGATCCACCAGCAAGGTGCTGCTGCCTGTGACCCCTCAGGTGAGGCAGCCCAGCCTCGGCTCTTCACACCTCTCCCAGCTCGTGTCGGGAGCCCCCACATTCCCTGCTGCACGTTTTTGCCTTTCCCAGTGTTCCCAACGCCGATGTCCTTCCAGGCTGGGGCAAGAACCAACTGCTCTGGGAGTCTCAGCCGGCTCTGCTGGGCATCTCCAGCCCACCCACTCTCACATCCCAGTTGAATATATTCGATTCCCTTGCTGGTTTCCCTCCCCTCCTGCTGCCTTCGCTGTTGGGAGAGGTTTTTCTCCCCTAGAATCAGCCATCCCTGAGCTCAGGCTCCCTGCAGATGAGCGGAGGCACCTTTGAGCTCTTCCCTTCCCCGGAGCTGCTGGAATGTGCTGTTCTGAAGCAGTTGGCAGCCTTTGCTTATATATACATGTGTGTGTATTAAATAGAACAGCTCAGAATATCCGGCAGGCAGAGGTTCATTCAGCACCCAGAGCCTTTACAGCCCTTTTTCCTTTTCCTTCCTTCCTTCCTCAGCTCCCCAGGAACATGGGGTTTTTTTTGTTTTTTTTTTTTGTCAGCAAAGCTGGAAACTGATTTCTGAAAAACTTCCACTTGCTCTGGGATGATGATAATGATGATAATGATCATGATGCTGACGGTGATGGTGGTGGTGTTGCTCTCCAGGCACCAGATACAGAGAAAGCAGAAAACAGGAAGCCCTAAACCTTGGAACTTTGAAGAGCTCATCTCTTCAAAGCGGAACAAACGGCAGGAAACCACGGAAATCCCCCGGGATCAGGCATTCCATGGCGTGGTGTGGATGGGATGGGGTTGCTTTGAGCTGCAGGCCCCCAAATTTACCTCCCAGTTGCAGGCTGAGACGTTTCCATCTGTGCAGGCCTTGGGGAGCAGCAGCAGCAGCAGCAGCCAAGGGCTGGGATATTCCAGATGTTGGGCTCCGGAGCCCGCTGCAGGAAGTGGGGAAGGTGTGGCATCTCCAGGGCTGCATCCCAAGCCCGTCGGAAGGGAAGTGGTTGTGGGGAGAGGATCTCCCACTCACAGAGACCGGACCACAAAAGAGGATGGTGAGGGGGAAGGATAAGGGGAAAAAAAAAAAAACCCAACCAGCAGCGTTTGTTAGGATGTAACTTCTTTGGCTCTCCGTGAGGCCTGGGACTGGAGTCGGGAGAGGGGGGGTGGCTTTGCCGAGAGGCTCAGCGAGGCAGAGGAGCTTTTTTGTTGTCTCCGTGCTGGGGCTGGTGTCAGATCTAGGCCAGGAGTAAGTCCTGAAAAGCAATTTGCCTGGGCTGCCGAGGAATTAGTCATGACTCCCCGTGCCCACTCGCTTGTGATCCTTTGGAGAAGGGCACGGTGTCAGGCACGGTTGAGCTCTTGAGGGAGAAGGAAACCCCGGCAGAAAATATCAGCTGGTGAACCGAGGTGATCTCCCCCATCCCCAGACGTGGCTGTGCTTTGTTTCCACCTTAACCTGGGCAAATCCAATTCCAGACAGCGTAATCTGTGCCCTCCTCTCTGAAAAGAGCAGCTGTCACCGGGCTCCGGGAGCCGGCTGGGAGGATCTAATGCTGGGAGAGGAGAGGACCTGCTGTCAGCAGGGCCACGGGCCCACGGCCCAATTAAACTAATGCCCAGTGATAGGAGTTAAACCTGTTAGAATTATATCTCTCCATGTTTATGGCTCAGCCTCTTATGGCAGAGATGTTCTTCCCTCCCTCGGGACAGCCCTGCTCCCAGCAGGAGCCTGCGTCTCGTCTGCCCCGGCTCTCCTGCAGTTCACCCCTGTCCCCCCGAGGTTGCTCCCTGCCCTTCACCGGGGCCGGGATGATCCGAGCAGGCAGGGAGCCGGGGAGCCGAGCCTGCATCGCCGCGGGGCGCTGGGGACGGGGCGAGCGAGGTTTTCTCCCTTCCCCGCTCCCCTCTCTGGCCTGGGCTGACTCAGAGCGCTCGCCCTCCTCCTCCTCCTCGCTGGCCTGAGTCAGCTTGGCAGGGAGTGGAGACCTGAGCTGCCAAACCTCCCTTCCTTGACTCATCCCAGCAGCTCTGCCTTCCCCAGGGATGTCGGGACGGAGGAGCCGGGTGAGCAGCAGGATTCCGCTGCGGCCGTGGCTCCCCCAGCCAGCTGGAAATCCCAAAGCAGCGGAGCGAACGTCACCGCAGTGCCGGGGTGAATTCCGGCGGTGCCGCTTAAATCGGTTTTGCTCATTTTCGCTCTCTCCCTTCCATCTTTTCTGGCCGATGTGGTCTCTGCGCTTGGGAGGTGCCTCCTGCCTCCTTTTTTCCCTTTGCCGCTTTTCCGGGAGGTTCCTTGCACGATGGGGCTGTGGGTGGGGATCTTGCTGGGTGGAGTCCGTGACATCCCAGACCCACCTGCAGCTCTCAGAGTATTCACCCACAGAACTCACCTCGAAATTCTGGATGGGGTGGCAAAAGCTCAGCAGAAATTCCATCGTAGAACAGGATTCATGGCCTAATTCTATGGGTTTCTCTTTTTTTTTATTATTTTGGAGAAGAGGGAGAAGGAAACACGCGCTTCCCTCTTTTTCCCCAAGATCCACAGAGAGGCTGAGACCACTGGAAGATGCAGAAATCAGCTCATCTTCCTCCTCCAGGGAAAAAACATGAACCCCAGAGGGATAGGAAAGTTCCTGACAGTCCCTTATTTCCATCTCTTTGTAGTGTTGGCTTCAATCTTGCTCCTTTGCCTCATCACCCCGGTGGTGGTGATGATGATGATGATGGTGATGATGATGATGATGATCCTGCCCTTCAAGCAGGAGGGATCTGCTGGCAGGTGGGAGGCCCAGTGTTTGCAAACAACAACAACAACAAAAGAACTGGGTGAAGGAGAGAACGTTGTTTTATTTCTGAGCTTTCCAGAGCTCGTCGCTCGTGATGTAGATTTAAATAAAAACCCCGAGACGAGCGATTTTTTTGCGTTACCCAGCCCCCTGTGCCTGGAAGAAAAAAAAAAAAAAAAATTAAAAAAAAAAAAAGGTTCAATACAGAGAGCACGGTTTGATTTGGAGTTTTCAGAAAGAGGCTGCGGAGCAGTGGGATTATTTGAATAATACGGAAACTTCCCTTCAGGATATTGTAATTTTCCTGCCTGTACTTCTTGTTCTCGTTACTCTTAACGTGATAATCCTCTCCTCCACAGCCTCTGCCGGCTGCGTGTGACCACGGATAGCTACCGGGAGCGGGAATTACTGCGTGCTCTGCAAAACCTTCCCAGCCTGTCCTCCTTGCAGGGCTCTGCCTGTGCCTCTGCTGGCTGGGAGCACGTGAGAGCGGCTTTTCCCTCTCCGGAGCTGCTCGGAGCTGTTCTTGCGGGATATCCGGGCTCCGGGAGGCTCCGGGAGCTCGCAGACTGTGGGGACTGGGAGCCAGTTGCTGCCTGTGGGCGTGAAAAATAAGAGCAGTCCTCGGGCAGCTGTCTCCGAGCTGGGGCTGGGCATGTGAGTCAGGCTGGGCAGCTGAAGCGTCTCTGCGTGGAGTCACCTCCGTCCCCCGTGGATGCCGATCCGGCGCTGGGATGGGGGTTTGGGTTTGGGGGAGCTCGGGAGGTTTGGGGGGTTTGCAGCACCCAGGGGGGTCGCAGGGTGGGGAGGGTTTTTGCCTTTATGGAACGAATCCTAAAATCCACAATGGTTGGGTGGGAAGGGAGATTTAAACTCATCTTGTTCCAGCCCCTGCCGTGGGCAGGGGTACCTTTCACCGTCCCAGGGTGGTCCAGCCTGGCCTTGGGCACTGCCAGGGATTTGGGAGCAGCCGCAGCTCCTCTGGGAATCCCAGCCCAGCCCCTTCCCACCCTCCCAGCCAGGAATTCCTTCCCAAAATCCCATCCAACCCTGCCCTCTGGCAGTGGGAATCCATTCCCTGCCTCCCGTCCCTCCATTTGTTGTCCAAGTCCCTCTCCAGCTCTCCTGGAAGCTGCTCCATATGACGCCTTTCGCTCATTGCGCGGAAACGGGCGAATCTGACAGCAAAAAAAACCCAAAAACCAAACCCAAAAAACCACGACAGAACCCCCTGAACATTCGCAGGTGTTCCGCAGCCAAACCCTGCAGCTTTTGGAGGAATCGGTTGCCGAGCAGATCCTCCTAAACGCGGAGAGGGAGCGCTGAGCGAGTGACACCCCCGGCCTCTCAGAAGGGGAGGGGAGGGAGCAATATTTTTGACTCGTGCCCGACCCCGCGGGGTTTGCGACCAAAACAATTCACACCTAAGGCCTATAAATAGAGTGCAATACTCCCTGGGTGTTTGAGCAGCCGGAACAGGCGCGGGGACAGAGGTTTGAGTTTTACTACGTGCCGGTTACCTGACCTGCAGGGCGCCAGCTGCCGCGGATGGCTGCGGCTCCCCGAACGCCAAGTCGTGTGAGCTGCCCCCACACTGCTCCCTGGCTGTTCTCTCCAGAGCCCAATTTTAGCAGCACGAAAAAGGAGCTGGAGAGCTCTGGGGAGGGTTTTTTTTCTTTGGGTTTTTTTTGGGGGGGTTTGTTTATTTTTTTTTTGGAGCAGAGGGTTGAGGCAAGGGGGAGAGAGCCCAGCTCGCGTCCCCCGGATGGTGGGAGAGGATGGTGCGGACAGCTGGGCGCTGGGATGGGGCTGGAATTCGGCTGGTCGCTGCCTGCCACAGCGCTGGAGTTCAGAGTGCAGCCCAAAAAGATGTTTAAAAAAGGAGATTTTAAGAAAACCGAGCTCCATCTTTAACACCCCCCCCCCGCCCCCGAGCTTTGAGCAGCAATTCTGCTTTGCAGAGCAAACGTCCCCATTAAACGTTGCGGTGCCGCATCGAGCCTGGGATTGAAATCCCGGGGCCAGCAGGGAGAATTGGAACAAACCTTTGGATCCTTCTAGTCCTGGCTGCTCCCAGCACTCCGCATTTCCTTAATAGCACAGGAGCTTGACAACACAACTGAACCCAGTGCCGATCCCATGACAACAAACGCGCACGGATTTACTCTTGGCTGGTCAATTGAAATCCATTTGCTTCTCTGGTTGACGAGGTGTGGAATGAATGTTTTAAGTGTGTTAAAACAGTCAGCATGGAAGGAAAGTTCCTTAAAATATCTCCTATCGCTGGAGGTTTGCTGCCAGCAAGCAAGTAGGAGGGAAGCAGGCACTGAGGTAGCATCGGGAGAAGGCTGGGCTGGAGCTCGGAGCTCGGAGCTCAGGGTTCCCCTCCCTTCTGGAGGTGTCACAGTCCAGCAGGATTGTGCTCCAGCCCAAGAATTTCATGGGAGGGAGCTGTTCTAGGGGTGAGGAGTGTGTGGAGGGGTGAATAATGCGGAGCTGGGAGAGCTCCCTGGTGGTTTGGGGGGAATTTCACCTTCCTGTTGAGGATGAGGAAGGAGGAGACAGCCAGGCCCACCTCAGGGTCGAAGCAGCTCCCCATAGTTTTTGGGGAGAGAACACGAGCTCGTCCCCTAGCACTGAGCTGGTTGTGACCTCCCTGCATCTTATCCCATCAGCTCCCAATCCATGTCCTGGAGCGCATCCTTGGCTCCAGCTGAACATATTTGGTGCCAGCCCCAAGAGAGTCTGGGGCTCAAAAAGCCCCAAGTTTTGGGTTTTTTTTTTTCCTTTACTTTGGAGGCGTAACTCCCATTAAAGCTGCAGCCTGTGCTGGGCTCAGCTCGGCGCTTCCCAGGGAAAGCTTTCCCTGCCCCGCAGTCCCCTGGAGCTGATTTCCATCTCTTCTTTCCACAGGTGGAGAGAGACTTTGAAAGGGAATATGGGAAGCTGCAGCAGTGAGTATCAACCACACTGGTCGGACAGGACCGGCCGCGTGCTTCCCTCCTCTCCTCGCATCTTCCCAGGGAATTTTAGCCAGGGATGCTCTTCCCAGTGAGCAAATCCCTGGCTGCCCTGTAATTTCCAATTCTTCGGGGTTTCTCTGAGCGTTCAAAGGCGTCCCTCAGAAGTGCTTGCGGTGGGGTTGTAGATTCTGGCAGCTTTAAAAATTAAAAAAAAAAAAAAAAAGGTGTAAAATCGCCAGAAAACAGCGGGGTCCCCGAAGAGCCCAGCGCCTCCGAGGACCAGGAGTGGCTTTGCCATCCTGCCTGTGTCCCAGGAGCTCTCAGGGATCATCTGGAAGCGTTCTGGCTTTGCCATTTGTGCTAAGTGTGAGAACTTTCAGGAAATATGTGAGCCATGAATAAGAGATCACCAACTTGAAAAGGTTAAAAACCATCTGAAAACAACCCGAGAGGGCTGAGCTGCGCTGAACTTCCATCGAGCCTTGCCTGGGTATTTTTAACTCCCACCAGAAGCCAGCATATTCAGCCCGTAAATGATTTGTTGCACGTATGATACACTCGGGTTTCTTTTCTTTCCAAGATTCCGACTTTGCCTTCTTCCTCCCATCTTTCAGATTGGAAGATCAGACCAAAAAACTTCAGAAGGATATGAAGAAAAGCACAGATGCAGATTTGGGTGAGTGACTGGAGGATACATAGACTGTGAACTTGGCCACAGGGAGATGAAGTGACTTTTTCTCGAGATCACATGAGTAATGTGTGACAAGTCTGGAAAACAAATCCAGAGCTCAGTCCCACTCAGTTTGCTTAGTTACAAGGCCATCTGCGAGAGGGCTGCGAGCAGCAGCTCAGCCCAGGGAGCACAGAGAGTGCTGCGGGCTCAGTCCCTCTCTCCTGAGCTCTGTGGCCTTGGACACGTCCCTTTCTTTTCTTTGCCTCAATTTCTGCCACTGAAAAAAAAAAAAAATAAATAAAATAAACCAAACCCAGGATATTCCAGGTCTCAGGTTATCCAGCAGGAGCAGCTCCAGCTGAGCCTATTGTGCCAGCAGCGCTTTGTCACCTCCTTCACTCCTCCTTTCTCCTCCCTCTCTGGAGCCCCAGGGTGGGTCTGGGGGGTCTGCAGGGCACAGCTGGACACAGCTGGACACAGCTGGACACAGCTGGACACAGCTGGACACAGCTGGACGCAGCTGGCCGTGTTTCCCGTGGGAAATGCTGACCTGGCAGCTCTCCTTCGGGAATAACCCGGCTCATTCCCCCGGTGGCCGCTCGTTTTGGCTTCCCCTCGTGGCAGTGGGCGATGGAGGAAGCAATAAACAGCTCTGCCTGCACGTTTTGGGGTGACATCCGCCCTCACAGGTGTCCTGTCCCACCTCCCAGCTCCCTTCTCGTCCCTCTGGTCGGAATCTGTGCAGAGATCCACTGGAGGTGGGGAGGGAGGACTGGGAGCTGGATTTGTTGGATCCTGGTGACGGAGCTGAGCAGGGCAGGAACCTGCAGCCGGAGGAGCTGTTCCAAACGCAGATGGATTTTTCCCAGCCGTGCGTTTTGGAGCGGTCCCTGCTTGGCCCCCACAGCTCGGGAGCCAAGGCAGAGGCACCAGCGCAAACAGGGGTGGGCTGCGCTGGGCCGGCGCTCATCCCCTGGGATCGGGGTCACAGCGGGGCAGGGCAGCGGCAAGGAGGAGAATTCGGGGCTTTCCGTCATCCAGCCTCTCACCTGCGTGTGTGTGTGTGTGGACATTGCCTGGCACAAACACGGATCCGGGCTCTTCCCGTGCTCCTCCCAACTTTGGGAGAGGGGTGGGAAAAGCAGCAGACGCCCAGGACGCTTTTCCAGGGTGAAAAGTGCCCTTTCCAAGGACTCTGGTCGTTGTCAGGGATCCTTGGTAAGTTTTTCCTTGTTAAGGATTCCCCTCCCCTCCCTTGCAGTGGGCGTTGTTTATATGGAGCATTTCAAGTCCCGGAGGAGCTGTGGGAGGACTTTTCTTTTTCCGTTCTGTTACATGGCAGAGTCACAAACGAGCCTTGGCCGGAGCCAGGAAGATCTGATTTCTCATTTAGAGGCTTGAAATGATGAGTGGAGGGAGAGGTGCTGCACACAGCCCGCTGAGGGAGGGCCGAAGGAGAAGGAGGTGGATCGGGTCAGCCCCTGAGCCTGGCTCTCCTCACCTGGCAGTGCCCATTCCCAGCATCCAGCCCCCAAATCCGGCGAGGACGGCAGCGTTTTGTCCTCCTGTCTCGCCCCTCCATGCTCAGGGGGTTGTTTCTTCCCTGCCTGCAAACACTCCCTGGCAAAGTGGGGCTGGCGGCTCGAGCCTCCACCTTCTTCCCAAAAAGCTCAGCTCGGAGCGGGAGCGATTCCTGCGCGCGGAAATGTCCCAGCGAGGCTCTTCCTGTGCCCTGCCAGCAAAGAGGGAGTGGGGTGTTAGCAGCACTCCCTGTCCCCTGGCTGGAGATCACTCAGCCCCTTCCCCACCCTCTTTCCAAACCAAATAGGATCTGAGGGAGCAGGAGGATGTTCTTGAAGGGGAGGTAAAAGCTCTCCTTTGGAATGAGGGGCAGGTAACGCGCGGGATTCCCGTGGCTCAGGTTTGTTCAGGCTGTGAGGAGCTCTCAAATCTGAAATTCCTTTAACTGGAGCTTCATCTCACGTGTTTAATGAGCAAAAGAGCAGTGCAGACCCTCCTGAAGGCCACCCTGAGGGACAGGTGATCCTTTCTCCTTCTCCTTCTCCTCCTCCTCCTCCTCCTTCTTCCCCTTCTGTCTCCTCTCCTCCCTGCCCTGGGACCCTCAGACCCCACTTTTTCAGCTCTCTCCAGGTGATACCAGTGATGCAGAGGCAATTCCTGACCCAAATTCCCCCTGGAAATGCCCAAACCGGCCCCAATTCCCAACCTCCCCTCGTGACCCCGCCACTCTCTCCCTCCAGTTCCCTTCCAATCCTTCCCAGCGAAGGAAGAACTTCATTCCTCTTCCAGCCCAAGGAGTTCTGCCGCTCTCAGCCCCGTGCCGCACGTTCTGGCACAAATCCCTCCTCAGATGTGGTCACACATATGGATTATATCCCATCTGTTTAAAGGTTTAAATGCCTAAAGCCTTAATGTTTGGATAATAGATGGATACGGTAGCTTTGTTATTGCGGAGTGAGAGGCTCGTTCTGCGTGGAGCTCGCCGGCTCTGCAGCTTCTCAGCTCTCTCCGTTATAATTGTGTGTAACCTTTCAATCAGAGCGTTTAACCCCTTGATTCATGATCTTAAGCCCCATTATTCGGATGATTTCGACTTTTAATATCTTAAGGGAGTCTTTCCAAAGCTCCTCCATAGCACGGCTCAAGCATCTGCCTTTGCGATCTCCAACTGGAATAACTTCCAGCACTGAGGAAAAAGAACTTTTTTTTTTTTTTTTTTAAGTACCTCTGGCTTTTTTTTTTTTTTTTTTTTTCAGTCTATTTTATCCCTGTTTATATTTATGCACTCCTCTCTATTAGTCTTTTTTTCCATTCTGTCCCTTCCCTAATTCCTCGCTCGTTTGTGTAGTGGTTCTGTCGTTGAATTTTCCCCTTGCAGACCAAGAGTTTGGATGAGGGGGGACGTGCCTGACGGAAAAGGAGCAGAATGCTCGGTCAGAGCACGACCTGGTGCTTCTGGATTTCTTGGTGGCACTCCCAGGGCTTGTAGGGACTTCATATCCTCCCTGGCTCATTCTGCCCAGGCAGGAAATTTACACTTATTGAGGGGAAAATGCTTAACTTGTGTCCCTGCTCTTTGTGTTTGGAGAGGGAAGGAGAAACCTCGCCTGCCAGCCCTGTCAGCCTGGTCCTTTCCTCACTAAATCCACTTCAAACACTTGAGTTTGTTGGTTTTTTTTTTTTTTTTTGTAAAGCCATTTGAAAGACTTAATGGACTGTGATTTTTGTCGTCGTGGAAGAGCTGTAGTGAGGCTGAGAGTGACACTTAATAGTCTGTCGGGAGAAGATGTATAAAAACCTAAAAACCCCCCCATCTCTGGGTTTTTTGTTGTTTTTTTTTTCCTTAAGAGAACAGTGCTTTTGTTAGCCTGGGATTATTTCTGGCAGCGTCACAAGCCTCGCATTGGAGTGCTTCAGATTAATTTATATAAAAACACTTCCCTGGGTGTTTACATGAATGAACTGCTGCCTTTTCCTGGCTTTTCTCTCAGCCAGCAGCGAGTATCTCCCTGGGAGGGTTGTGCTGAACCCCTCCTGGCTGGCTCAGCTCCCCGATTTCTGCCCTGTGGAGATGCCTGGCGGTGGGAAACGTGACCCTGTCCGGTTTCTTTCCCATCAGCCATGTCCAAATCCGCCGTGAAGATCTCCTCGGACCTGCTGTCCAACCCGCTGTGTGAGCAGGAGCCCTCCTTCCTGGAGATGGTCACGGCCTTCGACACGGCCATGAAGAGGATGGACTCCTTCAACCAGGAGAAGGTGGAGTGGCTTTGGCTGGGAAACGGGAGAGCTGGGAGTGCCGTGGAGTCCTGGAGCGGTGGGAGCGTGGTGGGATCCGGGAGTGGTTGGGGTTGGGAGGGATTTGAACCCAGCCCCTGCCGTGGGCACCGACGCCTCCCGCTGTCCCAGGCTGCTCCAAGATGGCCTTGGACGTTTCCAGGGATCCACATCTTCTCCCGGCCCCTCTCCACCCTCACAGCCAGGAATTCCTGCCCCAAATCCCATCTGTCCCTGCTCTCTGGCAGCAGAGAACCGTTCCCTGTGTCCTGTCACTCCCTGCCTCGTCCAGAATCCTTCTGTCTCACCTCTTCCCCTTTTTATCACCGTCCCCCAGGCTTTTCCCACGTGAATTTCTCAAATCTCAGTCTTCTGGCTGGGATTTCAGCTCCCATGGGAGAAACTCCCTCTCTTTTGGGTGAAGGACACGGTGGTTGTGCTCAGAATCCCTCCCCACCCCGTGCTGAGCTCCCTGCAAACCCATTCCTGGTGCAAATGGGATTTTCCAACAGCCCTGACGTGCAATCCTCCCTTTTTTTTTTTTGCTTTCCACAGGTGAATCAGATCCAAAAGACGGTCATAGAGCCTTTGAAAAAGTGAGTACCAACCATCATCTGGTGGGGTTTGTGCTCATCCTGAGCTTTAGGGATGTGGATCCTGGAGAGAGGCTGGAAATCAGACATTCCACAGAGGGATAATCCCGCCCTGCTCCTGCTGGCCACACTGCTTTTGGTGCCTTAATTAATCTTAATTTTAACCTTTTTGGCCATTTGGATCCGCTGCTGCCTTCACCTGTAGAGTAAAGAACTCCTGAGATATAAAATCATGGAGCATCCTGGGCTGGGAGGGACCCCAAAGAGATGAATAATTCAACTTTCTCTCTGTTTATGTGTTGGTTTTTACCAACTCTTCGCTCCAGCAAAAGGAACAAAACCACCTGGAGATCATCCAGAGAGGGGTCAGAAACCGGCTGGTTGAGCAAAAGCTTCTTTCATTTGGAAATTTTCCCTAAATAAAAAAGGAGAAAGTGAAAGTTCCTGCAGGTTTATAAACAATATTTCCATGCAAAGAAGGAGGAGTCGCAGAGCCTTTGCAGTCAGAGAGGTTGGAAATGAGGAGAAAACATTCAAATCCCACAGTTTTGTCACATCTGGCCTGCAAAATTCCCACTTTTTCCAGGGTCACAGGCTGTACCCCCAAACCTTTCAGGATAACTCCAGTTTTCTCCCAAATATCCCCTTAAATCCCGAGATTTTGCTGTTTTGTTACGGGAGCAGAGCCAGCGAGCAAAAAATAAAATGAAATTACTTTAATATGACAGTAAGTGTTGCAAATCGCTGAATAACAATTTCAGTTTAGGTTTGACACACAGAGGGGTTGTCGTGGTTTAGGGTTTTTTGGGGTTTTTTTCCCCCCCTGAAGTTGTTGTTTCTGCCCAAATCTGAAAGTAAAATCTCATGGATCACTTAACACCTGAGGTTACAGCATGTTCCTGTCTGGGGGATGTTTGGTGACTCAGGTTTTACCTTGGCCCTCTATCCACCACCAGAAATTCCTGCTTATTTAAGGGGAAAAAAAAATAAGAAGAAAGAAAAAAAGGAAAAAAAACCCCTCAGCCTTTTGCTGTGGAATTGTGTTGCTTATTATCTAGATTGTCCTCATGAAAGATACATTAACTTTTTCTTCCAGCATTCTGTTAAAATTGGAAGAACTTGTGTTTCTGAGATATTCTGGTGGTTTCTTTTTTTTTTTTTTTCTTTTTTTTTTCCCACTCAGCCTGTGTTAGTTGGTGAAATGAAAGACAATCTCTTCCCCTGCAAACCTGCCTTGGGTTTGAAATCCTGGGGTGGTGAATTCAGGACAAGAAAACCATTTCCACTTGTTCGTGGGAGATGCTCCGAGCGCTGGAGCCACGGCCAAAACCTCTCCGGTTTTGGGAACGGGAACCTACTCCAAATCAAAGGGATTAAACCAGGCCAGGGTGACCAGGACATTCCCATTTTGGGAACAGGAACCTTCTCCAAATCAACGGCATTAAACCAGGCCAGGGTGACCAGGACATTCCCATTTTGGGAACAGGAACCTGCTCCAAGTCAAAGGGATTAAACCTTGACAGGGTGACCAGGACAGTCCCATGACCAAAACCTCTCCAATTCTAGGCCAAAGACAATGCTCCAATGGGGTGATCCTGTGCCAGAGTGACCAGGACATTCCCATTTTGGGAACAGGGACCTGCTCCAAATCAAAGGGATTGTACCAGAGTGACCAGGACATTCCCATGACCAAAACCTCTCCAATTTTGGGACAAGGACAATGCTCCAATGGGGTGATCCTGTGCCAGGGTGACCAGGACATTCCCATTTTGGGAACAGGGACCTGCTCCAAATCAAAGGGATTAAACCTTGACAGGGTGACCAGGACATTCCCATTGCCAAAATCTCTCCCAGTTTTAGGGAGAGCAGGAAGTGACAAAGGAAAAGGCTCCAGGGAGACTTCAGAGTACTAAAAGGGCTCCAGGAGAGGACAAGGGCTGGAGGGACAGGACACAGGGAATGGCTCCCACTGCCAGAGGGCAGGGATGGGTGGGAGATGGGGAAGGAATTCCTGGCTGGGAGGGTGGGGAGGGGCTGGGATGGAATTCCCTCAGGCTGCTCCATTTCTGGAAGTTTCCAAGGCGAGTTTGGAGCAACCTGGGGCAGTGGAAGGTGTGGAAGGGGATGGATCTGGATGATCCTTCAGATCCCTTCCCACCCAACCCATTCCATGTTTCTCTGCCTTGGGACACTCGGTTATCTGCCCAGTCCTCAGTTCAACCCCGGGGTGTTTACTCCGACCTCCTGGCTGCTTTCCAGCCTCAGCAGTCCTCTCCAGCTTCCCAAATTTCCATCGGCCTAGAAAATGAGAGGTTTTTTTTCCCCACTTTTCCTGCCCTTTGGCACCTCCAGAGCTTCACCCTGCGTGCCTTTAACCAGCTTACGTTCCGTGCTGGGGAAGCTTCATCCCCACTCCCGAGAACAAAAATTCCTCTTCCCTTCCCTCCTCCTTCCCTTTGTAGGTGCATCCCTGCCCAGGAACATTTCTGAGGAGCCCAAGGGTCCATTTTGAGGCTAATGAGATGCAGGAGAGAAATGCAGAGCTTGCACCTCCCTCCCCTTGTCCTGCTGGCAGATAAACCCCAGCGCCGGTTCTGGCAGAAAAGTTCCAGATTAATGAAAGCTGCCTTGAGGAGCCTTTCTTATTTCTTATTTCCAGTTAGGTTTTCCTTCCCCTCGCCGAGGCAGCTCTCCCGAGCCTCTCCCAACTTTGCTCTGACCTAGAAAAAAAAAAAAAAAAAAAAGAGGCTTTAAAAAAAAATTTTTTTTTTTTTTCCTTTTTTTGCTCCAACAGCTGCGCTGCATTACATCTTCACTGGTGGTCTTTTATAGTTTATTAGCCAAAGAAACAGATAAGTATAATCCAGACAATTATCATTAGTGGCAATATATTGTAATCAGAGGCACATGGGCAGTAAAATCTCCATTCAGTTGTCCAGGGATTGGAGTTTCCAGGCAAATATTGGGGAATTTGTTAAACCACGTTGAAAAAAAGCAGTAGTAGATTGAGTGGAGGGGTGGGGGGTGGAGGCTTTTATTGTTTCAATCCTTCTGCTTCTGGGCTCGTAGGGTTATTCACAATTTGGCTTTTTGAGCCCCAAGAACCCTTCGGCTGGGAGTGACTCATTTATTTGCAGGCAAAGAGCAAAGCTCCTGTGAGAATATTGCATTTTTCAAGGGATGGGTTGGGCGAGGAGCTGGGCAGGAGGGATGGGCTCCTCTTTGGGAGCTGCCTGTGGAATCTCACGCCACAGCAGCGGATTTGGGGCAAAAGGGGACAAAAGCTGGTCCGGACTTTGCTCTCCCAGTTCTTCCCAGTCAAGGCAGGGTCAGGGATTGGGGATGGAGTCTTAATGTTCCATCTCGTGTGTCCGTATTTAAGGAAGGAAGCGGCTTAAAGGAGCCAGGTGGTTTGGAAATCCACGGGATTTAGGGCCTTTCACGTTGGGAGCCGATTTCCAGGGCCACAGGTCTCAATTTAACTGGCTCTGTCTGACCCTCTCAGGGTCCGGTCACCTTGGCTTGGTGCCGTTCCCTTGGAGCATCCTGCTCACAAATCCACAGAGGTTTTGGCCACGGGAATGTCGTGGTCACCTTGGATTGGTGCCGGTCCCTTGCAGCTGTTCCTGTTCCCAAAACTGGAGAGGTTTTGGTAGTGGAAATGTTCTGCTCACCCTGTCATGGCACAATGCCTTTGACTTGGAGCAGGTTCCTGTTCCCGAAAGTGGAGAGGTTTTGGCAATGGGAACATCCTGGTCCTCCTGGCACAGGATCACCCCACTGGAGCATTGTCCTTGTCCCAGAATTGGAGAGGTTTTGGCAAATGGGAATGTTCTGGTCACCCTGTCATGGTTTAATCCCTTTGACTTGGAGCAGGTTCCTGCTCCCAAAATTGAAGAGGTTTTGGCAAATGGGAATGTCCTGGTCCTCCTGGCACAGGATCACCCCACTGGAGCATTGTCCTTGTCCCAAAATTGGAGAGGTTTTGGCAATGGGAACATCCTGGTCCTCCTGGCACAGGATCACCCCACTGGAGCATTGTCCTTGTCCCAAAATTGGAGAGGTTTTGGCAATGGGAACGTCCTGGTCCTCCTGGCACAGGATCACCCCACTGGAGCATTGTCCTTGTCCCAAAATTGGAGAGGTTTTGGCAAATGGGAATGTCCTGGTCCTCCTGGCACAGGATCACCCCACTGGAGCATTGTCCTTGTCCCAAAATTGGAGAGGTTTTGGCCATGGGAATGTCCTGGTCACCCTGGCACAGGATCACCCCACTGGAGCATTGTCCTTGTCCCAAAATTGGGACATTGGGAATGCCACGGTCACCCTGGCATTGTACAATCCCTTTGATTCGGGGCATTGTCCTGCTCCCAAAATTGGAAAATCGGCCACGGGGGTGTCCTGGTCGCCTTGGCTTTGGCAGAGGGGTGACACAGAGGGTGCTGCCACCGAGGTGCCGCCACGCAGGGCTGGGTGTCAGACCCGTGGGACATCCCAGAGCTGCCATCCAGGAGCAGCGAGGGATAAATTCCATCAGAGCCGGTCTGGACGTGTCACCGACGTCTGCCGGCGACACAGCCGGGAGGGAGATCCCTCACTCCACCTCCCTCCTGCCACCCCACCATTGCCATGGTCCCTCCAGCTGCCAGGAAAAGGCAGCCAAAGCTGGCCGGGGACCGGAAGCAGGAAAAGCGGCTTTCATGTCCTTAACGAGCCCTTAATGAGGATTTGGAGCAGCCACATGGCCGCCTAATCCTCCCTGCAGCTTCCTCCTCTCCCTTCCTGCACCTTTTCCCTGCAGGAGGAAGGGTTTCGTTTCCCCCTTCCTGGTGGGTGGATGGGCCCCCACGGATGTGTGGGCACGAGCTGAGGAATGGCAGGAATCCCCCTCCTCGCTCCGGCCTCTCCGGAGCCATCCCGGTGCCTCTCCAAACTTCCCCTCACCTCATCCACCGTCGCTTTCTTTGGCGTCTGGTGCTTCCCAGCTCTGTCGTTCCTTTTTCTTCACCTGTCCGTCACCAGCTGTGGATCTTGTGCTCTTCCTCTTGGTTTCTTATCCAAGATCTCGTCCCAGAAACAATGCCCTATGGGTCCAGCTCACAGGCTGCCAATGGGGGTCTTTGAGATGCTTGAAAACAAGGAGGATTAAAGGTTTTGCCATTTTTTTTCCCCTGTGCCAAAGCTCCATCACTCCTTTCCCACTGAAAACGGCGGCTGGAGGAAGCAGTGGGGTGAGGATCTGGGGACGGAGAGGGTGAGAAGACAGAGAGGTGACAGAATGCTCCCCCTCCTCGAGCATCCCCACATCCCCAGGGCTTCCCAGCTGAGAACTGGGAAGGAATTTCCAACTTCCAAGCCCCCAGATTTGTCATCTGGGCTGAGTAACAGCCGGACTCGGCAGCACCGGGAATCCTGAGCACTTTTATCTCCCGTGGCAGCGTCTCTCCAAGCCCATCCTTGAATGACGGGGAGCTGAAGGGAGCCTGGCGTGGAGACGAGGTGGGAACACGATTTGGAGCGCAGGGAACGGGGTGATTGGGATGTTTTTCCGAGGATAAGCTGTCATCCTGCGAGGAGTTCACCCGACAGGTGCCCCCTCTTTCCCCCCAGAGCCACGGGCAGAGTAATTTGTATTTTCTTTTCGTTATCCCTGCGTATCTCCCCTCACCTGCTCCTCTTAAGCCGCCTGGGCTGTAATCCCCTCTCAGCAGCCTTCCCTAAAAAGTGACAGGGAGCAACAGCCGCTTATTCCTCAAGCTTCTTTCGTGGCAAGGGCTCTTAATACCCCATGTGCTGTTTTACCTTCACTTCGCCGCCGTTCCCACCAAATTTTCCTTCCAGTCGGCTTTGATTTTCTTGTGTTTGCCTTAAAAAAAGGAATGATTGAGTTACAGAGGGTGGTGGGGGGATTTGGGAGTGGTTTTGGCTCTCAGACCCCCTCATTCCCTAGGGAGGTGTTGGGATTATTGATCATATTGGATATTAGGATTATCTTTTTCGCGGCGGGCTGTGTCAAACCCTGGCGCAGTCCTGCCCAGGAGTCACCATCCCAGGAAGCGCTCGGAAGAAGCGTGGATGTGGCGCTTCGTGGCTCAGTGGTGCCGGGCCGGTGGTTGGGCTCGGTTTTAAGGCTCTTTTCCCACCTCACCCATTCCATGATTTGTTACGAACGCCCTCATCTGCTCCGGGGTTTTCCTCTGTGCGTCCCACAGGGACAGGAATTGTTCCCTCGCTCCCAAGTGCGCGCAGTGGATGAGTGAAACACCCCGGATTCGCTTGTGAGCTTTCCCTGCTCTTTCCCCGTGTCCCTGCTTCCCCGAAATTCTGCGTGGAGCTGTTCAGGCTCCATTTCCAAAGGGCTCTTGGGCTGCTGCTCCCCTCCCAGTTGATCCCGGTCCCTTTGCTGCCGGGAGGAGTTGGTGGTGCTTCCCCAAAGGCTTCGGAAAAGTCTCCTGATCCCTGCAGGGGTGTTTTTGGAGGCCGTGGCTGTGTCTGTGGATGGCAGGGGCTCTGCAGAGCCGTTGTGCCGGGAGCATTTGTCAATAACGTGCATGAGATGGTTGTGGAGACACTGGGGTCACGTGTGGAGGCAGGAATTCCTCGGAATAACTTGGCACCGGCGGGAGCTCGGCTCTCCCTCTGCCCCTGCACGGGTGTTTGGCAGCCCTGGCACTCGCCTTGGGATCGTGTTTCTGTCCACACTGGGACAAAAACCTGGGCAGGATTTGAAACCCCTTCTCCACGAATCCCCGGGGAATTCAGAGCCGCTGGGAATTCAGCGTTCCTGGATTCCTTCAGGAGCCAGGGGCGGCTTTGCCTCACTCCGGAGCAGTCCAAGGAAGGTGCTTCCCTGCTTGGGCTGGGCTGAGCTGAGCTGATCCTGCGTGGAAATTAAACCAGGGAGAGTGTGGCTGGGGTGGGGAGAGCTCAGCGGGCACAGGGGGAGCTCAGTGGGCACAGGGAGAGCTCGGCTGGAACAGGGAGAGCTCGGCTGGAACAGGGAGAGCTCCTTGGGCACAGGGAGAGCTCAGCGGGCACAGGGAGAGCTTGGCTGGAACAGGGAGAGATCCTTGGGCACAGGGAGAGCTCAGCTGGAATAGGGAGAGATCCTTGGGCACAGGGAGAGCTCGGCTGGAACAGGGAGAGCTCGGCTGGAACAGGGAGAGCTCCTTGGGCACAGGGAGAGCTCAGCTGGAATAAGGAGAGCTCCTTGGGCACAGGGAGAGCTCCTTGGGCACAAGGAGAACTCAGTGGGCACAAGGAGAGCTTGGTGGGCACAGGGAGAGTTTGGTGGGCACAGAGAAGGCCCCTTGGGCACAGGGAGAGCTCCCTGGAGCATTGGTGGTGTCCAGAGAAGCCACAAGTGACCCAACCCTTCGCTGGTGGAGGACAGCCCCACTGAGGGAACCTCCAACAGTGATAGGGTTGGTTTTGAGCTAAAAAAGGGGAGATTTAAGCAAGATGTCGGGAAGGAATTCTTCCCTGTGAGGATGGGGTGGCACAGGTTGCCCAGAGAAGCTGGAAAACATTTCCTGACCCCTGGAAGCACCCAAGGCCAGCTCGGATGGGGCTTGGAACACCCTGGGGCGGTGGAAGGTGTCCCTGCTCATGCAGGGGGGTGGAACGGGGTGATCTGAGGTCCCTTCCCACCCAACCCAGCGTGGGATTCCATGATTCCCAGTGCCCAGGCTGGAACTCAGGACACTCGGAGCCGGGCACTGGGAAATGCAGCGTGTAATCTATGCATGAAAAATCCTTGTGAGACAGGAGCTGCTGTGCCTACACACTTCCAGCCTCTTCACATCCAGCCCCTTAGATATTTTTTAAAGCTCTGCCGGAGCACAGCGTCCTTCCATTATGGGCTGCGAAATTGCACCGAGTTGATACCAGGAATAAAAAAAAAAAAAAAAAAGGAGGAAAAAAAATAAAATAATAATAATAATAAAATCTAGCCCTTTTTTTTTTTTTTTTCCCCTTTTCTTCTTTTCCTCCCTTTTTTTTTTTTTTAAAGCCCAGATTTAACTTCAAAGTGAACAGAAACTGCGTCGCCGATGGTCTTGTGCGGAGGGTTGGCTGCGTGTGGAGTGCACTGGGAAGTGCCAGGGAAAGTGCCAGGAAAACACCTCCAGCAGCTGGGTTTGGGGTGCCAGCACGAGGCTCGGTGCTTTGGGGACGTCTCAGGAAGGGTTTCCCGAGATTTGCTGGGTGTGGTGGCCGTGGAGCACAGCGGGGAAGGGAGGATTTCCCAGGCTCCAGCCTGGAATCTCCTCTGACATTCCCGTGCCTGGATTCCCCACCCTGGAGGAGCAGCTCGGCTCATCCCCATGGTCGGATTCCCTGCTTTAGGTGCGAGGTTTTGTGTCCTTCCCAAACCTCCCTAATCAGGGACAGAACATAAAATAAACCAGGAAAACCTCTGGGCTGATGGGATCCTCCTTCCCATCGTTCATAATCGGGAGAAATTCCTGCGGGAGCTGTGACCTCGAGCTGCTGGCACTGTGTGCGTGCCACGCTGGGAAAGGGGCATCCCATAGTGAGGAGACCCGGCGTAAAAACATCCCTGGAATGCTCCAGGCCAGGCTGGAGTGGGCTTGGAGCCTCCTGGGCCAGTGGAAGGTGTCCCTGCCCCAGCTGGAGAGTCCTAAAGGTCTTTCCAACCCAAACCGTTCCCTGATTCCGTGACCCCAAACCGTTATCCCACGAAACTTCTCAACCCGGCCGCCCCTTCCCACCCCTGCGCTCCATCCCTATTCCCCTAACCCCTCTCCAGGCGGATTTTTGGGCTTTAAAAGGAGAGATTTTAGCAGCCCAGGAGCTGGTGAGGCCGTGCCTGGAGCCTGCTGCATCCAGGCCGTGGCTCCCATTTAAATACACTGGGATGGTGTGGGACAGTGTCCATAAAAAGCAATGTCAGGGCAGAGCATCTGATCCGCTCCGGGCAGCTGGAGCAGCTCCCTGATGACTTTTCCAGGTTGTTCCTCATTCCCTCAAACTGTTGCAACACAGAGGGGGCAAAAAAAAAAAAAAAAAAAATCATGGGATGTATATTTATATTTATATTTATATTTATATTTATATTTATATTTACATTTACATTTACATTTACATTTACATTTACATTTATATTTATATTTATACGGATTTGTTCCGTGCCAGCCTCGGGGGATGTGTGGGGTTGAAGGATCGCATCCCCGGATCAGCCTCTCGCCCTGGGACGCTCCAGGCAAACGCTTGGATAGAAAATATTCCCGCTTCTCCCCGGCTCCTGGCGTTTGCCCTTTGCAAGCTGAGGCTCAGGGGTGAAAGTTTTCCCTCGGCACCCACCCGGTCCAGCCCATCAGCACCCTCCGGAGCGAGCGGAAAATGGGATTTTAATAGGGCTGGAGCGGCTGGGAACACCCGTGGTTCCGCTTGAACCGTGGATTTAGGTCACATCCGAAGCTAATGACACTCGTCAAAGTGACATTTGCGTCTTTTCTTTTTGCTAATGGCCCCCCTCTAGTTTGATTTCTGTTTCTATTTTCTTTTCTTTTTTTTTTTTTTTTTTTCGGTTTTAAGAGGTGGGAAAAGCTGTTTGCTCCCTCGTGGAAGTAAAATCCATCGCCAGGCTGCTCAGATGAGTTTTTCACCACCAATCCTTCGCCCCAACCCCCCAAAATCACCCCGGAATTCACGAATAATAAATTATTATCTCCAGAGGGAGCATCAGCTCTTTGATCCCAACCCACAGCACTGGTAGCCCCTGGGATAATTCGATTTTCTGGAATTAAGAGACAGGAGCAACGTTCCAGTTCCTGCTTTTCCCTTTTCTGTCGCATTCAAAAATATTCTCCATCAGATGTTCATGTTTCCTCGATTTGTAACACATTTTAATAATAGGAATCTTTCCCATCGCCTGGATAAATTGTTGGATGCTGCGAGTCCTTCTGGGGAGGGCTCCTCATCAGCTGGGTTTGCCACCCAAAAAGAGCGAAAATTTGCTGAGAAAAAAGACTAAAAATTAATCAGAAAAAGAAAAAAAAAAAAAAAGAAAAAGAAAAAAAAAAGCGCAAAAAATTAACCAAAAAAAGAGCAAAAAATTAACCCAAAAAAGCGCAGAAAATTAACCAAAAAGAGCAAGAAATTAACCAAAAAAAAGGGCAAAAAACTAACGAAAAACTGCAAAAAATAATATCCAAAAAGGAAAAAAAAAAAAGTGCAAAAAACCAATGCCGCCGTCAATATTTATTTCACGCTCGTTATTTATTTCTCCTGGACTTTTATTTCAACTTCTCTACCTCTTCTTTCCCTTTCCAACCAGGAACTGGGCGAAACACCTCATTAATTAAGAATATTCAGAATCCTGACACGGTTTGGCTTGGGGGGAAAAAAAAAATCTCCCCCGGTTTCACGGCAGGGAACTTTCTCCCGGGCCAGAGTGCTCCACAATTCCACCCAAAATATCCCATCCCAAACCTTTCCCATCTTTTTTTTCTTTTCTTTCCCCAGGTTCAGCAGCGTTTTCCCGAGCCTGAACATGGCCGTGAAGCGCCGGGAGCAGACGCTCCAGGACTACAAACGCCTTCAATCCAAGGTGGAAAAATACGAGGAAAAGGAAAGAACCGGCCCCGTCCTGGCCAAGCTGCACCAGGTATTGAGCTGTCCCCAGAGCCACAATCCTGGCAGCATTCCTGGGAAAACCCGGGAAAAGCGTTTTTCCCCCTCCTCTCCGGCATCCTTGCCGCGAGCAGAACGGGTTTTTTTGGGGAAGGATGCTTTTTATCCGCGTAAAAATCGCTTTTTTTGATGGCACAAAACGCTGGTTTCCAGCGCTGGGTGAAGGGAAGGAGCCGCTTTTCCGAGAGAAAGCGGAATTTTTTTCCGGGAGAAGATGGAATCGGAGCCCTGGGAGCTCTGGGGGGGCTCGGAGGCAGCGCAGAGGTCGAGGTTTCCCCCGACCTCGGCGTCTGAGCGAGCAGCTGGATGGGGAAGGGAAGAGATCAGAGCGTTTCCCAGCTTTGTGTTTGCCACCTGTTCCCCCCTCCCCAAAAAAATAATCCGTCTTGGAAAATTGCAGTAATTGGTTAACAGGAAGTTTTGCCAGATTCCCTTTTTTTTTTTTTTTTTTTTTTTTTTTTTTTCTCTCTCCCGAATTTTAGCGGAATCGTGATGAGTTTGTTGGGTTTGGGGTTTGTTTTGGGGGTTTTTTTGTTTGTTTTTATTTCAATACAATCGAATCTTCCCCGGCGTTTTTCCCCCAAAATCTGTCGCTCTGGCAGCACGTGGCTTGATCCTCCCAGGAACAATTGATTCTCAGAGTCAAAGAAAATGTGTTTTTCTGATGAATTTCCCCCCCCTCAAAAAAATGAAGTTTTGTGTTAAAGAACAGCCTGAACAAAAGACACCTCTGGTTTAACAGTAAGCAGCTTATTTTGCTCAGCCTCAGCGACTAAAGCTGAAAATGGGAATTCTTTTGTCCTGGTGATTAAGCAGGGTTTAGTTATTTCATGTATTTTTTCCCCTTAATGAACTTTTGATCTAATTCCACCCCCCCACCCAGAAAAAATCTTAACCAAAGACGGAGTTTAAACACCTGTGGGTGGGAGCCTTGAGCAATCCTGGACCTGGGGTATCCAGAGGGTCTGGATTTGATGGGAAAGGGCCTCGTCTCACCCAGGTATTTTTAATTATTGAGTTGCAATAATTGTTTGCTTCAGGTTTTCTGCTCTTCTGCCCCCTGTGAAATCCATCCCGGGAGTTTTCCCTGTGAGTTCCATCCCAGGAGTTTCCCCCATGAGTTCCGTCCCAGGAGTTTTCCCCCATGAACTCCATCCCAGGATTTTACCCCATTAACTCCATCCCAGGATTTTCCCCACTGAGTTCCATCCCAGGATTTTCCCCCATTAACTCCATCCCAGGATTTTCCCCCATAAACTCCATCCCAGGATTTTCCCCCATTAACTCCATCCCAGGATTTTCCCCCATGAGTTCCATCCCAGGATTTTCCCCCATGAGTTCCGTCCCATGATTTTCCCCCATGAGTTCCATCCCAGGATTTTCCCCCATGAGTTCCATCCCAGGATTTTCCCCCATTAACTCCATCCCAGGATTTTCCCCCATGAACTCCATCCCGGGATTTTCCCCCATAAACTCCATCCCAGGATTTTCCCCCATTAACTCCATCCCAGGATTTTCCCCCATTAACTCCATCCCAGGATTTTCCCCCATGAGTTCCATCCCAGGATTTTCCCCCATAAACTCCATCCCAGGATTTTCCCCCATGAGTTCCATCCCAGGATTTTCCCCCATGAGTTCCATCCCAGGATTTTCCCCCATGAGTTCCATCCCAGGATTTTCCCCCATGAGTTCCATCCCAGGAGTTTCCCCCATGAACTCCATCCCGGGATTTTTCCCATTTAACTCCATCCCAGGATTTCCCCCCTCTGTGAACTCCACCCCGGGAGTTTCAACGCTCCCGATTTCCTGGCAAATGATGAATTTGCTCCTTTGCTGGGATGATTCCAGGCTTCCCCAGCCTGGAGCCCGGTCCATGCCATCCCCCTGGCACGCTGTCCCCGTCCCCAGGGCCGGCGCCGCGGCCGGGCCGGGCTCTCCCGCGGCCCCCTCCCGTCGGAATGGCACCGGGATTAAGTGGCAGACTTGAACCGGTCTAATATTTCACAGCCCACCCCCTCCTGCCCTTTTCCACACCATCCCGGAGACATTTCCCGTTCTCCCCACGCTCCGTTTAAAGGAGCCAGTTGGATGCACCGAGCTGAAGGTCACGGTGACGGTGGGGGCAGGATCCTGGAGCGGCGCTCCTGGGAATCGCGGGGTGAGGGAACATGGAAGTGACCAGGGACCTTCTCCAGCCTGGCTGAGCTCTGGGACTGCGTTTGGTCCGTGTTTTTCTGAAGGAGAGAAGACATGACCTCTCTGGGTGTCCTGTGGTTTTCCAGGGTCACAGCATGGGTCCTACCAGGGTCCATTGGGTGGTCCCACCAGGGTCCATTGGATGGTCACTTGGATCCCACCAGGGTCCATTGGATGGTCACTTGGATCCCACCAGGGTCCATTGGATGGTCACTTGAGTTCCATCAGGTCCATTGAATGGTCATGTGGACCTCACCAGATTCCATTAGATGGTCACTCAAGTCCCATCAGATTCCACTGGATGATCCTGTGGGTCCCATCAGATTCCACTGGATGATCCCCTGGGTCCCACCAGGTTCCATTGGATGATCCCCTGGGTCCCATCAGATTCCATTGGATGATCCCATGGGTCCCACCAGGGTCCATTGGATGATCCCCTGGGTCCCGCCAGGTTCCACTGGATGATCCCATGGGTCCCATCAGGTTCCACTGGATGATCCCATGGGTCCCACCAGGTTCCACCGGATGATCCCATGGTTCCCACCAGGCCGGTCACTGCTTGTCCCCGCAAGCAAGCCAAGCCCCTCGTTGTCCTGGGGTGGCCTCCACGCCAGGAGGGTCCTTGTCCCAGGTGTGTGACCGCCACCCGTGTCCCCCGCAGGCCCGGGAGGAGCTGCGCCCCGTCAAGGAGGATTTTGAAGCCAAGAACAAGCAGCTGCTGGAGGAGATGCCCAAATTCTACAGCAGCCGCATCGATTACTTCAAACCCAGCTTCGAGTCGCTGGTCCGGGCGCAGGTGAGACATCGTCCCTTCCTGGTACCTGTGCCGTGTCCTGTCCCACACTTCCAGCCCTGCCTGTACTTCATCCGCTGGAATTTATCCACCTGGGAATGCCATCTCCTTGAGTTTGGAGTCCTGAGCTCAGGGCGTGATTGGGTGTGAGGTGTTTGTGCTCCTGGTGAGTGGAGAAGAGGCTCCTGGGACATCTCCACACCAAAGATCCGCGGGAAGAGGTGCCCTGAATAACCAACAGCTTTCATTCCCATCCTCCAGCTTCCTTCAGGAACATGCTGCCGCTCCTCCTCCTCCTCCTCCTCCTCCTCCCTTTCCCCTTTCCCTTAGGCTGCAGAGGGGCAGGGTTGGGATCTCACCGAGCTTTGAGAACCTCTGGCACCCCACGCTGGCGCTCCCGGGGCGATCCAGCGCCGGGACGAGGGCGGAACCGGGCGCCGCCCGCGCCGTGGGCGTTTTCCCGCAGCGTTTCGTGTCCGGGAGGTTCCGCAGGGGCCCAGGTGCGCCGCAGGGCGGGTGCTGCCGGGAGCACGTGTTCCATCTCACCTCCGACTCGGGGAGGGGGCCTCTCTGCCGAGCTGCCAGCGAGTTGTCTGCAGGCTGATTCACCTACCAGATGGTGCCGATGCTCCCTGCGCCGCAGGGTGGGTGCTGGGGATGCTGTTCCTGCTGTTCCCTTAGCGATCGGGCGCGGGGCTCCCTGTTCCAGCCCGGAATAATCAGAATTCCCGGAGTCTGGCTGGATTTTCCCCCTTTGGGGACCCACTCCGTGGGTGAGACCTTGAAACCCGAATGTTGTCTGCCCATCTCCGGGGGTTTGTGATCCGTGGGTTTCCTCAGAGAGCAGCTTTGCCCCTCTGGCTGCGTTTGTGTCCCGATTCCCAAGGAATTCGGGGCGAGGAAGGCGTTGGGATAGGTGCGCTCGGAGCGCCCCGAGATGCGAGCGGGGAGCAGCAGGGTGTCGCTGCCGGGGCCGTTTGTGAGACTCTCCATCCACATCCCTCTTCTTCCTCGGGAATCCTCTGCTTCCTTTCCCCGTCTTATCTGCCCTGCCTCTCTTCAGGTGAGGAATTTGTTGGGAAAACGGAGCGAAATCCCGTCTTTAACACCCAAAAAGGCAGCGTCACAACAAAGCTGATGCGTCCCCCGTAGGCTGGACTAAAGCTGGTCCCAGATGGATGCAGCTCCTCACATCCCTCCCTCCCTGCCAGCCTCCATGGGAGCCGCAATCCCTCTTCTTTTCCCGGCACCGGCTGCATCCTTCCACCCCCGGGGAAGGGATGCTGGGAGGAGACCTTGGAACGTTTGTGCCGGGGCTTGGGCTCGGGCTGCGCGTGCCCCCCTGGCTCCGGAGCTCCGCGGAGCGTTTTCCCACCGGAGAGGCTGAAATAAAATGGAAAAGGGATGTGATTTGCCCAGGGTGGTGAGTCAGTGAGGAGCCAGGAATAGCAGCCCGAGCCCTGAGTCAGCTCGGCAGCTGCTCACCTGCGGGCACCTGGCTGGGCAGGGCAGCCTGGAGCATCCCCATCCCGGGTGAGAGCTGCCGTGGGAATGCTGCCCCGCCTTTCCCTCCCCCTGTGCCTCCCGAAGGGGGTCGTGTTCCTCGCTGGAATTCCTATTTCCAGCCTTTTCTGCGGCTCTTTAGGAGTGGGGTGAGGCTGGAGGCGCATCCCGCAAGGGAAGGGCTGGATGGGCTGGGGTTGGGATGTGCTGGCCCCGCGCAGGGCGCTGTGACTTCGGGGTTGTTTCTCCCCGGGTCGAACCCCCCCGTCCAAAGGGAACACCGTGTAATTTTCCTTCTTTTTTTCGGCCCTGGAGGAAGCCGGGAGTTGAAGCGAGACAAACTGTGTGCCGGTGGCGCTGGACGAGCTGGGAAGGGACCAGCTGCCTCTCGGGGAAGGACAAGGACCCTGCTCCCAGCACCTCCATGGGCTGTGACCCAAGGAGACCCTCCCGAGCCTCCTGCCCGGGCGGGCGAGTTCCCATGGCACAGCCTGGCTGTGATCCCGGGGCCGGGTGTCTCCTGACGCCGGGACATGTCCCGAGCTCGCAGGGCTGTAACATTCAACACCAAATTCTTCCCTCCACCCACGGGCCAGGGCCAAGCCAAGGGGAGGCAAATATTTCCCCGGCTGGGGGCTTTGAAGTGGCCACATGGAGATGAAAGGGGGGCAGATTTTGGAGCTGTTGCTGGTGTGAGGCGTGAACAGCACTTCCTTCCCGCTTTGTGCTTTGTTTCCCAGCTAGGAGACGCGAGATTCCTTTGGATTTTAACGGAATTGGGGGGGAAAAAGATGGGGCAGGCAGGCGGGGATGGTGCTGTGGGCTGGGGGAGCCCGGCCCTGCGATTGTTTTTGGGTGGGGCTGCCCCAAAACAAGCTGCTGTGGCCGGGATCTATAGAAAATCCACGGAACACGGCGTCCCCAAACAGAATTAGTTCGAGACAGGTGGACCCGGGGCCGTTGGCTCAGGCTCAAAGGCGACTTGGAGCTGGGATTTGATGGGATGGGGACGGAGCATATGGTATCCATAGCTGGAAAAGTACTGGGCTGGCGGGAGCAGGTAGGGCAGGGCGAGCTGGTGCGGAGAGAGGGGTCCCCCCGCTGTCACTGTCACCAGTTTGGGGTGCATCCCCTCCCTGGGAGGGTCCTCACTCCTGTTTCAGCAGGAGAAATCACGGGGGGATCCATGCCGGTGGATTTTTTTGGGGGGACATTCGGCAGGAGAGGCGCGGCAGTGCCCGGATGGTGCCAGCTGGTTCTGCACTGGGATCTGCCGGGGGAGAGGAGCATCCCCAGGGACACCCTCCAGGCCCTGGGGACACGGGGGGTCCCCAAGGACACCCTCCAGGCCCTGGGGACACGGGGGGTCCCTGGGGAAGGGATTGGTGGCTGTGGATGTGGGCGGAGGGGGAGCAGCACCAAGGGGTTCGCTCTGCTCTGCCCGTTCAGTCCAGTGCGGATGCCTGGGGACAATCCTGGGGACAATCCTGGGGACAATCCTGGGGACAATCCTGCTCATGGAGGAATCCTCAGGGATTTCTGGATCCTGGTGAAGGGAGCAATTCCAGAGCCAGTCCTGGGGGGATAAATGTCCCCAAATCCTGGGGAACAATCCCGAGAGGAATCCTGGGACTGATCCTGAGGGACAAACGTCCCCAATCTTTGGGGGACAACCCTGGGGACAATCCTGGGACTGATCCTGAGGGACAAACGTCCCCAAATCTTGGGGGGACAACCCTGGGGACAATCCTGGGACTGATCCTGAGGGACAAACGTCCCCAAATCTTGGGGGGACAGCCCTGGGGACAATCCTGGCGGGGGGCAGCATCTGCCTCCAGCCCTGCCACCCTGCCAGGATTCATTTCAAGGCACGGGGTTCTTTTTCCGTGCAGGAGTTGGCAGTGCCACTTCGGCCATATGTGAGTGAGCAGAGCCCAGCTGACTCCAGGCTGGGGACAAGGGACATGGGGGGGGCTGCTCCAGGGCTCTGGCACCCCCCTGGCACCGCTGCCCCCCGGATCCCCCCGGCATCACCGAGAGATTTCGGGTGTTTTTGGCACCTCTGGCTTGCAGGGGGGTTCCGAGGTTGTTCGGGGGTGACGCAGCTGTGGGGTTGTGGCTCGGGGTGGGGCGTGCAGGGGTTTTTTGGGGGGCCCTGCCAGCTCAGCCCCGTGTGGGGTTCGTTAGTCACCGTGTAAACGAGCATTGCCGTGACTCAGCCGGCACCGCTGCGTGGGGAGCCCCGGCCACGGAGCAGCCCCCCCAAAAAAAAAACCCCCGGCATGGGAAGCCTGGGAAGGGGGGTTCGGGCAGCGGGAGCTGGAATGTGGAGCCCCACGATGCCCCCTCGGGCCTGCCCAAAAAATCGGCATCGTTTGGAGCAGGATTTAGGGAGCTGGTCTCCATGGAGACCGTGTGTGTGTGTGTGTGTGTGTGCGTGTGTCGCTGCGGGAGCTGCTGGGGCCCCCCTGGGAAATGGGGACAGCGCTGGCATTGCCCACCCTGGGGGGCAGCGCTCCCCAAACCCCCCCCGAGGGACCTGGGGGGACATCCAGCACAGGATCCCACCGCTGGCACGGCACCACCGGGGGTCCTGCAGTGCCAGGGGGTCCCACAGCGAGGTCTGGGGGTCCTGTGGCACCCCAGGGCCCTGCAGTGCAAGGGGTTCTGAGATACCCAGGGCTTCTGCAGCTTTGGGGGTCTCGCGGGTAGCACTGGGGGTCCTGCAGCACCAGGAGCACCCCGGGCAGGACTGGGGGGGGGGTCCCACAGCACCAGGAGCACCCCGGGCAGGATTGGGGGGTCCCACAGACACAGGAGCACCCCAGGCAGGACTGGGGGGGGTCCCACAGCACCAGGAGCACCCCGGGCAGGATTGGGGGGGATCCCACAGACCCAGGGGTCCCACAGGCAGGACTGGGGGGGTCCCACAGACCCAGGGGTCCCACAGGCAGGACTGGGGGGGATCCCACAGACCCAGGGGTCCCACAGGCAGGACTGGGGGGGTCCCACAGACACAGGAGCACCCCAGGCAGGACTGGGGGATTCCCACAGACTCAGGGGTCCCACAGGCAGTGCCGGGGTTCGGCAGGCACGGCTCCAAGTCCTGCAGTACCCGGGGGTCCCACGGCACCAGGGAGCCCCCAGGCAGGGCTGGGGGGGCAGGGCTGGCAGCCCCCCTCTCCCCGCTGGAGCCCGCGCCCGAGCAGCCAACCCCGCTGCCATCTGCCTGCGCTGACCCACGGGCTCCCGCGCCGGCAAGCGCTGCTCGCTGCCGGAGATAATTGGCGGTGCTAATTAGCACGTTATTAACACACCCCTCCTCCTCCTCCTCCTCGCCGTGTTTCTCACGGGGGGCACCGCGCTGCCGGGCGTACCCCCTCTCGCCGTGCCCACCGGGCAGCGGCGGTGGCACCGGTGACAAACACGGGGGACGAGGCGGGCCCGGCCCCGGCGGCAGCCCCGCGGGCGCGGCTCGCAGATGGGGAAAGCGAGCGGAGAAGGGCAGCGCGTTATTAAAACGTGTTGAGTTGTAATAATCCCCGGGGGTGGCATCGCCACGGGGGCGGGAGCTATTTCAGACACCAACGCTGCGGGCGAGGGGCTGCCGAGGGCACCGGGAGGAGGGGGGGAGTGAGCTGGGGAGGAGACCCCCACTACTCCCCTCCCTCCTCAATCCCCCCCTCCCTTTTATCCAACAGGTTGTCTACTACACGGAGATGCACAAGATTTTCGGGGATCTGACGGCGCAGATCGACCGGCCCGGGCTGAGCGACGAGCAGCGCGAGCGGGAGAACGACGCCAAGCTCAGCGAGCTCCGGGCGCTCTCCATCGTGGCCGACGACTGAGGCCAGGCTGGGGCTCGGGGAGGGGATGGGGATCCCCCCCCCTGCACCCCAGCTCCCGTCCCAGGGATGGATTTGTGGGGCTGGAGCTGTTCCCGTCAGCCCCGGGCTCTGCGCTCCTGGCCGGGGTCTGGAGCGTCTCGGTCACTCCGCCGATGAGTTGTGCCTTGAATTTTAGGGGTGTGGAGGAGCAGGAAAGGGAGATGGGGAGTGGGATGCAGGATTGTTTCAGGGTCCAGCCTCCCTGGGCACCTGCAGAGGGTGAGACCCCCGCTCCTCCTCCTCACTTTGTGCCTTAGCAGCCCAGTGACCCCCTCGGGGGAGGCTGAAAAATCACTCCAATCCCATTTTTGGAGGCACGGGGAGAAGAGTGATGCTTTTCCCAGGAATGGTACCAAGGGCCTGCACCCCAGAGCTGGGGTGGGGACAGGTGGGGACATCCCTAAGGGAAACAACCCAGCCAGGAGCAAACCTATGGAAAACCGGGAGGGCTGCAGTGTGCGGGGGAGGAAGGGCCGCAGGGGCTCGGTCGCTTGTCCCCAATAAAGTTTTTGGCAGCGCAGCGCAGCGCAACCGGGGCCGTGTCGGTGTCACTGCCACCACCGGGGCCGTGTCGGTGTCACTGTCACTGTCGCCACCGGGGCCGTGTCGGTGCCGGTGCCACCGCCGGGGCCGTGTCGGTGCCACTGCCGGGGCCGTGTCGGTGCCGCTGTCACCGCCGGGGCCGTGTCGGTGCCGCTGTCACCGCCGGGGCCGTGTCGGTGCCGCTGTCACCGCCGGGGCCGTGTCGGTGTCGGTGCCACTGTCGCTGTCACCACCGGGGCCGTGTCGGTGTCGGTGCCACTGTCACTGTCACCGCCGGGGCCGTGTCGGTGCCACCACCGGGGCCGTGTCGGTGTCGGTGCCACTGTCACTGTCACCGCCGGGGCCGTGTCGGTGCCACCACCGGGGCCGTGTCGGTGTCACTGTCACCGCCGGGGCCGTGTCGGTGCCACCGCCGGGGCCGTGTCGGTGCCACTGTCACCACTGGGGCCGTGTCGGTGCCACTGTCATCGCCGGGGCCGTGTCGGTGCCACTGTCGCTGTCACCGCCGGGGCCGTGTCGGTGCCGGTGTCACCGCCGTGTCGCTGTCGCCGTGTCGCTGTCGCCGTGCCGCTGTCGCCCTCTGCCGCCGCCCGGCCGCCACTGCAGGGGGACACGGCGCGGGGAGCTCCGGGTGTCACCTGGAAGGGACAAACTGGGATTGAACTGGGATTGTGAGGGAGCGGGGAGGAAACGGCGTCAAAGCGCAGGGAGTGGGGTTCTCCAGTAAAATATCGGCGGTTTAGGCCTGAGCTGGCGCCTTAAAGATCAGGAGAGGCTGCCTGGTGTGTGCTGGGATGGGCTGGGTGGGGTGAGAGGTTGGGGGCCCACCCTGGTGGGGTTCTGGTGGAGCTGACGGAGGTCCCTTCCCTGCCTTGGGGGTGGCACGAGGCTCCAGACATCGGGGAAATCATCACCACCTCTTCCTGCCAGGACCTGGGTCTGGCAAAGTCCTGGCAAATCTGCGGGAGCCGGGGAACAGTGGGCACGGGGTGTCCTGGGAAACCCAGCAGGAAATGGGGATGGAGCCCCTAAAACCAAACCTTCCCTTCCCAGCTGGAGCAAAGGGGATGGAGCAGAGCCCTGGGAGTGCTGGTGGCTGTCCCCAGTGCAGGGACACCGCGAGGTGCCCCCGACAGCATCCCGTGCCGAGGCTCCTCCCCAGCTCCCAGCACCGCCGAGAACTTCATCCCTCCCTCTCCCCTCGGCTGTTCCTTCCCAACCACATCACATGCCGGGCCAGGTTTAAGCAAAATAAACCCAGTTGCCACGGTTACCCGGAGCAGGGATGCTAAATATACAGAATATAGATATTTATATGCGTGGATTTAACTGCCACGCACGGAGCCCGTGAGCCCGAGCGAGGGAGACGCTTCCTCACCTCGGGGTGGCTCCAAGTGGGCAAAGACCCCTGGCAGCCCCTGCATGGCCTGGAGGGGTTGATTCCTCCACGGATTCAGCCCCACCTGGGCTCACCTGAACCCACCTGAACCCACCTGCGTGGCACAGCCAGACCTCCCTGGCCACCTCACCCCGAGCGTCCCACCCCTCCTGCACTCAGAGATCCTCAAATCCCAGCTCCTGCTCCCCACCATCAGCTCTGAGTTATCCTCAAATCCCAGCTCCTGCTCCCCACCATCAGCTCTGAGTTGTCCACAAATCCCAGCTCCTGCTCCCCACCATCAGCTCTGAGTTATCCTCAAATCCCAGCTCCTGCTCCCCACCATCAGCTCTGAGTTATCCACAGATCCCAGCTCCTGCTCCGTGCCATCAGCTCTGAGTTGTCCACAAATCCCAGCTCCTGCTCCCCACCATCAGCTCTGAGTTATCCTCAAATCCCAGCTCCTGCTCCCCACCATCAGCTCTGAGTTATCCACAGATCCCAGCTCCTGCTCCCCACCATCAGCTCTGAGTATCCACAAATCCCAGCTCCTGCTCCGTGCCATCAGCTCTGAGTTATCCACAGATCCCAGCTCCTGCTCCCCACCCTCAGCTCTGAGTTATCCACAGATCCCAGCTCCTGCTCCCCACCCTCAGCTCCTCCTGCCCTCCCAGCGCTCAGGAGAGGGATTTCACCCCTGGAAACTTAACCCGGGGATTCACTCTGCGTGCTCTCCGCAGAGCTTGGGGAGGAGAATTCCACCTTTTGTAGTAAAAAGCGGATAATTACCGGGTTTTGCGCCACCCACAAGATCCCAGCGTTAACAGGGAGAGCTGGCAGGAAGGGAAAATTAACTCTACAATGCGGAACGTGCTCGGCCTGGGCGTCTGAGGCACCCCTGGGTGACTGAGGCACCCCTGGGTGAAGGTTCCTCAGCACTCAGACCTCCAGGAGCAGAGGGAAGGGAAGCCCTGCTCCAGGAGGATCCACGTGAGTGGCAGTGGGGCCGTCCCAGGATGGGGAGCATTCCCTGCTGATGAGCAAATCTTCCTCCTTTTCCTCCCCATCAGGACCTGGGACTCAGCCCGGCGGTGTTGCAGCGATCCCCACTGTCCCCTTCCTCCCCAAAGCCCCCGACCCCCTCGGTTTAGCAGAATCCAGCACCGCCAATCCCAAGCGTTTTCCTCACAAATTAACCCTGATCCAGGCCTGCCAACACCAGCACACGTCTGGATCCGCACCTTGGTTTTCCTTGTGGGATGCTCGGGAGCTTCCCCTTGCTCCGGGTGATCCATGGGGTGCTGGGGTGGGAAAGAGAGGCTCAGACCTCCCTCATCCTCCTCACCTGCGCCCTGAAAGGAGAACCAGCATCCCCTGGACCAGCCTCAGCATCCTCCTTGGGATCAGCCGGTGAGGAGGAGGAGGAGGATGGATGGAGGTGGCAGAGGAGGGGGTACCCACACTCCCACCCCACACCAGGAGCACCCAGCCCCGTCCTTTCCCCGGCTCCCTCCCCGTTGTTCCTCACCCCGGGGGCTCAGGAGAGCAGAGGGGGAGTTTGGTGCTGGAAAAGGGGGGGGGAACACAAGGCACCCCCTCCTCACCACCAGATGTGCTCCAAAAACCCTTCAGCACCCCCCGCCAGGGAGCCCCGGCCGTGAGGATGGACGGGGCGGGGATGAGCACTCACGTTTCCCGGGAAGGAGCGGTGGGACGCAGGAAAGCTGCGGCTCCGGGGATGCCCCGGGTGGGAGCGGTGCCGGGCGGGCTCGGGAGGCACTGCGGGATTCACCGCTGGGAAGGGAAAAAAAAAATGAAATAAACAAAAAAACCTCCAAGTGACAGTAGGAAATCAGCGGGAAACGGGAGGAAGGGAGGGATAAGGGGATACCTGATGGGAGAGCGCCCGGCCGGGGCTCGGGGCTGCATCTTCCTCACCTGCGGCACCGCCGCGTCCCGCGCAGAGCTGGCGACACCACGAGGGGCTCCAGCATGGCCAAAACAGCGTCGAGCCCCTCCTCACCCGCCCCCCCAAACCGGGGAGACCCCCTCGAGAAAGCCGCGGTGATCCCGGGAGCATCATCCCCGCTCCCGCGCCCCCTCCCCACCAACCCGCCCGCGGAGCAGCTGGAGCGGCCCGGGGGGCTCCGGGGGGCTCCGGGGGGCTCCTGAGCTTTACCCCCGCCCCGGGGCAGCGGGACCCCTCCGGAGCCCGTCCGGGCAGGGGGCTCGGGGGAGACCCGGGGCAGGGGGCTCAGCAGCCGCTTGAACCGTCCGTGGGACCGGGCCCGGTGGGACAAAAGGGGCGGAAAAGCCGTCGGAAGTGATGCGGCGGTGACGTGTCCTGGCGTGACGTCACGCCGGGAGTCGGAGTGTGACGTCACGGCGCGGCGGCCATGGAGCACCGCGCTAAGAGCCGCAGCTGTATGCGTGAAATGACTTTATTGGGGAAAAAGAAAAAAGGTGAAAGGGGGGTGCGCCGGGCCGGGGACCGGCCCCGGGCGGGCGTGACGTCATAGGGCGAGGCGTGACGCAGTTCCTCCATCCAGGCGCGGCGGCGGGAGCGGGATCCCCGCGGTTCTACCTGCAGCGGCGCCCCCGCAGGGACCGGCGGGTCAGGCGGGTGAGCAGCACCTTCACCCGGCCCCAGTGCGAGCGCCCGTCCTGCCGGGAGAGCAGGGGTCAGCGGCGGGGAGCGGCGGGACCCCCCCGGCCACAGCCCGGCACCCCCCGGCCCTACCTTGTCCGGTGCCGGGACCCCCGCCCCGCCCTCGGAGGGCTCCAGCAGGCTGGGGGAGCTGACCGAGTGTCCCCACATCCTCCGGCACGGCCCGGGCTCAGCTGCGACATGGGGAGGGGGAAAAAAGCTGCTCAAACTTGGGGAGAGGGCATCGTCCTGCCCCCCTCACCCACCCGGAGCCGGGTGCCGCCGTCCCACCCCCATTCACCCGGCAGCGCTCCTGCCGTTCCCGCATCCCCCAAACTCACCCGGCCCCCGGTCCCGTCATCTCACCTGGCGCCTGGCTGTCGGAGCAGGAGCGCTGCCGGAACCCCGAATCCCTCCACGCCCCCAAATCCTGCCGCGGAGGCTGCCGGCTGGGCTGCAGGGCACAGGCACCGGGTGAGCCGGGACCCCCGCGCCCCCTCTCCCCGTGCATCCCCCTCCCTCCCTCCCTCCCCGCGGCGCTCACCAGCGTGGCCGGGCGGGCGCAGCGAGCTCCGGCCGCCTGCTGCCGCAGGGCTCGGTTGTCCTGCTGCAGCCGCGCCAGGCGCTCCAGCATCTGGCACATCTGCTCCAGGTAACGCAGCCCCTGCCCCGACACCGCCTCCTCGGGCACAGCCCGGGGGTCCCGAGGGCCGCCTGGTGACCGAGCGCCCCCGGCAGCAGCCGCCGCCCCCTGGGGCTCCCGGGGGTCCCGAGGTGGCTCCGCCAGGTCGGCGGCGCTGGCGTTGCGCCGGCTGAGCTGGCGAGGGCAGCGCTGCCTCCTGCTCCGCTGCGCTGCCTGCAGCAGCCTCCTGCCGGCCGAGCGGCTCCGGGGGGGCTCCTCTCCGGGGGGCTCCTCTCCGGGGGGCTTCTCCGCCAGGAAAACGTCGAGGGAGAAGCCGCTCTCGGAGCCCAGCGGCGTGCAGGGAGAGTGCTCGTTGCTGGCCATCTCCACGCCGGAATCCTCGGATTCGGGGAAGCTCCCGCCTGCCGGGGGGCTGCTGGGGGGCTGCGGGGGGGGTCCCCGGGTGCTCATGCCCCGCCGGGGCTGCCGAGGGCTGTCCTGCAGCCGGCGGTAGACGCTGGCGGAGGTGCGCACGATGCAGCTCTCGGCCGACTCCCAGGGACCATCTGCGAGGGGAAGAGAGGACGGGTGGGCTCGGCTGGGGGGTCCCCGGGCAGAGAACTGGGTGCTCAGCACCCCTCCGAGCCCCCCGAGCAACTCCCGGCCCTGCCCGAGGCCCCCACTCCAGAGGGTCTCTCCAGCCAGGAATGCGCTCCTACAACCCCAGGGAGTTGTTTTCACTCCCCAAAAACACAACCCCGGCCTCCCCCATCCTCCTCCTCCTCCCGAGCCGCGCTGCTGAGCTGCTGGGGGGGCACCCACTGCCCCCACCCTGACCTGGGCAGGGCTTTGGGGCCGGGATTTTCCTGTACCCCACTCCAGATCCGTGCCGGTAACCCAGGACCCGGATCCGAGATGGTTCCAGGGACCGCCAGCTCCTGGCTCTTGTCCCCGTAGGATGGGGGGCATCGCCAGCCGGGGTGTGCCCCCCACCACCCCGCAGCTCCAGGTGGGATTGCGGCGCATCCACGGGAAGGTCTCGGCATTCCTCGCCCAGCGCTCGCTCCCTTCCCAGCCAGGGCTCAGGGAGGTGGGAACGGAGCTTGGGCACCTCCTGCGGGCCGCTCGCCCCCCAAAAAGCCCCTCTCGGGGGCCGACACCCCCGTCACAACCGCACTCACAGCAGCTGAACCTCCTCTTCCAGACGGCGAGGGAGCCGCCCCACATGGCCGGGAGCCGCAGCCGAGAGCCGGGCGCGCGTCCCGGAGCTCCCTTTTATAGGCGGCGACGGGCCCTGCATCCAGAGGCGCCTCATTACAGGACCGGTTCCCAACTGGTTCCCCGCAGCGTTTGGGATCGGCGATACTGGCTGGGCCGGTGGTTAAGGATTCCCTTCCCAGCCGGGAAGGCGAGAGGGTTGTTTGGGTGCCGGCAGGCAGCCAGGTGCCGGCTGCATCCCACCGGATTCCAGAAAACTCACTCGGGACTCCAGCGTGGGCTGAATTACACCGCTCGGGGGTCTCAGCGCTCCCCAGTTCCTGCCCCTCCTGCAGCCACAGCGCTCACCGCGCGTCCCTCGGCGGCTGCAGAGGCCGAGGGGAGCCGGGAAGTGGCGGCCCAGCCTCGGGACAATCCGGCCCTTGAGTGGGATTGAATCCCAGGAATTCCGGGGGGCAGCCCGTCCGCCCCAGCAGGATTGAATCCCAGGAATTCCGGGGGGCAGCTCCTCCAGCGCAGCTGCCGGCATCCCGGTTCCCACACGCCGCAATTCCACAGGCTCCGGGACCCCGCGTGCCGAGGGGCTGGAATCCCCCGCCCCCACGGGGGTGTCACCGCAGCCCCACCCGCGTGGGGGGCGTGGGGGTCCCCATCAGCTCCTCCCGGGGGTCTCCCCCCAGCGTCGGCAGCTCCAGCTCAGCCCCCGGCAGCTGCCAGGTGTTGCTGCTGGTGGGAACCCTCTTCAGCACAAACTGGGGGTTCCAGGGAACCCCCCCGCTTCCTTCTCAAGCACAGAAAGCACAATTCGGGGTTCCAGGGGGAAGCCCGGGTTCCCTCTCAAAGCAGAGATCCCTGAGCACCATCCTCGCCTGTTGGACACCCCGAGGGGAACCCCAAAATCCACGCCGGATGCTTGGGGGGGGTCCCCCACAGCCCCGGGGGCACCGACTCACCGGGGTCACCGCGGAGCGGCTGCACCCTGAAGGCTCCGCGGCGGCGCAGCATCCTCGGGCTGTACCGGGAGCGAGGGCGTGGAACCGGGGAGTGGGAACCGGGCAGGGAGCACCGGGAACCGGGCAGGCGCCACAGCGGCTGCTCCTCCGCTCCTTTATGGGGCAGGGCTGGGGGGCGGCACGGCCCCGGGGCGGGGCGGGGGTGGGGGGGCCGCCCCCTGCTTGGGCAGCCGCGTTGCCCCCAGCCCCAGCTGCGTTATGCCAGGAGGGCTCAAAGCGTTTATGCCCCTCTTTCTTCTCGTCTGGAGAGGGCGGGCAGCATCGTCATCCTCCTCCCTCCCTGGGTGTCATAGAGCCGTGGAACGTTTGGGGTGCCAAGGGACATCGAAGCCCGTCCAGTGCCACCCCTGCCGTGGGTGACACCTTCCCCGAGCCCGGGTTGCTCCCAGCTCTGTCCAGCCTGGCCTTGGACACTTCCAGGGGCAGCCCCAGCTGCTCCGGGGTGATTAATTGGGAATTCGATGGTGAGAGCTCCATGACCGAGCCCGGGGCGCGCCCCAAACAAACCCCAGTGAGACCCGAGGCAGGAGGGGACAGGGGGATCCCGGCTGTCCCTGTGCAGGGGGACAGGAGAAGGGACAGGTCCCTCCCAGGCCGCTGATAACAGCAAAGCCCAGATAAGAGCAAAGCCCAGATAAGAGCAAAGCTCAGATAAGAGCAAAGCCATCCCCGTGCGCGCGGGCACGGAGGGCGATAAGAGCACCTGGGGCAGGACAAAGGCCTCGGCCAACAACCCCCAATAAACCCGGACACTTCCCAGGGACGCCGGGAGCAGGGAGGGGCGATCCAGCCCTGCGGGCAGCCCTGACCTTCCCGGGAGCAGGACGAGACCCCTGCCGAGCCCTGGACCCCCACCCCGGGTGCAGGCAGAGGGGGGCTGAGGGGTCCCTGTCTGCACCCCGGGTTTGGGGTTTTTACCAATCCCCCTGCCCTGGGGTCCGGGCACAGAGCAGACACGGCCGTGGAGTGAATATATATTATATTTATAAAGAATCTGGTTTAATTCCTGGGAAAAGCCCTTTGCAGTCAGTGCACAAGCGGTGCCAGCCCCCTCTCCGGTACCCAAGTGCTCAAGCCACTCCCCCCCCCACCGCAGTGTCCCCCCGGTGTCCCCCAGGCTGAGAACTCACCCAGCTCATCTCACACGCCCGCAAAGCGGTGAAGATGGGCATCCCCCACCCCCAAATCCATCGCCAGCCTGGCAGCGCCCTCAGCCCCCCAGGCCGGCCCTGGGGTCACGGGGGACGCCGGCTCAGGAGCGGGGGGACACAGGGACGGGCCCCCCCGGGGGTCCCTGGTAGCGCAGGCGGGCGTGTTTCTCGCAGAACAGCTCGTCCCCCACCCAGAAGTGGCCGCGCATCTTGAGGCTGAGGCCGCAGTCGGCGCAGGTGTAGCAGGACGGGTGTCGGTAGCGGCCGTCCTGGATCCGCACCGCCTGCGTCCTGCGGGGACAGCGGCTCAGCCCGGGGGGCGCGGCGGGGCCTCAGCGTCCCCTCCCGCCCGCGCTCAGCGCCGTCGCGGCCCTGGAGCCATGGCAGGGATGGATCCTGCCCTGGGACCACCCTGAGCCCCTCTCACACCCCAGGACCACCCTGAGGGAGCAATGGCAGGGATGGATCCTGCCCTGGGACCGCCCTGAGCCCCTCTGACACCCCAGGACCACCCTGAGGGAGCAATGGCAGGGATGGATCCTGCCCTGGGACCCCCCGGCCCCCAGCCCCATTCCCACCCCACAATCCCATTTTAACCCCGCCGGGAGTGACATCAGGGATCCATCCTGCTCTGGGACCCCAGCCCCATTCCTGCCCCACAATCAGCCCCACTTTAACCCCGCCGGGAGTGACATCAGGGATCGATCTTGCCCCACAATCAGCCCCATTTATAATCCCATCGGGAGTGACATCAGGGATCCATCCTGCCCCACAATCAGCCCCATTCCCGCCCCACAATCTCACTTTAACCCCGCCGCGAGTGACGTGGGATCGATCCCGCCCCACCCACAGCCAGGATCAGCCGCATTTTCTCCCTGCCGGGAGCGATGTCAGCCACAGATCCCGCCCCGGGGACACCCCCACCCCCGAGGGCAGCCCCTTTTCGGCTTTGCCAAGAGGGATGACAGGGACGGAGCCAGCCTCGGGACCCCCCCCGAGCCCCCAGCCCCACTCACGCGATGCTGCTCCCGCACTTCTCACAGACGTGCAGCTTCTGCACCCCGGCCACGGGCTTGCGAGCCCCGGCCGAGAGGCGGCTGGGGAAGGGGGCTGCGGGACCTCCTGTGGGGACACGAGGCCATCAGGCTCCTGCCACCCCCTTTCCAGACCTCCCAGCTCCCTCCGTGCCCCCCTCACCCCCTTCCTCGTCCTCCAGAGCCTCCTGGAGCAGGCGGAAGGTGCTGGATTGCCGCGGGGCCGCCCGCAGCTCCCGGCGCTCCTGCAGCATCTTGTAGACCTCCGAGTCCTCCTCCAAGCGCCTCATGGCCGGCTCCGAGCCCTGGCTGCGGGAGGGGAGGGGTTTTTTTGGGGGGGGGGATTCCCGAATTCCAGGATCCACCCGGCTGCGCCCCCACCGCCCGTCCGCCACCTGCTCCCTCCGCCCCGGGAGCTGCCCCAGCCTGCCCGGCCCTCCCACGGCCCCACCTGCCTGCAGGTGAGTTAACCCCTTCCGCGGGCACCCACGGGTGACGAATCGGCGTGGGGACGCGGGTGTCCCCCCCGCACGGCCCCCGGCCCCTCTCCGTACCTGTGGCAGGTGCCGGGAGCGGGGGACGAGAGGCGCCTCTCCCTGGGGGTCTCCCAGGGGGTTTGGGGGGCTCCGAGCTCCGGTGAGGGTGGGCGGGGGGGTGGAGGCAGGGCCGGGCCCTGCGAGCTGTTCTGGCGGCTCAGGCGTCCCCGCTCCTGGCAGGGGGAGAAGTGACGGATGTCCCGGGGTGCTCCCTGTCCCCCCAAGGAGCCGGGGTGTTCCCCCAAGCACAGAGGTGAAGCTGCTCCTCCCTCCCACCCAGGCTGGGGTCAGCCGGACCCCCCAGAGGGGCCAGGGCAGCGCCCCCACCCCAAAACCCTGCTCCCCTCCCCTCCATCTGCTCCTGCTTAGCGGCCCCGGCGCGGCCGGGAAGCGCAGCCCCGGCTAAGTGGAAGCCGATGTTCCCGGGAGCAGCTGCCGCGCAGATGGGAATGAATCCCCGGGGTGGGCACAGGGACCCCCTGCCCCGAGCCGCCGAGAGGGAGAGGGGCAGCGCTCAGGCTCTGGGGGGGACGAGGGACGAGCTAAAATCAAGCACGGGAGGAGCCGGGCCTCGGCCTCGTCCCTGCGGCAGGGATGCGAGGAAGAGTGGGGTGGGTCCAAGGGCAGCCCCCCTCAGCACCCCCTGAGCACGGGGGCTTGGGTGGGGGTGTCTGAGCTGGGAGGGACCCTGGGGGACAGGGATGGACCCTATGGGGCAGGGATGGACACTCCAGGACAGGGATGGAGACCCCAGGACAGGGATGGACCCTATGGGACAGGGATGGACACTCCAGGACAGGGATGGAGACCCCAGGACAGGGATGGACCCTATGGGGCAGGGATGGACACTCCAGGACAGGGATGGAGACCCCAGGACAGGGATGGACCCTATGGGACAGGGATGGACCCTATGGGGCAGGGATGGACACTCCAGGACAGGGATGGACACTCCAGGACAGGGATGGACACTTTGGACAGGGATGGACCCTGTGGAACAGGGATGGACCCTATGGGGCAGGGATGGACACCCCAGGACAGGGATAGACCCTGTGGGACAGGGATGGACCCTATGGAACAGGGATGGACCCTATGGAACAGGGATGGACCCTGTGGGACAGGGACGGGCCCTATGGGACAGGGATGGACCCTCCAGGACAGGGACAGACCCTATGGGACAGGGATGGACCCTATGGGACAGGGACAGACCCTATGGGACAGGGATGGACCCTATGGGACAGGGACAGACCCTATGGAACAGGGACGGACCCTCTGGGACAGGGATGGACCCTATGGAACAGGGACGGACCCTCTGGGACAGGGATGGACCCTATGGAACAGGGACGGACCCTCTGGGACAGGGATGGATCCTATGGGGCAGGGATGGACCCTGTGGGACAGGGACAGCCCCTGTGGGACAGGGACGGACCCTCCGGAGCCGGCACCGGGGCAAACGAGGAGCTGTGGAGGAAGGAGGGAGCGGGCGGCCGGAGGAGCCAAGGGGCGGCCGGGGCTGCGGCCAAAGGCAGCTGGGATGGGCCGCGCTCGGGGCCGCGGCGCTTCCCAATTTGGGCTTGAAAAACAAGAAAAAGAGAAAGCAGGGAGGGAGGAACGGAGGAGGGAGACGCCAAGCCCGGAGCCAGCGGCTGCCCGCAGGGAGGGATGGCGCGGCCGCGGAGCTCGGGGGTGGAGGAGGCGTCCAGCCCCCCGGGCATCTCCATCCTGGTGCCGGGGTACCCCACCGCGCCGCGGGGCCCTGCCCGGCCGACACCCCAGTGCCCCGGGCTGGCGGCAGCGGGGCTGGGCCCTCCCAAACTGGTTTGGCCTCCCCGGGCCGGCGCCGCTGCCAAAAGAGGAGCAAAAACATCCCTGGGCAGGTGCGGGACACCCGCGGCGCCCAGCGCAGACGGGGACCCTCAGGGGCGGCGGGGCCCTGGGGGGGCACAGGGGGCGGTTTGGGGGCTCGGAGCGCCGTAGTTTTGGGGTTCAGAGGAGGTTGGTTCAGGGGTTTAAGGTGAGGCGGTTTGGGGGCTCGAGGGGGGAAAGGTTTAGCATTGCGAAGGAGGAGAGTGTGGTGGTTTGGGGTTTAAAGTGGGGTTTGGGGGTTCAGAGGGGGATGGTTCGAGGCTTCAAATAGTTTTGGTGCCCCCCCAGCATCTCTCTGCCTGGCCCCCCGCAGCCCCCCAGCTCCCTGCTCACCTGGGGGAGGCCGGGACAGGCGAGCTCCTGCTCCACGGGGTGCGAGCTGGGGCAGAGAACGGAGACATCAGGGGGGTCCCCGACCCTCCCCAGACCCCTCCCCACCGCCCAGCCCCACACCCGGCGGGTGCAGCCTCACCTGGCTGCAGGTGGGTGAGCCAGGGGTGCCAGGCTGCGCTCCAGCGTCCTCAGGGCCCCTTGGCTCTCACTCCTCATCCTCAGCGTGTCCTGGGGAGGGGAGGGTGACACCGGCAGCTGCCACCGGCCCTGGCTGGGGCTCAGGGGGCTCCGGGGGTGCCCAGGGCTCACCTGGAAGCGCGTGGCCAACATCTCGGGCGAGCTGTCCCCGTTGGCGTGGCTGGGAGGTGGCACCGGGCACCTGGGGGCCGAGGGCGGGCAGCGGGGTTCGGGATCTGCCCCGGGAGCCGCGGGGTCCCCAGCCGGGACCAGTCGGCCAGGTAACGGCTGCCAGGCCTCGTTAGCAGCCGACTCCTTAATTAGAGAGCCGGGACAGGCTCCCCCGGGGATGGCACCGCCCCAGGAGCCACCGGGGGAGGGGAACAAGGGACACCGGCGTGGTTGGGGACGTTTGGGGACCCCAGGGCCGGGTGTCCCGGCTGTTCCCAGCTCTCACCTCTCCACCTGCAGCCGGAGCTGCCCGCGGCTCTGCTTGATCTTGTTCTGCGCCTCCACGTTGAGCATCTCGGCCGCGCTGTCGCCGTTGATGGTGACAATGACATCCCCCGGCCGGAGGTCACCCGCGGCCGCCTTCCCGTGCTCCGTCACCTCCGCGGAGAAAGAAAGGGGACGTGGGACGGTCCCGGTGACCGCCACCCCGGGCAGCCCCAAGCCCTGAACCCCACCCTGCGGAAATCTCCAGGGTCCTCACAGAACAGCACCGGACCCTCTGCCAGGAGGGGACCGCGGCCTCGGGAACCCCCGGAAATTTGGCACAGCCCAGCCCAGCCCGGGGGCCGCGGGAGCCCCTCCTGCCACCCTCGCCAGCCGTGGGCCGCTCTCACGGAGCAGGATTCCTCAAGGACAGCAAACAGGATCCTCTCCCCGCCCCGAGCGGCCTCTCCCGGCCCGGGGGACACGTGGGGGGGCTCCTACCTTGGAGACCGTGATGGGCTTCCCGAAATCTCTTCCCCCAGAGATGCGGAAGCCCCACGGGGCCGGGCCGGGCAGCGTCACCGTCACCGGCATGGCAGCGGCGGCTCTGGGAGGGCAGGAGCGCGGTGTCAGCGACGGGCGGCAGCGAGGCAGAGGGGACCCCGCTCCTCCCGCTCAGAGACCACCCAAGGACGGTCCCGCTGTCGCCGAGGGTCCCCAGCGCCGGCAGCGCGCTCCTTCCGGGGAGGGGAGCCCGCTCCTCGCAGGGTGTCAGCAGCCACCGCCGCTTCCTCCTCGTCCCCCGGGGCTGGCGGCTTCCTCCCCCGGGCCCAGGGGGTTCCAGGCACCCGGCGCTGCAGCCGACACAGCCAAGGTCGTTCCCAGGAGCCGGAGCGAGGCAGGAACTCGGTGACGCCTTGGCAGCAAGGCCAGCGCTGTGGCCTGGCACAGCCCAGCCAGCGGCGTTTGAGGGTTTGGAGGGGAGGATGTGGCCGCCAGGGACGGGTCCTGGTGCTCAGCGCAGCGGGCTCCGACACCCGGCAGGGACCGGCAGCGCCGGTGCTTCATCCCGCGGCAAATCCACGCTGGTAGAGGACGCTGAGGATCCCCCGGGGGTGGCGCAGGGGGCCAGAGGCGCCCCGGAGAGCGGAGCAGCCCTTGGGGTGGGTGGGAATGGGCAGCCGCATCCCCTAAATCCGCACCAGATCCCATCCCATCCATCCCGCCACGGCCTGGGAGAGCTGGGGAGCCCGTCGGGAACCGGGCACCCCGTCCGCAGCCGCCGGGAATGTTAAAAATCCCAGGAGCACAAAGAGGGGCTTGAGAGGCTGCCCGGAAGAATTTCCTGGGCTGGGCTTCCAGCGCCGGGAGGAAACCCCAAACCCCAAACCCCCTCCCCATGGCCTGCTCAGCATCCCTGCGCAGCCAGGGCTGCCAGCCCGGGGACCCCCACAGCCAGCTGGGCACCGACCCCAGACCCCCCAACAGAGGCAGAGCCCCTTCTCCGGACCCCGCACCCCTTCTCTAAACCCTGCACCCCACTTCTCCAGCCCTGTCCCCAGCCCTGTCCGTGCTCCCCCTCTCCATCCCCCGCTCCCCACCTGTGTCCCCGCTCTGTCCCCGCCGCACAGCGACGCCTTTGTGCCCGCGGCGACTGGCGCTGCCGCCTGGCACCGGCGGGGCGAGCGGCGGGGACGGGCGATGCCAGGCGACGCGGGGACTTGGCACTCGCGGGGATTCGGGGACGCAGCGGCGGGACCTGCCCTCGCATCCCTCTCCAGCCCCGGGCACCCACGGACGGAATTCTCCCCCCACAGCCGGAGCCCCCCCCGCGCCCCCCACGCACTCACCGGGGCGGCCGAGCCGGGGCGGCCCCGCGGGGCTGCGGAGCCGAGCGCGGCCCCGGGACGGCGCCGCCTCCTCGGGAGGAGCCGGGCAGGGCTGCGGGCACGGCCCCCAGCCCCCGACGGGGCGCACGGAGGCGGCCGGGCCCGCCCCGGCACCGAGCGGGACCGCCCGTGGGCGTGGGGGGATCCCCGCGGCCCCACGCAGCTCCCCGCCCCGCGGCTCCCGGTGGGACGGGTCCCGGGAGCGGCTCCTCCCCGATGCCGGCGCTCTCGGAGTCTCGGGGCTGAGCTGAGCTTTAACGAGCTGAGCTTTAATGAGGGAAAAGAAGCGAAGGCGACTCCCGGACACGGACCCGCATCCCGGGTCGCGGCCGTCACGGTCAGGCTCGGCACCGGCCGGACCCCCGGGGAGACCCCCGAGGCGGCGGCAGCGGGCGGCGGTGAGGAGGGGGCGTGTTAAGGCACGGAGTTGCGGGAGACGCCCCGCACCGGGGGGATTTGTCCGTGTTAGAGGCAGCCCCATAGGGGCGGGAGGGAGCTGGAGGCACTTCATCCCCGTGGGGGGACACGGGGTGGGCGAGGGGGGGGGACAGGGGGAAGCCCCCAGCCCCACTCCCCCCCCCCCCGGGGTCCCCGTGGCCGCGGGTCACACCGGCGCCACGTAATTCCCGGGGAAAGTGCCGAATTTCTGCGTCCTCCTGGACACTCCTGCGGGGACAAAAAGACGCGGGGAGGTGGCGAGGGTGGCACCTGGTCCTCAGCCGTGTCCCCGAGCCGGCGGCCACGCACCCACGAACCAGCCGTCGTCGCACTGCTGCATGACATCCACCCGGTCCCCTTCCCGCAGCTCCAGCTCGTCGGCGTTTTGGGGCCGGTACTGGTAGAGCGCCCGGTACCTGCGAGACGAAGCGTGGCCAGAGCCCACCCCACCCGGCCCAGGGGTCCCTCGAGGGGACGGACGCCGCGCCCCGGAGACCCTCCCGGCCCTGCTTACGGGGTCCACCGGATTTCCGAGCCGTTGTAGGACGGGGCGGGCTCGGGGCGGGCGCCGCTTTGTGCCCCCGGGGTCGCTCGCTGCGGGGGGACACGGGGGTGGGTTCAGGGCGGTGCCCACAGCTCCAGCGGTGCCGGGGGCAGCACACCGGGGTGGGGGGCACTGACCTGCTCCGGGGTCCAGGCGGGACGCCAGGGCTCCTGCGGGTGGGCGGCCGTGGGGTGCGGGGGGCTGGCAGAGGCCGCCAAGGGGCTGGGGGTGCCAGCGTGGGGCAGCTTCGGGGACGGGGGGAAGGTGGCGCCGAGGTGGCCCGGAGAGGACGGACGGACGCCCGTCAGCCCCGGAAGGCGCTCCGCTTCCCGGGGGGAGCCGGTGGGAGCCTGCGGGATCCGGGGAGCGGACGGGGATCCGGCCGCGGGCCGGGGGCTGGCGGGGGCGGGACGGGAGGGGACGTCCTCGGCCGTGCCTTTGACCCGCGGCTCCTTCAGCACCTGGACGTAGGTGGCGGGGAAGATGCCCTGGCGGCTGGTGCCCGAGATCCGCCCCTCGTACCAGTTCTCGTTCACCCGCCGCACCAGGCAGATCCGCTCGCCCTGGGGCGAGAGCAGAGGGCGGGTCAGCGCGGAACGACCCGGGACTGCACTGGATGGCCAGGGATGGCACGGGATGGCCAGGGATGGCACGGGATGGCACGGGATGGCCAGGGATGGCATGGGATGGCACGGGACGGCACGGCACGGGGCGGCGGTACCTTGCGGAAGGAGAGCTCCACGTGCAGATCCCCACGGAAGTTGTAGAGCGCCAGCGCCTCGCCGTATTCCAGCACCTGGAGCGCGGGAGCCTTGATGGGCTTGGGCACCTCGGTGGGCGGCAGGATCTGGGTGGGACACGCGGGTGAGGGGCAGCGCCAGGAGCCCCCGGCCCCGCCGCCCCCCCGCGCCCCGGGCGCACCTCCACGTAGTTGGAGGGGAAGATGCCGACGCGGCCGTGGTGCTCCCCCTCCAGCCAGTTCCTGTCCACCTCCTTGTGGATGTAGACGATGTCCCCCTTCTGCAGCGTCAGCTCCCTGCAAGGGGACACCGTCACAGCCGTCCCCAGCCCCGGCGGGGCCACCCCGCGTGCCACGGGCGGGACCCCGGGAGTGACCCCAGAGTGACCCCGGGAGTGACCCCGGTGCTCACTTGGGAGACTCAGCTTGGAAGTTGAACTTGAGGCGAGCAGCTTTCATCTGGGGAGGGAGAGCAGAGGTTACAGGGGACACCCCCCAATCCCAGCCATCCCAAATCCCACGGAATCCTGGCCTCACCTTCTTCTCCTCCCTCTTGACGGCCTCCACGGGCTCCCCCAGGTCTGACAGGCTGGGGAGGGTCCCGGGCCTGAGGGTGTCTGTGAAGAGCGGGGTGTCAGCACTCGGGGTGCTTGGGGCGCCCCATGGCAGGGCTTGGGGGGCTCAGAGGGGATAAAGGGGGGGCTCACCTCTGCCGGGGGCTGCGTGGCTCCGGTCACTGGCCAGCCCCAGCCCTCCCTGCTCCATGCTGGGGGTGACAGGGGGGCTCCACAGCCGCTGGGGTGACAGGGGGCTCCTGTGGGGTGACAGTGGCTCAGGGCAGGGCTGAGCCTCGCGTCCCTCCCTGCTCTGACCCTGCTGCCCTCGGGGTGGGGGGAACAGGACCCCTGCGCCCCACAGAGCGGGACATGGGGGTCCTGTGAATTGCACGGACCGGGACCCCTGGGTGTCACAGCCCAGGACATCAGGGACCCTCAGGACCCCATGAACCAACACCCCTGGGTCCCACAGACCAGGAATTCAGGATCCTCCAGGAGCAGAATCCCTGAATTCCATGGATATCGGGGTCCCCCAGGGCCAGGACCCCCTCTGCACCCCTCCAGGGGCTCAGCCCAGAGGCGGCCAAGCGGGGCAGGTCCAAAGTTTTCCGGCAGCGCCGAGCAGGAAGCGCGGAGCAGACAAGCGCCGGGGAGGGCGGCCCGGCTAATGAATAACCGCGCTCCGGGGGGCGCTTAAAGAGCCCAAATGCGACCCCCAAGCCGGAGGAGGGGTTGGGGAGGGGGGCAGCCACCCCCTCTGCGCGCCCCTGGGGGTTGCGGTGGGTTCTACAAGAGCAGGCGTGCGCTGGTTTGTTTGTTTGTTTGTTTGTCTGTTTGTTTTTCTCCCGTTGCCGGGGCACGGAGCGGTCTGTGGGCACACCCCGGGGTTCCCACCCCATCCCGGGGTGCCCACCCCATCCCGCGGTGCTGTCCCGTCCCCTCCCCGTGCCCGTGGGGACACACAGGGCGGTGGGAATCCAAGCGCCGTCACCTCCCCTGGGACGGAGCCAAACTCCGGGACACTGCGTCCCTGCTCCGGGGACGGGGGAAAGGGTCAGCCCCGCTCCGGCCCCGTCCCACCCAGCGGGCAGCCGGCCCGGCGCCGGGTCCCACCCGTGCCGGGGTGCGGGGGGACGAGGGGGGCAGCGCTGGCACCGCGGGGATCCCCGGGGTTGGGATGTCTGGGGACTCCCACCCTGCAAGGAACAGCCCGGCCGCCACCCCCAGAGCCGGGTGCTGTCCCTCGCCTCGCGAGGGGTCTGGGCAGGGGGATCTGGGGGGATCTGGGGGGATTTGGGGGTGCGGGGGGTGGGAGCAGCCGCTGAACTCACCGAGCAGCCGGGGAGGCCGGAGCAGGGGAGCGAGCGGTGGGAGCAGCAGCCGGGCTCTGCCGGGAGGAGCGGGAGGGGGTGGGAGAGAAAAATTAATCATCCAGGAGGCCGAGTCTCGGCGGGAAGCGAAGGAGTCCAGCTCGGCTGCGCCAATAAAGCGCCGGACGGACGGACGGACGGACGGGCTGGGTCCTAGAGCCCCACGGCCGCGGCTCCGGGCCGCTGAGCAGCCGCGCGTGGGTCCAGATGTGCGCGGACCCAGCCAGGCAGGCACCGAGCTGTGCACGCAGCCAGATGTGCGCGCAGCCAGCCGTGCAGGCGGGCTCCAGCCGCGCACACACACACACACATCCAGTTGTGCAGCCAGGTGCATCCAGATGTGCACGCATCCGGCCAGGCGTGCATCCAGCTGTGCGCCCCGAGGCCTGCGCGGCCACGCCTCGCACAGAGGCTGAGTCAGCAGCTGGATGCACCCGCAGCTGGATGCCCTGCAGGCCCCAGGGGCAGCGGGAGGGGCCCGGGGGTACCTTGCGGGGCGTCCGGCGCGTCTCCATGTCCCTCATGTCCTTGTCCAGCTCCTCGCTGAGCTGCTCCAGCTCCTGCTCCAGCAGCACCTGCAGGGGCAGGACGGGGCTGCGGCGGGCCGGGCTGGCGCTGCCCGCGGGCACCGGGACCCCGCTGCAGCCCCCTGCCCCTCCAGGGGCCACCACCACCTCACCTCGATGGACCGAGCCCGCTTCGGCCGTGCCGCCGCCGGGGTCTGCAGAGGGCGAGGGGCCGGTCAGGGCTGCGCCCACCGCGGTGCCCACCCCGTGCGCCAGGACCCGCCTACCTGCTCCGGAGGAGAGAACTCCCCTGGTTCGTAGTCAAAAATGCTGCCAGGCTCGGCGGCGGCGCCGGCGGAACCCCAGCGGCTCCTGCGGAGGGCGAGAGGGGTTCAGCCCCCACGACCCCCGCGCCGCCAGCGCCCACGTCCCCGTGCCACGCTCACCACTCCGTCCCGTTGGGCATCCCGGGGGGCTCGGCAGGGGCCGACCCCCTCCTCCGCGGTTTGGGGGGCGAGGGCGGCGCCGTGGCGGGGCAGGAACGGGTGTCCCAGTCGGGCTCTGAGGACGGAGGGAGCTGAGCGGGCACCGAGCCGCGCCCGCCCCGCGCCACACCCGCAACACCCGCGCTCACCTGGCAGCTTGCGGTGGATCTGCCGGAACATGCTGCGGTACCAGTCCCGGGGGCTGTCGACGCTCTGGAGGGGGGCACAGTGGGGCGGTGAGGGGGGGGGACAGCGGGGTGACGCCCCGGCCCTGCGCCCCGACTCACCGAGCGTGAGGCGAGGGGCATCCCCGTCTCGTCCACGGGCCCGATGCCGTCGTACTTCACCCAGCGCCTCTCCCGCCGCTTGCTGTCCTTGGTCCAGGTCGCCGACCAGCCCGGCGGCCGTGGGCAGGCGGGGGCAGCCCCGGGGCTGGGTGTGCGGCGGGCGGGCGCCGGGGTGCTCTCCTTGGCCGGCCAGGTCTGGTACCACTCATTCACTGGAGACAAGGTGGGCGTGGGCTGAGGCGGGCATCGCTCGGGGGTGTCCCCAGGGGTGCTCCCAGGGCCGTACCTGAGCTCTTGGGAGCTCCCTGACCGTTCCCGGCGGTGCCGCGGGTCTCCGTGTCGTGGAAGTGGAAGTTGAGGGTGTTGGAGCCGCGGTGGCGGATGACGGGCACCTGTGGCACGGGGGCAGCGCAGGTGGCCAAGGATCGCAGGGGTGCAGCCCCCTCCCCCGGGTTCCCCGGCGTGTGACAGCCCCCAGCCCCACTCACCCGTGTCACCGCGTGCTGCAGGGGCCGGTGGAGGCTCGGAACGCCCTCCACACCCGGAGCGGGGCTGGTGTCAGGGGGCAGGAGCCGGCCCGCCATGGCCGGGGGGGGCCGGGATGGTGCCCCGGGAGTGCCCGTGCCCTGTGGGAAAAGCAGCTGTGCCTCCCGTGTCCCTGCTTTCCGGGCATTCCCGGGCTTCGCCAGAGAGATGGGAGCTCGCAGGGAGCCCGGCCCCACCGCTGGGAGCATCCCCCGTTACTCAGAGGAGCGGGGGACGCCAAGGTGACAGCGATCACGGTGCGGTGACAGCGATCACGGTGCGGTGACAATCACCGTGGCAGCGTCCCCGGCTCCTGTTCAGAGCCAGCCCCGGCACGGGTCCCCACCTCCATCTCCGTGCGGATCCAGACCACCCTTCCCTGCCCTGGCCCTGCAGGACGGATCCAGCCCGCCGGGCTCCTCGGGAAGAACGCGCCCGCAGCGGGTCGGGGCTGTTCCCGGCGGCCTGGCATCCCGGCGCGGTGCCCTCCCGCCCGGGCACGTGGCGGCAGCGGCGTCGCCCGCCCGGGAGCGCTGCCAGCGCCGGGAACACGACAGGGCAGAAATATTTCCCCGCCCTGCAGCGCAAACAGGGAGGAGGGAGAGGGGACGGAGGGACGAGGGGCCGGGAAGGCGCGGCCCAGCCCGGCACCGCCCGCCGGGAGGGCGATGCTGTGACTCACCGCGGACCGGCCGGGGGGAGCTGGGGGGGGGACGGGACCCCCGGAGCCCCTCCCGACACCAGGATGGCTCCGGAGGCGAGCGCGGCACCGGGGGTTTTGGGGGACACCTGTGCCCTGGCTCGTCCCTCACCTCTCCGTCCCCACCGCGGCACCGGCGCTCGCAGGTGCCCACCGGGGCCAGACCCCGCCTCGAACGGGGGGTCCTGGGGGGCAGCCGGGCGGTGCCAGCCCCGCACGGTGTGCGTGGGACCTCCCCAAATCGGGCTGGCGACCCCTCGGCTGTTCCCTACACCGCTGGAGGCTCCGCAGCCCCGAGGGTTAATTAACGTTAATTATCCCCGTGTAGAACCCGAGGAGGAGGGAAGGATGCGCCCCGGGGCACGGAAAGCGGGGTGCAGGCTCCCACCCCCCCAAAAACCTCCTCGCCATTCCCAGCGCAGCTCCCGCACGGGGCTCGGCCCCATCTTTCTCCTCTTTTGGCTTTTATGCCAAAATCTGTCCCCGGGGGTCCCCTGGGGGCCCCCCCTCCTCGCCGCCCCCCCCAGGCAGCTCTTACCTCCTGGGCCGTGCCAGCGGGGACCCCCGGGTTTTGGGGAGCCCCGGGGCGAGCGGGACGGAGCTGCGAGCGGCAGGGAAGGGAAATTCACGGCACGAACTTTGCCGGGAGGAGGAGCGGGGGGGGGCCTCAGCTCATGGAGCGGGGGGCTGGAGGGGAGATCCCCCCAAGAGCATCCCCCGGGAGCCGCCGTCGTCCCCGGCGCTGGGTCCCCGTGTGCCCCGGCCCCCCCCGGGGTGCTCTGCCCCCCGCTCCGGAGCGGGCCCGGCCCATTCAGAGTTTCCAGTGACATTTCCAGGGATGGGATCCAGGGAACGGAGCCAAGAGGCTGAACTCATCCCACGCCCCGCGCACGCGTCCCCGCTCACCCGGCCCCGCTTACGAAACGGGGCGAGCCCGGCGTCGCCGGCCCCCCGGCGCGATGGAGACCGGGACTCGGAGGGGAGTTTTGGGAAAGGATGGGGAGGGAAGTGCTGGGACTGAGGCGGAGGAGCGGGGTCTGAGCTCCTGCGGATCTCGGAGCGCCGGGACTGGGAGCAGGGCGGGAGCAGAGACCCCATCCCCACTGCCGCCCACCTTCCCACGGGTGATTCTCCATCCCCTCCATCCCCTCCATCCCTTCAATCTCCCCATCCTCCAGGGATATGGGCACTGAGGACCCCCATGTAAGACCCCCTTTGTCCCACCTCACCCCCCCCAGCGTCACCGGTTCCTACCCGATGGAGGCAGGGATTTGGAGGGGAGGGGGTTTGAAGAGGATGAGGAGGGGAATGCAGAGAGGTCAGGACCGGAGCGGGGAGCGGGGTCTGTGCTCCTGTGCCCCGCCGAGGTCTGGTGTGGGGGCAGAGCACAGCACAGCCCCCATCCCTCCATTCCCTCCATCCCCTCCATCCCCTCCATCCCCTCCATCCCTCCATCCCCTCCATCCCTCCATTCCCTCCGTCCCCTCCATCCCCTCCATCCCTCCATCCCCTCCATCCCCTCCATTCCCTCCATCCCCTCCATTCCCTCATTCCCTCCATCCCTCCGTCCCCTCCATCCCCTCCATCCCCTCCATTCCCTCATTCCCTCCATCCCTCCATCCCCTCCATTCCCTCCATCCCTAAGGAATGCGGGCATCGCTCCCCCATGGAAAACCCCCGTGCCCTGCTCTGGGGGTGCCCCGTGCCCCACCTCGGGCAGCTCCCGCAGCCAGCACTCACCCGGCCGCTTCCTGCTCCCCTAAACTGCTGACACCCCCAAAACGGGGCCGCCCCAGCCCTTCCTCATCCCGTGAGCTCCCACGTCAGCTCCCGGGGGGACGGCGGCTCCGCTGCCACCCTCGGTCCCCTCCGAGCCACCGCCCCCTGCTGCTGGGGACGACGGAGGAGCCCGGTCTGGCTGCGGGGACACCTGGGGACACAGGGGACAG